>NC_059192.1:26428127-26792203 GCF_020615455.1 Coregonus clupeaformis
GTGATTCAGGCTTCTGGATCGGATGAAATTAACAGTTTGGATGACCACCTTCATGACGTTATCCATCTTTAATGACTTGCAACACAAAGCCTCCTGGTGCAAAATACAGTGAAAAGTCAAAAAATCACGTCCTCCATTTGCAGATTGCACTTTCTCTCTGAACTTTGTCACAACGCCTTTTTTCCCGATCATTGAGGGCGCACCATCTGTAGCCAGGCTGACAGCGCGGGACCAGTCCACTCCGACCCTGTCCAGCGCGCCGACGAGTGCGGTAAAAATATCAGCTGCTGTCGTTGTATCTGTCATCGGCACCAACTCCACGAACTCCTCGGTGACGGTCAATGTGTCATCAACTCCGCGGATGAAAATGGCCAGTTGTGCAACATCTGTAATGTCCGTGCTTTCATCAATTGCAACCGAAAACGCAATAAATGACTTTACTTTTTGCTTCAACTGGCTGTCCAAATCCACTGAAAGATCTGAAATCCTGACTGCAACTGTGTTTCTTGTCAGGCTGATATTTGCAAAAGCCTGCCGCTTTTCAGGGCACACAATCTCCGCTGCCTTCATCATGCATGTTTTTACAAATTCACCCTCACTAAATGGTTTTGAAGCCACTGCGATTTCATTAGCAATGAGGTAGCTAGCTTTCACTGCAGCGTCACTGATGTCTCAGCTGTGAGTCAACACAGACTGCTGTTTCTTCAGACCCGCCAACAGTTCTTTCACCTTCTCTCATCTCCGCTGTCCTTGAAAGTTGTCATATTTGTCGGCATGAAGACTCACATAGTGGCGACGAAGGTTATATTCTTTCAGCACTGCAACATACTCTGAACACACCAAACATACAGCTTTCCCATTCAATTCCGTGAATAAATAGGATGACCATTTTTCTTGGAACACTCTGCACTCTGCGTCCACTTTTCTCTTTTTTGACAGAGACATATTGGGGCAATGAGGGTGCCAAAGCACATAATTTTAAAAGTAGAAGCCGTAATAAATATCGCGGGCAAAACAAAGTAGTTCATTGGCTGCACGTGCTTGACCTACTTGCTCTGCCCCGGTATAAACAGTTTGCTTGCTTAACACAATTGCTATTGCGCCATCCAGTGGACGCAATTGGAACAGCAGTTTATTTTATAGAAAAATTGCAGCGCATTTTTATACTTTACAAAATTATTATTATTATTATTAATATTATTTTTATTTTATTTTTTTATCATCTCGCGGGCCGGATTAAACCCGTTTGCGGGCCTGATCCGGCCCGCGGGCCGGACGTTTGACACCCCTGGTCTAACAGAACAGATAGATGGCAATAAAAACTGTAACATAGAGGCTCAGAATAAATTAGAGAAAAAACTAAAAGAAATGGAGAAACTTATTCAAGAAAGATCAAGTGTAATATATTATAAAAATAAAGCAAACTGGATCGAATATGGGGATAAATGCACAAAATTCTTTTTCAATCTTCAACATAGGAATGCTACCAAAAATAACTTAATGAAACTG
This sequence comes from Coregonus clupeaformis, assembly GCF_020615455.1. NCBI lineage: Eukaryota > Metazoa > Chordata > Actinopteri > Salmoniformes > Salmonidae > Coregonus > Coregonus clupeaformis. The sequence goes on from NC_059192.1 coordinate 26,429,637, forward strand.
GTTACAATTGACGGAGTCACCCATAATTCACCAAATGATATTTTGAAGGAAGAAACAAAGTACTTTAAGCATATGTTTTCTTTTCAGTCGCCTCCATCTCCTCTAACAGAAGCTAATTGTAGAGATTTTTTTCTATTGATAATGTCAAATTAACAGCCACACAGAAAGACTCATGTGAAGGTGAAATTACAGAGGAGGAACTTCTGGATGCAATTAAAGACTTTAAGTCTGGGAAAACTCCAGGGTTGGATGGCATACCAGTCAAGGTATACCAAACCTTTTTTGATATACTAAGAGGACCGTTATTAGCATGTTTTAACCACTCCTATGTAAATGGTAGATTATCTGACACTCAAGAAGAAGGTCTGATCTCATTATTACTGAAACAGGATACAAGTGGAAAATATAAAGATCCAGTCCATTTACAAAATTGGAGGCCCCTTACACTTCAGTGTTGTGATGCAAAAATCCTAGCAAAATGTATAGCGCATAGAATTAAAAAGGTATTGTCGGATATTATTCATTCTAATCAGACAGGTTTTTTACATGGAAGATACATTGGAGATAATATAAGGCAAGTATTGGAAACAATAGAACACTATGGAAAATGTGGGATACCAGGCCTGCTATTCATAGCAGACTTCGAAAAGGCATTTGATAAAGTTCGACTGGGGTTTATATATAAATGCCTGGAGCATTTCAAATTTGGAGAATCTCTTATAAAATGGGTCAAAATCATGTATAGTAACCCTAGGTGCAAAATAGTAAATAATGGCTATTTCCCAGAAAGTTTTAAACTGTCAAGAGGAGTGAAACAAGGTTGTCCACTATCGGCATATCTATTTATTGTGGCCATCGAGATGTTAGCTATTAAAATCAGATCCAATAATAATATCAGAGGATAAGAAATACAGGGCTTAAAAACAAAGGTGTCATTGTACGCTGATGATTCATGTTTTCTTTTAAATCCACAACTAGAATCCCTCCACAGCCTCATAGAGGATCTAGATAAATTTTCTAACCTCTGGATTACAACCAAATTATGACAAATGTACTATATTACGTATTGGATCACTAAAAAATACAATTTTTACATTACCATGTAGTTTACCAATAAAATGGTCTGATGGTGATGTGGATATACTCGGAATACATATCCCAAAGGAAATAAATGATCTCACTTCAATAAATTTTAATAGAAAGTAAGCAAAAATAGATAAGATCTTACTACCATGGAAAGGAAAATACCTGTCAATGTGTGGAAAAATCACCCTGATTAACTCTTTAGTATTATCCCAGTTTACCTATTTGCTTATGGTCTTGCCTACGCCTAGCGAACAGTTTTTTAAATTATATGAGAAAAAAATATAAAATTTTATTTGGAACGGCAAGCCAGACAAAATTAAAAGGGCATATTTATATAATGAATATGAATTCGGAGGACAGAAATTATTAAATATTAAAGCATTAGACCTATCACTAAAAGCTTCAGTCATACAAAAGTTATACTTAAATCCGAACTGGTTCTCTAGCAAATTAGTAAGATTCTCTCACCCAATGTTCAAGAAAGGCCTTTTTCCCTTTATTCAGATTACAACAACTCATTTGCAGTTATTTGAAAAGGAAATCATCTCCCAAATATCACTATTTCTAAAACAAGCCATAGAAAGTTGGTTGCAATTTCAATTTAAACCTCCAGAAACGACAGAACAAATAATGCAACAAATATTGTGGTTAAATTCAAATATACTAATTGACAAAAAACCTTTATTTTTTGACAGAATGTTTAAAAAAGGTATAATCTTCGTAAATGATATCATCGGTAGGACTGGTGGAGTTATGTCGCACATGCAGCTAACAAAAACATATGGAAATGTCTGCTCTACCCAAAATTACAACCAAATAATTGCAGCCTTACCGCAAAAGTGGAAGAGGAAAGTGGAAGGGGGAGAAAGTAAGGAAATTGTCTGTCGGCCTTGCATTAAAGAACATAATTGGTTAAGGAAAACTGTGATAAATAAAAAAGTTTATCAGTTTCACTTAAGGACCAAAGGATTGACAGCCGTCCCATATAGATTGCAAAATAGTTGGGAAGAGATCTTTGACGTACCGATCCCATGGCATAGTGTTTATGAACTGACACGCAAAATGACACCGGATTCAAAAATTAGAATCTTTCAATTTAAATTATTATATAAAATTCTTGCTACCAATAGAATATTATTTATATGGGGGATACAATCTTCCCAGCTCTGCAGATTTTGCTGTGAAGAGACAGAATCATTAGATCATTTGTTTTGGTTCTGTCCATTTGTAGCTTGTTTTTGGACACAGGTCCAGCAATGGCTAAAGGATTGCAATATTTACCTGGAGCTAACCTTGCAGATAGCATTACTGGGTGATCTGAAAATTCATAGTCAATCAATCAATAATATAATAATACTTTTAGCAAAAATGTTTATTTTTAATTCACAATCTGTAGAAGCAATGAGAATAGAAAGGTTCAGAACTTTTGTAAAACATCACAGTACGGTTGAAATATATATGGCAAATAGAAATCCTATATGGATGGTGTTAAGAGATAGATGGGAGGTATTGAAGGATGGGACTAATAACAAATAACAACAAATAATAACAAAGATAGCTAATAATGTAAGCATACTGTGTCCATAAAAGTATATAGGTTGTATGTTGGGAGCTTTTGGGAAAGAGCACAGTTAGAAAGATATGGCATATAGAAGCAAACCGGATGGACATCATGAAAATGATCGGAGAGGTTGAGAGTAGAAGAAGTTCAGGAGCAAAAAAAAAAATGTGTGTATGTATATATATATATATAATAGAATTATTGTAAAATTAACTTTGTCCATAAGGTGTAGATAGTAAGTATAGACCGGAAGTAGAGGCCTGGGCATTGTTGTTCACTAATTTACTCCAAGTAGGGAAAGGATGACGGGCTTGAAAAGTAATAAAGGGGAGTATATATATTTAAAAAAACATGGGGGATTGGAAGTGATGCAGACAATTACATTGATAGAAGATACAATCTATCTGCAATATTAAGCTGATCCATCCCCCCAAAAACACTTCAATGGTAAATATGATGTTCGTATATACGGGTCCACTGAAATAGTCAGAGAACTGGTCCATTGTTATAAGTTCTTCTTTAAATACTCTGACAGAGATAGTTCCCCCTCCCTGCTGGCCTATCAGAGTAGAGACTGAGCGTGGTTTAGACTTACTCAGCCTATCGTTGGCGCACAGGCTGGTCCCAGCCCCTTGGCGCTTCACTGTTGCCAGGTGTTAGTTGTTTTCTCCACAACTTATCTCGAGTCAGCAACCCCAGACACAGTTTGTAGCAGAACACATGTCCTTGAGCGGTCTAACAAAGAGGCAGTGTGTGTGTATGTGAGACACATGCCTTATCTCAGCCTACCCCCTAATAGTTCCCCACATTAATCACAGCTTGTTATGTTAAACAGTCTATATCAGTACAGCACAAACCTATTATGTTTAATCATTAATGCTTTCTTATTAAGCTAACGGCACATCTAAAATATAAGAGAATAATTTCCCACAAGGGTGACTCCAAATCCAGACCTCCATGGGTTGATAAATTTTATTTCCATTGATAATTTTTGTGTGATTTTGTTGTCAGCACATTCAACTATGTAAAGAAAAAAGTATTTAAGATTATTTCATTCATTCAGATCTAGGATGTGTTATTTTAGTGTTCCCTTTATTTTTTTGAGCAGTGTATTTTGTTTGAACATGGAGCTGTGTCATACGGTGTTGCTATACTATGGTCAAATTGTTTCGAATGGGGCCATTGTACAGAAAGGGGAAGGGAAAGGGGGGTGTAGGGGAGAGTGGGGTAAGTTGAGCCATTTTTTACATTCAGCATCACTCTGTCAAGGGAAATATATTATTATTTCTAACAAATATATCTACATACTGCTCCAGAGTGGCGCAGCGGTCTAAGGCACTGCATCTCAGTGCTTGAGGCGTCACTACAGACCCCCGGTTCGATTCCAGGCTGTATCACAACTGGCCATGATTGGGAGTCCCATAGGGTGGCGCACAATTGGCCCAGCGTCGTCCGGGTTTGGCCAGTGTAGGCCGTCATTGTAAATAAGAATATGTTCTTAACTGACTTGCATAGTTAAATAAAAATAAAATACACTGCATGTACCAAACATTAAGAACACCTGCTCATACCATATGAAACGTAACATATCATACTAAATTCAGTGTCTCGGATTTACGTAAAGAATAATACGAAATGCTCTGAGACCAGGCCGTGTAGTGTGGGTTATTTCCCCAGGACTCCATAGCCTGTTGTTGATCGTCCCTTATGCCTGTTATCTTCAAGGTGTTTTTATAACAGAAATGTCTGTATTTTTCATTAGTCGCTAAAAACGTTGAGCATGTCAAAGTCAAATCAAAGCAAATTCATCACACATCCATTGATCTGAAATCCACAACATGGATGATCCATAGTAGCGTTTCCATTGGGAGCAAATTATTCATAATGGGCAGAATAAGCAAGGAGGAGGGCAGAGCCAAGCACGAGCTAGCAAGATCCTATTGGCACGTTGTAGCATGTATTTGCACATTTCCGTTAGAGAACGCCTACTCTGTGAAGTGTGAGATCCTATTGGCACGTTGTAGCATGTATTTGCATATTTCTGTTAGGGGAACGCCTGCTCTGTGAAGCGCACATGTACAATAACTAAATTTTTTGAAACTTTGGCAAAGGGTAAAGTCTACAAAACTTAGTCCACTCTGTTCATAACAGATTATAGTTTTGGGAACACAAAACTGTATTGAGATCAAATGTTTTATCAATGAGAAAATTAGCAGAATGTCGGCCAAAATCCATCTTCTCCCACTGCCGGCCACTAGGCTTCCTCTCATCACCATATTTGGTGGTGCGTGGAAATGCCAACCAGATGCTTCAGATTTATACATCTGGTGAAACATCTGGCTCACTGTTCTATCTGTGGTAGTAGTACTGCAGACCATCCTACAATGGCCGTCTTGGATGACTGTTGGGAATATGAAGTATCTCAACAGAGGGGTTTTGACCCAGACATAGGGAAGATGAGTATGGATTCAGGGACCTTGTTATAGGGCCATCTGTGGTAATGTGAAATGTCTCACCGTGGTTTTTACATTTACGTCATTTTAGCAGACGCTCTTATCCAGAGCGACTTACAGTTAGTGAGTACATACATTTTTCATACTGGCCCCCCGTAGGAATCGAACGCACAACCCTGGTGTTGCAAGCGCCATGCTCTACCAACTGAGCTATAGGAGGGAGATTTTACAATGGCATATGTAGATTTTAATCTGATCAAAGAAAATAAGTAGTGGTGCAAACTGGTGTAGTCCTGCCAGAGCACGGAGGAGCGGCACTCCCTCACTTTTTTCTATTTAGAACTATTTCTGGAAAATAAATTCTGATAAATTCTAAAGAAATTATATTTTAATTAGCACTAAAATTCCATGAAAAACTATAAAATGACAAACCAAATAAATATGTATAGCAGTAGGTAAATGGTGGTTTCTTCCCTGTCTTCTCTCTGGTGGTGGTGAGAATGATGAAGAACTTTAGGCTATGTGTGTGCAATGCGGAGGCCCATCGGAGGCTTGACCACTTTGGCCAATCAGAACGTTGAAAGAAAATCAAAATTGACCAAGTGTCTGCCTTGATGTTAATAAAGTTCCATGGACTCCCTCTTACTCAGTGGAACCAGAACGATATGGGACCACTTGGTTAAGGCGACTCCGTTCTACTGAGGACACCCAGACCAGAATAGCCCTTACAAAGCCCAAGGAGCCTGACCCTCTCAGTAAGTTGATGTAGCCCTGCTTGGGATATTTTGCCTACGTTGGCTATTGGTTGAGACGCAGGGCCCGTTCTAGCTTGGTACTGTATGTCAAGGCGGGCAATTGGAAATGTGAATTGGGCCAAGTTGGAGGTAATAATGCATTTAGGTTATAGTTTATTGAGATGCATGAATACACAACACCAAAAGCTTGATTTTATGGCTGTTTTAAAACAAATTTCCTGCAATTCTACGTAGTAATGATTTATGTTAAATACTTGGTCAATTGATTTGATAGCATGTTTAATCTATGCAAATAAATTATGTAAATTTAATAGGGTATATTGTAGCCATGTGTTCAAGCTAATCAAATCAAAGTTCATTTACACTGAACAAAAATATAAACGCAACATGGAAAGTGTTGGTCCCATGTTTCATGAGCTGAAATAAAAGATCCCAGATATTGTTGATATGCACAAAAGCTTATTTCTCTCATTGTATGCACAAATTTGTTTACATCCCTGTTAGTGAGCATTTCTCCTTTGCCCAGATAATCCATCCACCTGACAGGTGTGGCATATCAAGAAGCTGATTAAACAGCATGATCATTACACAGGTGCACCTTGTGCTGGGGACAATAAAAGGCCACTCTAAAATGTGCAGTTTTGTCACACAACACAATGCCACAGATGTCTCATGTTTTGAGGGAGCGTGCAATAGGCATGCTGACTGCAGGAATGTCCACCAGAGCTTTTGCCAGATAATTGAATGTTAATTTCTCTACCATAATGTTGTTTTAGAGAATTTGGCAGTATGTCCAACTGGCCTCACAACCGCAGATCACGTGTAACCATGCCAGCCCAGGACCTCCACATCCGGCTTCTTCACCTGCGGGATCGTCTGAGACCAGCCACCCGGACTGCTGATGAAACTGTGGCTTTGAGCAACAGAATAATTTCTGCATAAACTATCAGAAACCGTCTCAGGAAAGCTCATCTGCATGCTCGTTGTCCTCACCAGGGTCTTGACCTGACTGCAGTTCAGCGTTGTAATCGACTTCAGTGGGTAAATGCTCACCTTCGATGACAACTGGCACGCTGGAGAAGTGTGATCTTCATGGATGAATCCCGGTTTCAACTGCAGACAGCATGTATAGCGTTGTGTGGGCGAGTGGTTTGCTGATGTGAACAGAGTGCCCCATGGTGGCGGTGGGGTTATGGTATGAGCAGGCATAAGCTATGGACAATAAACACAATTGCATTTTATTAATGGCAATTTGAATGCACAGAGATACCGTGACGAGATCCTGAGGCACATTGTCGTGCCATTCATCCACCGCCATCACCTCATGTTTCAGCATGATAATGCACGGCCCCATGTCACATGGATCTGTACACAATTCCTGGAACCTGAAAATGTCCCAGTTCTTCCATGGCCTGCATAATCACCAGACATGTCACCCATTGAGCATGTTTGGGATTCTCTGGATCGACGTGTACGACAGCGTGTTCCAGTTCCCGTCAATATCCAGCAACTTTGCACAGCCATTGAAGAGGAGTGGGACAACATTCTACAGGCCACAATCAACAGCCTGATCAACTCTATTTGAAGGAGATGTGTCACGCTGCATGAGGCAAATGGTGGTCACACAAGATACTGACTGGTTTTCAATTGACTGATGTCCTCAGTAAAATCATTGAAATTGTTGCATGTTGCGTTTATATTTTTGTTCACTGTATGATAAAGTGTGTAAGCTACACAATACAATGAAATGCCTACGTGCAATAAAGCTCTCCTAGCAAACAGTGCAATGATATTAAGCTATACAGTGCCTTCGGAAAGTATTCAGACCCCTTGACTTTTTTCACATTTTGATACGTTACAGCCTTATTCTAAAATGGATTAAATAGTTGTTTTCCCCCTCATCAATCTACACACAATACCCCATAATGACGAAAGAAAAACAGGTTTTTAGAAATGTGCAAATGTACAAATACATAAATATCACTTTTACATAAGTATTCAGACCCTTTACTCAGTACTTTGTTGAAGCACCTTTGGCAGCGATTACAGCCTCAAGTCTTCTTGGGTATAACGCTATAAGCTTGGCACACCTGTATTTGGGGAGTTTCTCCCATTCTTCTCTGCAGATCCTCTCAAGCTCTATCAGGTTGGATGGGGAGCGTCACTGCACAGCGACGCTCCCCAAATACAGGTGTCTGAGATCTGGCTGGGCCACTCAAGGACGTTCAGAGAATTGTCCCGAAGCCACTCCTGTGTTGTCTTGGCTGTGTGCTTAGGGTTGTTGTTCTGTTGAAGGTGAACCTTCATCCCAGTCTGAGGTCCTGAGCGCTCTGGAGCAGGTTTAAATAAAGGATCTCTATGTACTTTGCTCCATTAATCTTACCCTCGATCCTGACTAGTCTCCCAGTCCCTGCTGCTGAAAAACATCCCCACAGCATGATGCTGCCACCACCATGCTTCACCGTAGGGATGGTGCCAGGTTTCCTCCAGATGTGATGCTTGGCATTCAGGCCAAAGAGTTCAATCTTGGTTTCATCAGACCAGAGAATCTTGTTTCTCATGGTCTGAGAGTCCTTTAGGTGCCTTTTGGCAAACTCCAAGTGGGCTGTCATGTGCCTTTTACTGAGGAGTGGCTTCCATCTGGCCACTCTACCATAAAGGCCTGATTGGTGGAGTGCTACAGAGATGGTTGTCCTTCTGGAAGGTTCTCCCATCTCCACAGAGGAACTCTGGAGCTCTGTAAGAGTGACCATCGGATTCTTGGTCACCTCCCTGACTAAGGCCCTTCTCCCCCGATTGCTCAGTTTGGCCGGGCGGCCAGCTCTAGGAAGAGTCTTGGTGGTTCCAAACTTCTTCCATTTTTAAGAATGATGGAGGCCACTGTGTTCTTGGGGACCTTCAATGCTGCAGAAATGTTTTGGTACCCTTTGTCGTGGAAATTCTAACCAGAAAAGAAGAGAGAGACTGTAGATTCTTCAAACAACAACTTTATTATAAGATTTGCAAATCTGGAGCAATTAACAATTAACTCAATGGTGCAGAGTTAAGAGCCCAATGAACAAGAGTTGGGTCTCAGCTTTTATAACATTTGTCTACGTGGCAGTTTAGCAGGTGTGTGAAATCATGATGGGAACATAGCGTACAAACAAGTGATAACGCCAGTTTTGTTACTCCTTTCTGCTGATAGAATTGTCACTGCTGTTCAAGCTAGCCTCTGTTCTCTTCAAATCTCCACACAGCTGTGCCCTTGAAAGATACGAAAAGAACAGGATGGAACAAAAACTGGTCAGTCTCAGACGACCCTTTGTCTTTGGCTGCGTGTTACTCAGAAACAAGAGAGGAAAAACACTGGCTTCTTCTTACATGACAGAATCAGACAGCGGAAATGTACAGGTTTAAGGCTTATACAGCGCATGTGCATAACAAAGTTTGTAATTCCCACCATACCTTCCCCAGATCTGTGCCTCGACACAATCCTGTCTCGGAGCTCTACGGACAATTCCTTCGACCTCTTGGCTTGGTTTTTGCTCTGACATGCACTGTCAACTGTGGGACCTTATATAGACAGGTGTGTGCCTGTCCAAATCATGTCCAATCCATTGAATTTACCACAGGTGGACACCAATGAAGTTGTAGAAACATGTCAAGGATGATCAGTGGAAACAGGATGGACCTGAGCTAAATTTAGAGTCTCATAGCAAAGGGTCTGAATACTTATGTAAATAAGGTATTTGCTAAAAACCTGTTTTCGCTTTGTCATTATGGGGTATTGTGTGTAGATTGATTAGGAAAAACATGAATTTAATACATTTTAGAATAAGGCTGTAACTTAGTCAAGGGGTCTGAATACTTTCCGAATGCACTGTACATTGAGCTATAGCCTACAAATAGCTATACCACTTAGTCGTAGGCCTATTAGGCTATAGGCCTACTGCAAATGATCGTTGTTTGTTCCTGAACTGGCCAAATGGCAGAGCTATCCTTCAGCACCACAAGGTTCAACCTCTTTAACATCATTGCGCAATCCTGGCGCTGTCCTTTCAGCACCACGAAGGGCAATCGCTTAAAATTAAATCTCATCAAGCTCTGTTGCCTAATGCTAATAGTCATACTCATCACTTATTATTATTATTATTATTATTATTATTATTATTATTATTATTATTATTATTATTACAAATAGAAGATTATCACTTCTCACAAGGATGCTCGTTTAGTCAAGTTAGATCAAAGCTGAATCAATGTCTCGCAAGATCACAAAATGATACTTTTTTAATTGACATAAAATACCCTAATATAATACCATAGCTTAATAGGCCTATAATGTTACTGTTACACCAAAAACACCTCCTTATTTCTAATGAGATTTTAGGATGGTTACCTGAAGCTGAATAGTCGCATTAATATTTTAGTAATCAGTTTTATTCATTTTTAGCAGTGTACATCGATGGATTGAAGGATCCCAATAACGGGAATACAGGAGCAGGTGTTTTATACCTGAGTTCAATGTTCGTCTGTGCAAGAGATTTAACAAATTAATTGTCTGTATATTCAATTGTTCTGGTTGTGATTATTGTTGGATTGCAGTGGGTAAAGGAGGTTCAACCCAGTAGAGTAGTAATATGTTGGGATTTTGCAGAGGTATGGATTCGAGTCACATGATGACTTGAGACTCGACTTGATATAAAATAACTTGACTTGACTTAAAGACTCGGGACTCGACTTTGACTTGAGACTGATGACTTGAAATGATCTGGACAGGTTCTGCAACTTTTTGTCAGTGGCGTTTATTCATGGATGCCAAGGGAAGCCAGGCTTTCCCAAAAAATGTACCAAGAAAAGAACGTCAAATAATGTATCGTTCATCTCTGTGTTTCATAATTTTCCATCAATTTGCAAGAGGATGAATGTATCTCAACGGATAAAGCATCAGAGCGAGCGAAACAGCGCCCCTCTGTCTCTGTATGTGTTGGGCATCTATCTAATGCTGTCTGGTCAAAAATAGTATCACACTGTTGCCGCCCGTAGCATTGAATGCAAGGGAACCCAGCGAGCATTAAGCTTCCCCGTGATAAAAAACAACAACAAAATAATAGCCAATCAGCGTTGAGCTGAACTGAGTGAGCTCAACTGTGAATGGTCCTGGCACACCAAAGAAAAGTGTCAAGGGAAGCCAGTTTGGATTTGGCTTCACTCCAATCACATCACATCCAGACCAAAACGTAATTGACAGAAAAAAAACTTGAATTGTTGCATGTCGTTGTGTTGTTGTCCTCCGATGGCTAAATAAAAATGTACCCTTTCCTAAACTAGCCATGGATGGAGATAGGGGTTTTATTTAATTCTCCATACTGGCCAATGATTATAACGGCGATTCTGATCAAACCATAAATTCATACATTTTGCCCCTGGATGGAAGTTCAAAATGTAGCTAGATGTAGTAGGCTAATGTTAACTAGCTGGCCTGGCGCATTCTTGCCCATTAAAGGAAGTTAGGCAAGCATTTTAGCCAGGTAGCCTAGGACAACAAAAAATAAAAGTGTGTACTGTATGACAGAGTCATACACCGTTTTGTCAACATGAAAGAGAGGAGGATGGCATTCGCGTTTCTCTACAAGTAGGGTGAGTCAACATGTTTTTCCTAATTCCACGAACGCACTCACACAAACACACACACACACACACACACACACACACACACACACACACAGAAATCAGAACCATGGACAGCCTCATCATATTTAGCTTATGTTGATGGGACTAAATTGTTTTTGGTATCTTTTAGTTGTCACTGTATTAGACTAAGCATAGGTGATTTGATGATGTTGAAGTTAAAATGGTGCTGTAATAGTAGAGGCAGCTCCTGTTTTCTTTGCGACTTGCAGTAACTATCCGTGGTTCTAAATCAATAGTTGTTTAATAGTCCGAAAGTGTCGGAAACATTAACTTGCTTGACCATGCTGTAGGTCATGTAACTGTTTGCTACATGCAATATGCTTGGTTGGTCTCCGGATTTGTGAAGAAACAAAGGTGTGGTTGAATTTATTCTGCCACTGTGTCTTGTTTTGGACACACGTACTCATTCAAGGGTTTTTCTTTACTTTTTACTATTTTCTATATTGTAGAATAAAGAAAAACCCTGGAATGAGTAGGTGTGTCCAAGCTTTTGACTGGTACTATACGCAAACTCGGCCCTCTGATTGGAACAGCAAACTGTCAATCAACACAGGTCGGGTGAGCTATCGCAGTGGTTCTCAAAGTGGGGTTAGTGAGGTTTTAGGGCTTAATTTTTTTATTTATTATTAGAAATACAGGATTAGGTAACAGAATATAGTGGTGTAGGTAGGCCGTGACCGGCCTCACTGTACAGTACAGTAAGTGGCAGTGTATGCACCTTTCACTTGGCTGCCGCCAAACAAATTTAAAGAAGAAAAACTTAATTTCTTGTTTCTCAAACACGGATCCGTGATTCCTCAGTACCATATGAAAGTGACGTCATCGTTTGTCCTGCGGGCAGAATACTATCAAAGACGTGATACTAGTGCCTGTGAGATGTTTCGTTTTCTCATCCGTCTCTGTGCAGCACACACCCCAAAAAACTTTCCCCACCCCTTTCCTCCCCAAAATATCTAAATTACAGCTTCTTAATGAGGTTCTCTACGAAAAAGTTGCTGCAGTTCATTTGGAGTTATCCGTGGTAGTTAAAACAACGATTGCAAATTACCAGGAAGAAATCTCCCTTTTGAAACGTGCAAATCACATCTACGAAGACTGCTGGATTTAGTTTTCAAAGCAGTTATAAAGTTGCATAGATTAACAAGAAAAATGTTGCTATATTTCTAATTGTCTATTTCCTGCATTTAAGTTTTCATCAAATTTCATCCATTCTCCTTCCCTCCAGACCTCCAGCAACTCACTCTCACTGAAGAGGAGGTAAACCCTAAGCAGCAGGAATGGAGCCCTGTTCTAGGGCCAGTGGAGTCTGATGCTGTAGTGGTCTATTTGGGACTCTTTCAACCTCATAACTGAGAAGAACCAAACAGAATCTGATGGCGAGAGCAACGGAGAATCCGAATCAACCAGTGACTCTGAGCTCCCCTCTGAAGTAAATCCAGACAGTGACAACAGTGAAAGTGATAATGGAAGAGTGGATAAAGTGACAGGGTTAAAGCCTCTCAAATCAAAGAGACAAAGAACACAGCCATCTGAAATATGATGTGTGCGGAAAATGCTTTGAGAAAGCATGTAATCTGAAACTGCATCGGCACAATGAGGAGAGACGACACATGCGACACGTGGGAAATGTTTCATCCGGAAGGACCATATGACCCAGCACATGAAGCTTCACACAGAGGAGAAAAAACATTGCTGCACTGAATGTGGCAAACGTTTTATTTTACAAGTACAGCCTGAAAAATCATATGAGTACTCTTAGAGGGGAGGCTGTTAAATGTGATGTGTGTAGAAAATGCATGATGACAGCAGGTGGTCTGAAAGTGCATCAGAAAAATAACACTGAGAAATCGCATCACTGCAAAGAATGTGACAATACCTACACCTTTAAGGGAGACCTGATAAGGCATATGAGTATTCACACTGGGGAGAAACCATTTCGGTGCAAAGTATGTGTCAAATGCTTCAGCGACAAGGGAAGCCTTCCAAAGCATATAATGACTCACACAGAGGAGAAACCACATCACTGTAACGAATGTGGCAAATGCTTCAGTCTGAAGGGAAGCATGACAGCGCATATGAAGATTCATAAGTGGGAGGGACTTCAATGTTATTTGTGTTGAACTTACTTGAAGTTAAAATCAAGTCTAAAAAGACATCTGCGAACTCATGGAAGGAATATTCACAATGACTGAGAACACATAAAAATGCACTTTGTGTAAAATGTGTTGGATGGAAGAGACTATTAAGAGGACATACCCCTCAGGTCACTGTTCTTGGTTAAAGGTACAGATTGCGATCTGGGAATCTGTCCAATGGTCATATCAATTCATACAACCTACCCATTGATTTTTTATAGATATAATTTATTAATGCATTATGAGTTAAGCACAATGTTTTGTCTTACCCTATCATAACCCATAAACATGTTATTCTTTGTTTTATTTCTCTGTTGTTTACAAACAAGAAGAATGTTAACAGACAATGAATGGCTCCAAATATGAATAAAAAACGATAATGTGTATGTCACGACTTTCATTCCTTTTATCTAGATTGCGGTCTATGAATTTGAGAGGTTACATTTCCCTAGCCCCATCCCTCAGCTGTTTATTAAAACAAGTGGCTGGGATCCCAATTTGTTATTGTTTCAACAGCAGATTGCCCATTTAAGGTTGGATATGAATATGTAAGAGGTAAACGACAAGGGTCTATGAGTTCTCTGGAATTAAGGCACAATGTTGAAGGTGTGTCACGACGCGCAGCCGAGCTCTTTAATATTAATTAGATGGTGATAATCTGATGACTTTGTTTTGTACAACGCCCCTCGTGCCCCTCGTCACCACAAACGACTTCAATGAAGGCAGTCTAAGACTACAGTATGTAGCGAACGACAGAGCATGTGTGATAATGTTACTATTTAAGGACTATCATATTGAAAACATACTTTGTGTTGTACATCGTTACATTTTGAATAAATTGGGCAGAGCCCAGGGAAAGGAAGTTTCTCCATTATTGTTTGTACCAGGTGGAGATCTAGACCTACATCATAATAGTTTATTTAACCTCTATAGCACTTTTCAACAAAACATAGATTTTTGGGGTATGTGTATGACTAAGAAGAAAGATTCAAAGAATTTAGATTGTAAAACACCTTCTCGTTTTAGTCATAAATATGGCTTCAGTATAGGATGATCTATACTGCAAATGGGGGCAAAGTATAGCCCGCGGGCTGTGTCCGGCCTGCCGGGCACTTCAATCCGGTCCGTAAGACATATTTTAAATGTATTAAATATTATTATATTTGAGTTATGATTTTTGGCCTAAAATTACTCATTCCATAATATACAAACAACCTCCAATAGATGGCGCTGTAGCCTGGCAGCGCGCTCTGTATTTGGGCCTACAGTCAGATTCAGAGTGCGCTCAGTCATCATTGCTTGATGACTTTTGACGTGAAAAATTAGTGCTGCGAAAATGAGAAAAGTGGACTCTGAATGTCGTGTGTTTAAAGAAGAATGGACAGCAAAATACTTTTTACTAATATTGGAGATAAGGCGGTATGTCTGATATGTCAAGAAAATGTTGCCGTTTTTAAGGAATATAATCTCAATCGTCATTTTTCAAGCAAGCATGCTAAAAGTGTGTTAAAGTTGTAAAATGTTGTCAAAGTGGTTGTAAAACTTGTTAACTTTATACGGGCAAGGGGGCTTAACCATCGTCAGTTCATTCAGCTGCTCAATGACACAGAGGCAGAGCACCAGGACTTGTTGTACCATTCAAATGTGCACTGGCTAAGCCTGGGAAAAGTGTATTGCCGTGTGTGGGAACTGAGAGGGGAGATAGGTATGTTCTTTGATACGGTTGGTAAAGCTGACGACTTCTCCGAGTTGAAAGAGACAGACTGGCTGGGCGACTTTGCTTTCGGTGTAGACATATTGGGACATCTGAACGATCTAAATGTGAAAATGCAGGGAAATTGTGTTTTTGTGCATGAACTGTATTCCAATGTGAAAGCATTCAAGGCCAAACTTACGTTGTTCTCCAGACAAATGAGCAGCCGGTCTCTCGCTCATTTTCCAACACTGGCAATGAACGCGCACACATCACAGTGCCGCACTGAGACATATAGTAGCACTTTGATCGACCTGCATACTGAGTTTTCCTGCCGCTTCTCAGACTTCACCAAGATTGAGACTGAGCTGGAGCTTGTATCATGACCCCTGTCTTTTGACGGTGAGAAAGAACCACCAGACACACATTTGGAGCTCATCGACATCCAATGTGACAGTGCTTTGAAGGAGAAGTACAAAACAGCAACAATAGACCAGTTCTATGGCTTACTGAATGAAACAAAGTTTCCAAACATTAAAAAGCACGCCCAGATGTCAGTGATGCTGTAGGTGGGTGTAGTGGTGGAATCAAGCGCAGGACACCGAAGTACAGTCCAAAAGACTTTAGTGAAATTCCACAAGGGAAAAATGAACAAACTGTCCCGAAGGCGAAACTCCGCACGTAGGCGGACAAAACAAACGGGCGCACTACACAGGTGCGTAAAACGCTCCAACACAGTGGAGAGATAGCTCAACCGAGCAAATAATGTAAACACGTCCAGTAACGCACGACAGACAATAAAGCAATCACACACAACACTGGACAAACACAACGAGTAACTTATAGGACGCTAATTAACCTAAACGATAACAGGTGTCACAACAAACAGACAAAAGCAAACGAACATAGAAACATGCAACGATGGCAGCTAGAATTCCGGAGACAACGAACGCGAAGCCTGCCCGAACAAGGAAGAGAGGCAGCCTCGGCCGAAACCGTGACAGTACCCCCTCCTTGACGCGCGGCTCCAGACGTGCGCCCGACTCCGGCCTCGGGACGACCAGGAGGACGCGGAGCAGGGTGCGTCGGGTGCCCACGATGGAATTCCGTCAGGAGAGACGGGTCCAAAATGTCTCTCCTCGGCACCCAGCACCGTTCCTCCGGACCGTACCCCTCCCACTCCACTAGATATTGGAGACCCCCATCCGACGTCTCGAATCCAAGATGGACCTCACGGAGTACGCCGGTGCCCCTCGATGTCCAATGGGGGCGGAGGAGTCTCCCTGATCTCACTTTCTTGGAGTGGGCCAGCTACCACCGGCCTGAGAAGAGACACATGGAACGAGGGGTTAATACTTTTATATTCAACAGGTAGTTGTAACTTGTAACACACCTCGTTCAACCTTCTCAGGACTTTAAATGGCCCTACAAACCGCCGACCCAGTTTCCGACAGGGCAGGCGGAGGGGCAGGTTTCTGGTAGAGAGCCAGACTCGATCACCAGGTGCGTACACCGGTCCCTCACTGCGGTGGAGATCGGCGCTCGCCTTATGACGACGGAGGGCCCGCTGCAGGTGGGACGTGTGCAGCGTTCCATGTCTCCTCCGAGCGCCGCGCCCACTCATCCACCGCAGGAGCCTCGATCTGGCTCTGCTGCCAGGGTGCCAGAACCGGCTGGTAACCTAACACACATTGAAAAGGGGTTAGGTTAGTGGAGGAGTGGCGTAGGGAATTCTGGGCCATCTCGGCCCAGGGAACGTACCTTGCCCACTCCTCCGGCCGGTCCTGGCAGTATGTTCTAAGAAACCTACCCACATCCTGGTTCACGCGTTCCACCTGCCCATTACTCTCCGGGTGGTAACCCGAGGTGAGGCTCACCGAGACCCCCAACCGCTCCATAAAGGCTCTCCAAACCCTGCAGGTAAATTGGGGACCTCGATCAGACACAATATCCTCGGGTACCCCGTAGTGCCGGAACACATGGGTGAATAGTGCTTCGGCAGTTTGCAGGGCAGTAGGAAGGCCTGGCATGGGGAGCAGACGACAGGCCTTAGAAAACCGGTCCACAACGACCAGTATAGTGGTATTTCACTGTGATGGAGGAAGGTCAGTAAGGAAATCCACCGAGAGGTGAGACCATGGTCGTTGTGGAACGGGCAGGGGTAGTAACTTACCCCTAGGCAGATGTCTAGGCGCCTTACACTGGGCGCACACCGAGCAGGAGGAAACATAAACCCTCACATCCCTTGCCAACGTGGGCCACCAGTACTTGGCACTAAGACAGTGCACTGTCCGGCCGATACCAGGGTGTCCAGAGGAGGGTGACGTGTGAGCCCAATAGATCAATCGATCCCGAACCTCGAGCGGAACGTACTTCCGACCCTCCGGGCATTGCGGTGGACTAGGGTCGGTGCGTAACGCCCGCTCGAGCTCAGCATCGACCTCCCACACTACCGGTGCCACCAGACACGACTCCGGCAGTATGGGAGTGGGCTCCACGGACCTCTCCTCCGTGTCATACCGCCGAGACAGCGCATCTGCCTTACCGTTCTGTGACCCAGGGATGTACGTGATCTTAAATGTAAACCGGGTCAAAAACATATTCCATCTTGCCTGGCGAGGGTTCAGCCTCCTCGCTGCCCGGATGTACTCCAGGTTACGGTGGTCCGTCAAAATGAGGAAAGGGTGTTGAGCCCCCTCAAGCCAGTGCCTCCACACCTTTAGGGGCCTGTACCACGGCTAACAGCTCCCTGTCCCCTACGTCATAGTTTCGCTCCGCGGACTGAGCTTCTTAGAATAAAAAGCACAGGGGCGGAGTTTAGGTGGCGCGCCTGACCGTTGTGAAAGCACGGCTCCTATACCGGCCTCAGACGCGTCCACCTCTACCTGAAATGGCAAAGAGGGATCCGGATGCGCCAGCACCGGGGCCGAGGTAAACAGGTCCTTCAGCCTCCCAAACACCCTGTCCGCCTCGGCAGACCACTGCAGACGCACCGGACCCCCCTTCAAAAGAGACGTGATGGGAGCTGCCACCTGTCCAAAACCCCGGATAAACCTCCAGTAGTAATTGCAAACCCCAAAAACTGCTGCACCTCCTTCACAGTGGTTGGTGTTTGCCAATTACGCACGGCTGACACCCGGTCTACCTCCATCTTCACCCCTGACGCAGACAACTGATACCCCCAAAAAGGAGACCGACTCCTGGAAAAACAGACACTTCTCTGCCTTAACATACAGGTCGTGCTCCACCAGCCTCCGCAACACTCTGCGCACCAGGGCCACATGCTCGACTCGGGTAGGCGAGTACACGAGAATGTCATCTATGTACACAACCACCCCCCTGCCCCTGCATGTCCCTGAAGATCTCATCCATGAATGATTGGAAAACTGACGGAGCGTTCATCAACCCGTATGGCATGACAAGATACTCGTAATGGCCCGAGGTGGTACTAAAGGCTGTCTTCCATTCATCGCCCTCCCTGATGCGCACCAAGTTGTACGCGCTCCTGAGATCTAATTTAGTGAAGAAACGCGCCCCATGCAATGACTCCGTCATGGTCGCAATCAGCGGGAGTGGATAACTGTACTTCACCGTGATCTGATTGAGACCACGGTAATCGATGCACGGGCGTAACCCACCATCCTTTTTCTTCACAAAAAAGAAACTCGAGGACGCAGAGGAAGTGGAAGGCCGTATGTATCCTTATCTCAGAGATTCGTCTATGTAAGTCTCCATAGCTTTCTTCTCCTCCTGAGACAGAGGATACACATGGCTCCGTGGGAGCGCAGCTCCTGCCTGGAGATCTATCGCACAATCTCCCTGCCTATGGGGCGGCAACTGCGTCGCCCTCGACTTACTAAACGCAATAGCCAAATCCCCATACTCAGGGGGAACGTGCAATGCGGGCACCTGGTTTGGACTCTCCACCGAGGTAGCCCCTACGGAAACGCCCAAACATCGACCCACACACTGGGCAGACCACTCCATCAGAGCCCTCTCCTGCCATGAAATAGATGGGTTATGGGTACTCAACCAGGGCATGCCCAGCACCACCGTATACGCAGGCGAGTCGATCAGAAATAGCTGAATCATCTCCTGATGACCCCCCTGCGCACACATCCTAAGTGGCGCAGTGACCTCCCTGATCAAGCCCGCACCCAACGGACGGCTATCTAGGGCATGAACGGGGAAAGGGACATCAACAGGGAGACGGGGGATCCCTAAGGCTAAACAAAACGTCTTATCAACAAAATTCCCAGCCGCGCCTGAATCTACCAGCGCCTTATGCTGGGAATGAGGTGCTACCTGTGGGAAACGCACAGGTATACAGAAATGTGCAACAGAGAGCTCTGGGTGAGTGGGGCGCCTACTCACCTGGAAGGACTCCCCAGTGCGGGACCTGTCGTCCTCTCCCCTAGGAGGCCATCCCCAGCACCTAGCCGCGGTGTGTCCTCCCGACCACAGTTGGTGCAGGAGATGGACCCCCTCGTCAGCCCGACCCCTCCTCTCTCTAGCGCCAGCGCCCCGAGCTCCATGGGGCACGGCTCGGAGGCGCTGGAGGGTGAAATGGACGGACCCCCTTGGAACGTCCGCGGGTAGCTAGCAGGTTATCCAGCCTGATGGACATGTCGACCAACTGGTCGAACGAGAGGCTGGTGTCCCTACAGGCCAGCTCCCTACGGACGTCCTCGCGTAGACTACATCTGTAGTGATCGCTGAGAGCCCGCTCATTCCACCCTGCATCCGCCGCTAGAGTCACGGAATTCTAAGGCGAACTCCTGGGCACTCCTCTTCCCCTGCCGGAGGAAGACCAGACGCTCCCCGCCGCTTTCCCCTCCGGGGGATGGTCGAACACCGCCCTGAAGCGGCGGGAGAACTCGTCGTAGGTGATGGTGTCCGCGTCGATCCTCCTCCACTCTGCGATGGCCCATTCCAACGCCTTCCCGGAAAGGCAGGAGATCAGGGCGGACACGCTCTCATGTCCCGAAGGCGCCCGGGTGCACGGTGGCCAGGTAAAGCTCCACCTGGAGAAGGAATCCCTGACACCCGGCCGCGGTCCCATCGTAGGCCCTCGGGAGCGAGAGTCGAACTCCTCTGGCTTCCGGAGCGGGAATGGGCTGACTTGCCGATGGTGCTGGCAGAGAGGATGGCGGTGGAGGAGTCCCCAGCCTCGGATGGTGGTGATCACCTCCTGCAGTGCGGACCCCATTTGCAGGATCTGGTCACTCTGTTCTCGGACCCTGTCCTCCAGTCGCCTGGGCTGCTGCGGCTCCTGCTGATTCCATTCTTGAAGGTGTGTGATTTTGTCAGTGATGCTGTAGGTGGGTGTAGTGGTGGAATCAAGCGCAGGACACCGAAGTACAGTCCAAAAGACTTTAGTGAAATTCCACAAGGGAAAAATGAACAAACTGGCCCGAAGGCGAAACTCCGCACGTAGGCGGACAAAACAAACGGGCGCACTACACAGGTGCGTAAAACGCTCCAACACAGTGGAGAGATAGCTCAACCGAGCGAATAATGTAAACACGTCCAGTAACGCACGACAGACAATAAAGCAATCACACACAACACTGGACAAACACAACGAGTAACTTATAGGACGCTAATTAACCTAAACGATAACAGGTGTCACAACAAACAGACAAAAGCAAACGAACATAGAAACATGCAACGATGGCAGCTAGAATTCCGGAGACAACGAACGCCGAAGCCTGCCCGAACAAGGAAGAGAGGCAGCCTCGGCCGAAACCGTGACACCAGAGGATGCTTGTTTTATTTGGGTCCACATATGTGTGTGAACAAACGTTCTCAGTCATGAATTACAACAATTCCCGTCACAGGTCAAATTTAACAAATGACCACTTGTCAGCTGTTCTGAGAATCTCTACATCAAAGATGACACCAGACTTTGATGCCCTTGCCAAGAGAGGTGACCAGACCCATTGTTCACATTAAAGACTTGAATAACTGCGACTGGGCTACTGCTTTTTCATGGTGATGGTTATGCAGTGAGAATTATCCAGCAATGCACTTGGATACAGGTAATAACTAATCATTCAGATCTGGGCTGAGGTGATTGGATAACTGTAAATATGGCTCACAATGGAGATGAGAATTGTTCCTTAATATGCTTTCAAAAACAGACAATTTCAAATGAAACGGATGCTCTTACCATATGTTTCACTCAAATCTTATAATCCTTTTTTTTTACACATCTACTGTTATATTTTGCATGTCTCCAGTCATATACAGTGGGGGAAAAAAGTATTTAGTCAGCCACCAATTGTGCAAGTTCTCCCACTTAAAAAGATGAGAGAGGCCTGTAATTTTCATCATAGGTACACGTCAACTATGACAGACAAATTGAGAAATGTTTTTCTCCAGAAAATCACATTGTAAGATTTTTAATGAATTTATTTGCAAATTATGGTGGAAAATAAGTATTTGGTCAATAACAAAAGTTTCTCAATACTTTGTTATATACCCTTTGTTGGCAATGACACAGGTCAAACGTTTTCTGTAAGTCTTCACAAGGTTTTCACACATTGTTGCTGGTATTTTGGCCCATTCCTCCATGCAGATCTCCTCTAGAGCAGTGATGTTTTGGGGCTGTCGCTGGGCAACACGGACTTTCAACTCCCTCCAAAGATTTTCTATGGGGTTGAGATCTGGAGACTGGCTAGGCCACTCCAGGACCTTGAAATGCTTCTTACGAAGCCACTCCTTCGTTGCCCGGGCGGTGTGTTTGGGATCATTGTCATGATGAAAGACCCAGCCACATTTCATCTTCAATGCCCTTGCTGATGGAAGGAGGTTTTCACTCAAAATCTCACGATACATGGCCCCATTCATTCTTTCCTTTACACGGATCAGTCGTCCTGGTCCCTTTGCAGAAAAACAGCCCCAAAGCATGATGTTTCCACCCCCATGCTTCACAATAGGTATGATGTTCTTTGGATGCAACTCAGCATTCTTTGTCCTCCAAACACGACGAGTTGAGTTTTTACCAAAAAGTTCTATTTTGGTTTCATCTGACCATATGACATTCTCCCAATCCTCTTCTGGATCATCCAAATGCACTCTAGCAAACTTCAGACGGGCCTGGACATGTACTGGCTTAAGCAGGGGGACACGTCTGGCACTGCAGGATTTGAGTCCCTGGCGGCGTAGTGTGTTACTGATGGTAGGCTTTGTTACTTTGGTCCCAGCTCTCTGTAGGTTATTCACTAGGTCCTCGTGTGGTTCTGGGATTTTTGCTCACCGATCTTGTGATCATTTTGACCCCATGGGGTGAGATCTTGCGTGGAGCCCCAGATTGAGGGAGATTATCAGTGGTCTTGTATGTCTTCCATTTCCTAATAATTGCTCCCACAGTTGATTTCTTCAAACCAAGCTGCTTACCTATTGCAGATTCAGTCTTCCCAGCCTGGTGCAGGTCTACAATTTTGTTTCTGGTGTCCTTTGACAGCTCTTTGGTCTTGGCCATAGTGTAGTTTGGAGTGTGACTGTTTGAGGTTGTGGACAGGTGTCTTTTATACTGATAACAAGTTCAAACAGGTGCCATTAATACAGGTAACGAGTGGAGGACAGAGGAGCCTCTTAAAGAAGAAGTTACAGGTCTGTGAGAGCCAGAATTCTTGCTTGTTTGTAGGTGACCAAATACTTATTTTCCACCATAATTTGCAAATAAATTCAATAAAAATCCTACAATGTGATTTTCTGGATATTTTTTTCTCAATTTGTCTGTCATAGTTGACGTGTACCTATGATGAAAATTACAGGCCTCTCTCATCTTTTTAAGTGGGAGAACATGCACAATTGGTGGCTGACTAAATACTTTTTTCCCCACTGTATATCCTTTGCCTAAATAATAAATGCTCTAGTAGGAGCAAACAATTCTGCAGCCTGAGGTATTTTAGCACTTTCTAAGGTAGTGGCAGCCGTGGTTATTGCATAAGCCCCTAATGGTTTTTCTTGAGGTGATTTTTGAGCATAACCATCCACAAATTGTTCCAAATCAGCATTCATTAAAGGCACATCCGATAAATCGGGGTGTGGCTTACAGACCTGGTCAACTAGGACAGCACAATCATGGGGCTCACCTTCATCGTCAGTTAGTAGGGACATGGCACATTGACATTGCTACAGCTCTGAGGCAACACACCAACCCTCTCACCACACTGTCAAGTCTCTTAGGGTAGTATGCAACAGGCCGCTGCTTCCCACTGTGATCCTGTATAAGGACAGATTACATAAAACCATTTTTTTTTTTTTTTTATCAGACACCAATGGATTAAATGGTTTAGAATGATCCGGCAAACCTAAACAAGGAGAAAAGGTTAGCAACTGTGTCACATTTTGTCAACTGCCAGCAAACCCTCAGGAGTCCACTTTATCTTGTCCTTCATCTCCATCTTGTGGCCATGGGTGAAATCAGAAAATGGTTGAGTGATTTCCGCCATTCCTGTAAGTGACAACATGTGTTAAACAGTTCAAACAGTTAATCATTATGCAATCATTCATTCACAATCATTCTGTTATTGTGTGCGTCCACACATTAATTAATGGGGTACCCCTCTATATTTGTTTAGTTCTCTAACGGTATCTACATTTCTTAACAGCAGTCAAATGCTCTTAGATCAATCAGTTAATTAATTCCAGGCCTATTTTAAATTACATTTGGTTCACTTAAATTAAATTCCAAAGATCAGTCAACACAATTCTCACTACTTAAATTCAGTTCCCGAAAGTACAAGTATTCTTATTACACGTATCAACTCACTTGAAAACCAGGAATCGGTTACATCAAGAACACCTTTTTCAAATGTTGTACACAGGCCTTCTCTACACAAGGCTAAAAGCATTTAACCTTTAAAACTTTGAATTCTAAAGTCTTCACCGGTAGTGCTGTGAAAGCAAAGGTTAGCGGTTACAACACTGCTACAAATAGCAGGTGGACAGAAAATTGTATTGTTGGAAATCAGTCATAACTCCAGTCAGTAGCTTAGTTATAATTTTGTAAAACTACAGTCTACAAAATAAATCACATCTAAAGCAATGTTAAACAACTATAACCCACTAACAGCAGTAAATGCTTTTCAAGCAGTGCATTTCTCTTACAAAAACAATCATCAAAAGAAATCACATAACAACGTAGTTGGATTGGGAACCACTGGGGCACGGGCAAAGACAGCATCATTCACAGGTCTTAATCTTGAACAAAACGCCAATTCCCTGAGGCTTTTCTTACTGGCAAGATAGGGGTGTTGCAAGGTGACTCTGGACACAGGACTAACGCTCCGTGCTCTAACAGTGAGGCATGCACAGGTGTAATACCTTCAATAGCCTCTTTACTGAGTGGATACTGTGCTTTGGAAGGGTGCCTGGTATCTTTGGGAGTGACTACAAGGGGCTCAGCCTCCTTCATCCTGCCAAAATCAGATGTATCCCTTGCCCATAGGCAATCAGGGACCCCTCTCAAGAGGGGCGAGTCCTCACTCAAAAACATGATATTGGTGACAAAGGGGGGCTGATCAAGTCCATGCACACCCCTCTCAACTGCTGTGTCCCAGTTGAGGGGGTAATAATATGTCAGTTTGCTGGGTGAATAAGTTGACCCATCTGAACACCTCCCAATCAACAGCATTGACCAGGCCCTTTATCTAAACCCTAGTATCCTCCCACTCAACTCTGCATGATTTTGCCAGGGACACATGTGGTGTACTATCTTCAAACATGTAGAGCTCTTTCTGTGCAGGGGTTAGATGAACCCCCAAAGCACAGAAATCACTGCTACAATACAACCCTTCACACTGGATAGATTCTGGCGCTACACTTTCTAACAGCTATTTGTTCTCATATCTCAGGTCT
This sequence comes from Coregonus clupeaformis, assembly GCF_020615455.1. Lineage (NCBI taxonomy): Eukaryota > Metazoa > Chordata > Actinopteri > Salmoniformes > Salmonidae > Coregonus > Coregonus clupeaformis. Next base: position 26,454,866 of record NC_059192.1, read on the forward strand.
CTTGTCAATGGTGAGAAATGGGAGGTGCAATGTAAGCCTGCTTCAGACATGAAACTGCCCTCGTGACCCCAATGGGTTTTGGCCCATTGAGAAAACACAAGCCATATTGGGCACCTCATTTATCAACGTCCCATGCATAATACCAGTCACAAAACTCAGACATTAACATCAGTTGCTCCCCCTCTTCCTCCTCCTCCTTCTTGAATAACGGTTCAACCGGTTCGGCCACATGTTATGTTGATGCCCAGTTTACACAGGAGGTCCCTGCCCATCAGATTGACAGGACAGTGGTCAGAGTAGAGAAATTGATGCTGACACTTCTCCTCACAAAAGGAGACAGGCAGAGGTATAGTTACATGCTCTCTGAATGGGAGGACTCAGCCCCTACAGTTTTGACTGTTTCGCTAGACATGGGAGGTTTTGTCCATTCATACTCTGTCAGTCTCTCCCTGACTTTCTCTAATATTGTTACAGTGTCCCTGTCAACGGAAAACCACCTTATCCGTAATTTCACCTGGTCCAGAATGTCTCTTCCCCACTTATCTACACATAACCTTCAGGGCCCCCGTGGGGGGATCTGGAATACCATGTCCCTTGCTCCTGTGTACTCCCATGGTTCCTGTTCCACTCACACACTCACAGATTACACAGACACACACACACAGGGGTAGACAAACAGAGAAAACCAGTTAGCGATATCTCCATTAAAATATTGCCTAATTAGTGGCCCCAGAACGGGGTGTTATCTCCACACGGGGATATCGCCTACTGTGGTACAGACTTCACCAAGTGCTGGCTTCTACACTGGCTCCTCCAGGGCATACCTGGCTAGCACATTTAAAATAATCGGACTTCACCTGTTCTGAGGCACACCCTTGAGACAGAGGTCCTTCATCCAATGGGACTTCACCAAGTGCAGGCTTATCTACAGACACTCTGGCCCCTCGTCCCTACAGACCGCACCAATCCCCACTGTAATCAATTCAGTGTCAGGGCGGCTCTAAGTCACCCACAACTGACCAGTGGCAGAGTATCTTTGAGTCTGACAGTGCTCTCAGATTACTCTCCTCTGACTCGGCCCCGCTTACACCTCCAAGATGCCCCCTCTCACAGGAATACACACTCAGAGCCCAGGTAACAGAGGATTTTCTTAAAAACTTGACTTTGTGTGGTTCGCTCACCTCCTTTTCAATAATGAGGAGAGACAAGGTCAATCATCAATCAGGATATTGGTGGATCATCTTGCTCCCCTCTCTCAATACTATGTTTGAGATCTGGTATCCACCCGTGCCCGCTTCCTCTCAGATCTTAGGTGGTCCAGCTGCTCCATCAGGAGTGCGGCTCCCCTGAGATCCCATTTTGGGGATCCCCTGTGCACAGTTTACCGAGATCATCAGGAGCGACCAACAGGTGAAGTTACAGATCCCATCCTCGTCGCCAAATGTGGTGGATATTTTAAATACTAGTCAGAGTTATACTTAAACTAACTCTTTATTCAAATAACTTATCGATAAGGGAGCTGGTCGCAATACCCACACAACCAAGTGGATAGAGTGAGAGCCCAACGAACAGGAAATGCTGACGTCTTATATAGTGGACCTAAAAATGCTTAGTTCCACCCCTCCCCGGCAGATCAGGAGCTACCTTGTTTTCTTCTTGTGGTTATGTGTATCGGGTCATAGAACACAAACAAGTGATAATGTTAGCTCCGTTACTGCCCATATCTCCACACAGCTGTGCCCTTGGAAGATAGTAAAAGACAGGATGAACTGAAAAACTGTGGTCACTCTGAGGCTCTTTTCTTATGCCGTGTGACCAGGTTACTCAGAAGCAACGAGGAATTGAAACAATACAGGTCTATCTGTTCCTCAAGTTTATCTCTATCGCATGTCCTTGACTACACGCCTAGACCAGCTGCAGGGAGCTAGAGGGAACCATCCTTATGAAAAGCACAGCATTGGTAGTTAAGAAATGTCTCTACTATTGTTAAGCATATTAATTGTTAACTATTAATATTAAACAAATCAGGTAAATACGTGATTTTTTCCCCACACACAATAAAAAATAAATGTGTTTGCATGATTATTGCCTAAGCAAATTAATATCCATGTGTCCTATCTGTGCTTAGAGTTCAAAACAGTCAAACTAAGCTAGCAGTCCTATTGAAGCATAGAGTTTAGTAGACGCTCTCATCCAGTGCAACTTACATAAGCAATTAGGGTTAAGTGCCTTGCTCAAGGGCACGTCAAAAGATTTTCACCTAGTCTGCTCAGTGATTCAAACCAGCAACCTTTCAGTTACTGGCCCAACACTCTAAACCACTAGGCTGCCTGTGCCCCATGTTCTCAGAATGTTATTTAATTGTCTTCAAATAACCTATAATTTCCGTTCTCAAACCGTTAATAAAACCTACCTGGAAAATGTTCAGGGAACCATAGTAAAGCGTTCTCAGAACATCCCTGCAACCTAAAAATGTACATTCCCAAAACAGGCAACATTTTCACTTCCGTTCTCAGAACGTTTAAAAAACTGTCAGTTTTACCGGTCAGGAAACTTACGGCTTTGTTCCCAGAACCAATGGGAAACCAAAAACTTAAGCTCCCACAACTTCCAAGGAAACAAATGTGCTAGCTGGGTAGCTAGCAACTCTTGAGCAGGAAAAAAAACAATAACTTCTCCCACCCCTTTCCTCCCCAAAATGTCCAAACTACAGCTACTTAATTAGGTTCTCAATGTAAAATGTGCTGCATTTCCTTTGGAGATATCCGTAAAAGTTAAAACGACAATTGCAGAGTACCCGGAAGAAATCTGCTTTTTTCAAATGGGCAAATGCACACGAAGACTGCTGGATTTGGTGTTCAAAAGTTGCATAGATTGGTGACTACCAGTGTTACCAACTATTTTTCAGTGAGAATCGCCATTGGCTCCTTGACTTGTCACTAGAAGTCACTAGATTACGTTTTGCCATTGCCGTGACGAAGTCACAGCACTAATTTGCCTTGCTGTGGCACAACTGCGGTCCCCGAAGTAGCGTTTTCGCCAGCTCTGCCACCGCACACCCCCTCCCCTTGTGCTTCTCTGCCTGTGTGTGCACTGTTGCTCTGACTTCTGTTGCACAGACAGCTTCTCCGAATCTTGCTTGCGGCAGAATTTAGTGGAAAAAGAAATCCTCTGTGTCAAAACTCCCCAAGGCAGCCTGAAAAGTAGCTGAATTTGTCGCTAGCCTCTTTTACCAATAGAAGGTCGCCGGAGGGGTCTGAAAACTCGCTAAATATAGCAACAAAGTTGCTATACTGACAACACTGGTGACTACTTCTCTCTATTTGACTTTCTTTTTACATTGTAGCCAAAGAAGAGAAGAAATGTGGAAACAAATGCGGTTGTATGAAATTAGATTCTCCTTGTCCACTAGTGAGTCATAAAGCAACATCAGAAGCAGCAACAAATGGCTTGTTCAAAACAACTGGGAACTCGTTACTGGAAACTCCGAAATCTCAGACTTCCGACTTGTTCAAAAAAAGTGGGAACTCGGGGGAAAAAACTTGCTCCGACTGGGAAAAACCTATTTGAATGGTCATCCAACTCTGAATTCCAACTCGGGAACTGTGGCCTCTTTCTAGAGCTCCGACTTTCCGACCTGAAGATCACTGATTTCATGATTTGACCTGATATTTTTCAGAGTTTCCAGTTGTATTGAACGTGGCGATAGAAACAAGAAGCAAAGCGTCACTAGCCACCTAATCATGATGATGCAAAATGCATCATATGAAGTAAAACGGAAGTGATACTTTGCTTCTTGAAAGTCCAATATTTACACTAAATGACCAAAAGGATGTGGACATTTGTTCGTCGAACATCTAATTCCAAAACCAGGGGCATTTATATGGAGTTGGTCCCCGTTTGCTGCTATAACAGCCTCCACTCTTCTGGGAAGGCTTTCCACTAGCTGTTGGAACATTGCTGCAGGGACTCGCTTCCATTCAGCAACAAGAGCATTAGTGAGGTCGGGCACTGATTTTGGACGATTAGGCCTAGCTCGCAGTCGGCGTTCCAATTCATCTCAAAGGTGTTCGATGGGGTTGAGGTCAGGGCTCTGTGCAGGCCAGTCAAGTTCTTCTACACCTATCTCGACAAACCATTTCTGTATGGACCTCGCTTTGTGCACGGGGGCATTTTCATACTGAAACTGGAAAGGGCCTTCCCCAAACTGTTGCCACAAAGTTGGAAGCACAGAATCGTCCAGAATGACATTGTCTGCTGTAGCGTTAAGATTTCCCTTAATTGGAACTAAGGGGCCTCGCCCGAACCATGAAAAACAGCCCCAGACCATTATTCCTCCTCCACCAAACTTTACAATTGGCACTATGCATTTGGGCAGGTAGCATTCTCCTGGCATCCGCCCAACCCAGATTAGTCCGTCGGACTGCCAGATGGTGAAGCGTGATTCATCACTCCAGAGAACGCGTTTCCACTACTCCAGAGTCCAATGGCGGCGAGCTTTACACCACTCCAACCGACATTTGGCATTGCGCATGATGATCTTAGGCTTGTGTGCGGCTGCTCTGCCATGGAAATCAATTTCATTAAGCTCCCGACGAACAGTTATTGTGCTGAAGTTGCTTCCAGAGGCAGTTTGGTAGTGAGTGTCCTATGACAGTGCTACGTTGAAAGTAATTCAGCTCTTCAGTAAGGCCATTCTCCTGCCAGTGTGTGTCTATGGAGATTGCATGGCTGTGTTCTCGATTTTATACACCTGTCAGCAACGGGTGTGGCTGAAATAGCCGAATCCACTAATTTGAAGGGGTGTCCACATACCTTTGGTGATGTAGTGTAGGAAACTTGACTGCTGACATGCAAAACATTTTGGGACTGTATCACATCAAATAAAAAATCTAATTTTATTTGTCACATGCGCCGAATACAGACCTTACAGACCTTACCGTGAAATGCTTACTTACGAGCCCTTAAACAACAATGCAAAGTTGTAAAAAAGTTAGAAGAATTGGCTAAATAAACAAAACCAAAAATTGTAACACAATAAAAGAACAATAACAAGGCTATATAAAAGAGGTACCAGTACTGAGTCAATGTGCATTGGTACGGGTTAGTTGAGGTAATGGAGGTAATATGTACATGTACAGTGCATTCGGAAAGTATTCAGACCCCTTGACTTTTTCCACATTTTGTTACGTTACAGCCTTATTCTAAAATTGATTTAATTGTTTTTTTCCCTCATCAAACTACATACAATACCCCATAATGACAAAACAAAAACAGGTTTTTAGATGGGCTCAAAACCGGTGGGGCTCTGATTCATCAATGAAAGCATGCATATTACTTGCGTGCGACAGTTTGATAATCCCAGTAATTTGTTGTGCACGCATACTCCAGAATTTTATAAGAAATTAATAATGTTTGATAAATGAGGCACCTGGCTCCTAATTTATAAACGTTGCGTATGTACAAAATATACCCTCAATCATGTGTGCGCCAGTTTTCCCTCAAAAGTTGTCATTTTGCAATCTATAATAATTAGAAATATGAATATGTTTGCCATTATTTGTTTAATTTCCATGATCATTGTAACACTGGGGGCACAGACGACAGTTCAACGTCTAGTTTTGATTAACATTTGGTTGAGTTTTCAACTAACGTGAATTCAACATATAATCAACAAAAACAAAATTCACCATGTCATTGGATTTAGGTTAAAAGTTGGGTTGAAAAATAGACAGAAAAGCCCTAATGTTGATGACTTTTTGCAAATCCAATTAGTTTCCCACGTTGATTCAACGTCATATATTTTGTGGGTTGAAATGACGTTGAAACAACAGTGAGTCACCTTTTCTGACTGTGATGGTTTCATACTCTCGAAGTAGCCTATACAACAGATTAGGATAGGCTATCATTCGTCCCATCACTTATTTAATTGGACCTACTTCACAGTAATAACTAGATAAGCCATTTCAAGTATTTTGATCGCTCTGTAGAAAAATAAATGCCTACAGTAGAACGGTAGAACAAACAGTTCACCTTTTCCATTGACATATAGGCTACGCGTCACACCCTGATCTGTTTCACCTGTCTTTGTGATTGTCTCCACCCCCCTCCAGGTGTCGCCCATCTTCCCCATTATCCCCAGTGTATTTATACCTGTGTTCTCTGTTTGGCTGTTGCCAGTTCGTTTTGTTCGTCAAGCCTACCAGTGGTTTCCCCATTGCGCCTGTCTTTTCTTAAGTTCCTGTTTTCTAGTTTTCCCGGTTTTGACCATTCTGCCTGCCCTGAGCCGTCCTGTACCTTTTGGGTTCTGATCTGTCCCACCACACTGGATTATTGACCTCTGCCTGCTGCCCTGACCCTGAGACTGCTTGCTGTTCTGTACCTTTTGGGTTCTGATCTGGATTACTGACCTCTGCCTGGCCTTGACCTGTTGTTTTTCCTGCCCCCTGTTCTAGTAATAAACCTTTGTTACTTTGACACTGTCTGCATCTGGGTCTTCCCTAAAACGTAATAGCACCCCCCCTAGGGACGACACCCGGCATCCCACCTGGGCGAGCCTGATGGGCTCGCCGAGGCATGGGAGCCGGATGAGGCGCGGGAACCTGTCGAACCTGACAAGCCGCCTGAGGCGTGGGAGCCTGACGAGCCGTCTGAGGCGTGGGAGCCTGATGAGGCGTGGGAGCCTGACGAGCCATCTGAGGCGTGGGAGCCTGACGAGCCAGCTGATGTGTGACGTGGCGTGGGAGCCTGATGAGCCGGCTGAGGCATGACGTGGCGTGGGAGCCTGACGAGCCGGCTGAGGCGTGACGTGGGAGCCTGACGAGCCGGCTGAGGCGTGACGTGGCACGGGAGCCTGACGAGCCGGCTGAGGCGTGACGTGGCACGGGTGCCAACCGAGGCAAGGAAACCTCTCGAGCCAGCTAAGGCGTGGAAGCCCGACGAGCCAGCTGAGGCACCCCCGGTTCCTTCGGCCGCGGCACCCGGACCCGACGTCACCAACATAAACAAAACAAACAAACTTCCTGATGCTTCCAATTTTGGTGACAGCATTCTGTGAGGACAGACGCTGTCCGTGTTTTGTTCCTGTCTGTGTTTTCCATTAAATGTTCACTCCCTGTACTTGCTTCCTGTCTCCCAGCGTCTGTCCTCACACTAAGTCTGAATAGGCTACAGTAATTTCAAATATCTCGAGTAGACAATGTTTCAGAATTCACAGGCAGTGCAGCATATTTAGATTGGGGGAAAGTCCATGCAAATGTTTTAAATAAAATGTTCTGCTAACAGGTCCGCAACAATGTGTAAAAAACATTTTTTAAATCACTGCAAAGAAATTACAACATTCTACCAAAACGTCCAAGAACATTTGATCAAATTTGCCATTACCTTTTCTTTTAGAATTAGTAGCCTAATTCCATCAACTCCAAATAATACAGCAAATAAGGGAGTTATTGTCACCATAAAAGGTGAAACGATGGGCATTTTCTAGGCGGACACTAATTATAACGCTTGTTCACAATGTGAACAGGTTTAGAACAGGTCTGATTTATAACGGGAAACATGCATATGAATGGCACATGCTAAGTTTATAAATCTCAATATATTTACGCATTCTTTTCAGAAATGGTGTACACGGATATTTAGTGTGAAAGTATATAAATGAAATTTATATGAGGCCCCTAATCTCGAACAAATTTGTAACAATTGAGCAATGAGGTTTTGTGGCATGTCCCTTTAGTTTCCCCCTATCCACTGTTTCTGAGGCAAACAGATTATTTCTCCCATCCAATTTGCCAGGGTCAAATTACAGTAGTGTCAGCGCAGTAAACTGCACACAAGATGGCGCCATTTACCACTTTATAATGACCAAATCTGCTAAGAATTAGAATACCAATTAACTAACTATTAAATCCACAAAATGTTGTGCATTTGATTAGTGGATGCATAATCTTCTAGGGTGGTAACTAATGTCAATACATTTTAGGCTTAGCCAAGCTTAATCTGTAGGCTATAAAGATATTGAATTAAACAAATACCAAAAATCAAGAAATATGTAACAAAATATTTAATTTATACCCCCGAATGTTTACATAATCCCATACAAAATGTGCACTCATGCCTCATGAGCTTAGTACAGCTGTCTTACCCCATCATAACTCAACATATGAAATTGTAAACAAACTATGTATAGCTTTAAATGTGGTTAAAAAGTCAATGTCTTTCTCATTCCGGACTGCAGCTTTAAAATGAGGGGAACATAATTTGCAGTGCGCCCAGTTCCTGTGCCTGTTGTTGACGGGTGGGAGTTTCCCCACATACAGTTTGAAGGAAACACCAGAGGATGTCCTTTTCCTGATTCCTAAACCATGAAGTTTGTGGTGTGTGTAATTGGGGGTGGACGATTGTGGGTGGGTGTAACTCTCTCTAATACCTGCTGTTAGGAATGTTACAATGTATTTCCTTAATATGTTATTACAAAATAGCTAGCCCACTATTTTTCAACCACGGTGACAAACAAGATACAAATACAAATCTGCATATCAATAGCCCTATGTTCACAATATAAGCTCAATAAAAAAATTGGCCCTGCTTTCAAGGTAGAAGATATGTCAGCCAATAGTGCTATATTAGGGTGGAGGTGTCATAATACCCATAAAACCTAGTGGTCAAACAGGGAAATGGTTCCAATCGTTTTTCCACCATTCATTTTTCCCATAGGGGATTTTAGAAACACTTCAAAAAAGGGCTGTGTTTTGTTTAGGGTTATCCTGGCATGACATTTTGATAACCATGTAAATCTCTCTCGGACAAGGGGACTTTTATCAATATATTTGGCTCTATTTACTCTCAGAAATCGAAAATGATAATTAGCATCAAAGTAGACATCATGCAAAACTACAAATCCCTGCAGGCTCCTGCACGTTATCTCTAGTTGACACCTTTGCTAACAGGTATTGTGTCAATTTATAACTTGCACAAGACAGTTCACAGAATTGTCTATTTAAAGAAATGTAGCCAATGTATTCATTACTACATTTAGCAAACATTAGATAGTTAATCCAGATTCTTACCTTTGCCTCGATTCAGCAGTCTCGTCCAGATCATTTGTAATTCTTTATGATAGCCACATTAGCAGCTAATTAGCACTTCATTTTTGGGGGGTAATGTCATGACTTCCGCCGAGGCTGCCTCCCCTCCTTGTTCGGGCAGGCTTCGGCGTTCGTTGTCACCGGCTTACTAGCCACTGCCGCCCCAATTATCATCATCACATTTGTCTTTTCTTGTCAATCACACACACCTGGTTCTAATCCCCTCATTAGTCCGTGTATAAGTGTTCCCTCTTCCCCCTTGTCCTTGTGGGTGATTGTTTGAATGTAAAAGTTGTTGCCAGGGTAGATATTTCCCCTGTGCCTATGTATTATATGGAGATACCGTTACAGTGTATTGCCAGGGTAGATTTTCCCCTGTGCCTGTTTCGTTTGTCGCTATTCCAGCGTATTTTGTGTAACGAAGGAATAAACTCTGTATTCGGTGATTACCCTCCTGCGCCTGACTCCTTCCATCACACTCATCACAGTTAAATACAGGTGAATATATTGATAAAAGTCACCTTGTCCTAGATAGATTTACACGGTTATCAAAACGTCATGCCAGGGTAAGCCTACACGAAACACAGCCCTTATTTGAAGGTTTTCTCAAATCCGCTATGGGAAAAATGAACGGTGGAAAAATTATTGGAACCATTTCCCAGTTTGACCGCTAAGTTTTATGGGTATTATGACTCATACTGTGGTACTCTATAAGGACACAGGGCTGCTGTCAATGGAGAAGGACGAAGCAGCTAGTCTGCCTATGGAGGAATGAGCCTGACAGCTGGTAGGTAGAATCCTACTACACCACTCTACTAGGTCACATGGTTGCCTCCTCACTATCCCTCTGATCCTCTCGCTCTCTCTCGCTCTAATTCTGTGCATGTGTACAGTCATTGGTGTACAGTGAGGGCGAGAGGAAGGGGGAGGGGAGAAATGGGAAGGAGGAGGAGCAGATGAGTTGAGAGAGAGGAGAGGCACAGAGGGATTGGTCTGTGAGCCCAGCTCAACGACAGAGTGAGAGGTTGAAAAGAGTGTGGAGAGAAAAATAGTCAAGTTCCTTATTCTCTGTCGGGTGTGGAGAAACGAGACAAGGAAGGAGTGATAGAAGAGAAGAAAAGGAGTAGATAGATCCACTACATCAAAGAACAAGCTATCCAGTGGACGTTGGTGGCTTTGCTGTCACAGGAAAGGGAGGAGGGGAGGAGAAAACAAGGGAACATGCTGGTCACGGAGGGACGGAGGAGTGTGTGTGCGAGTGTGTATCCTGGCGTCTGTGTTTGAGGAAGAGAATTCCGGCGATTCAGTGCCATGCTATGGACTAGGAGCCAGCTGGAGTCTTGCTGAAGACATGGCCAAGGTAAGGAGAGGGATGTCCACACACACACACACACACACACACACACACACACACACACACACACACACACGCACAGTACTCACACAGAAATAAATACCTGCGTACGGTTTACACACAAAGTAGAGCTTGGATGCAAATGCACACATTTATCTCCACACATCACTACATACACTCATTATGCCACACACACACACACCATCTCTATCATCAATATTCATATCAGTTCCCAGGATATCCTCTGGGCACTCAGTCATAGAGCAACAGTGTGTGCGAGTGTGCATGTTCGAGTATGATATTTAGCTGGTAAGAGAGCCACACAACTGTGTGAGAGAAATACATTGAAGCGGAACAGCGTGCATTCTGAGCTTGACTGTATGAGGGAGAGGCATCATTCATGTTGGAGAAAGAGAGTAGCTGTGTATTTTTAGAAAAACTGCTGAAGCGAGACTGTATTCATAGCAAGTGTGTATGTGTCTGTGTGAGAGAGGGAGAGTACGTTATTCTTAGTAGTCAAATAAATCTGTGTGAAAGAGAGACAGTGTACTTTCTTAGAGATAGAGAGACAGTGTGTGTGTGTGGGTTCAGTGTGTGTGGCAGTGGAGCCTGGTGGAGAAATGGGAAGGACGGGCTCATTGTTTCTCCCTCCACCAGCTTCCACTGGTGGATGTGTGTGTGTGCGTGCATGTCTGTGTGGGAGGGGTGGATAATTGTATCAAAGTGTAAAGGAATATTCTGTGAGACTTAATGGAGTAACCATGTACTCAGGGAGTGAGATGCATTGTCTTTAGAAGCCACATTGTAACAGAGGCATGGACTTCAGGATATCCTGCTCTTGGCTGGGCTTTGGACGGCTGAATACTTTTGCTATGATGAACATGTCTGCTCAATTGGTTTCGCAAAGATGGAGACATACTGTAGTTACTAGGTTTGGGCTGGGTCAATTGTTGATGGTTGTTACATGGAATGTGGGTTTGGTTGTCACAATCAACTCTATTATTTCAAAAATATATCTAACAGAATGATGGTAACAAAATGACATCATGGGTCCCTGATCTGTATTATACAGAAATGCATCTTCATGGTGATGTATCCTGAATAGATACACAAGGTAGAAAAATGTAGAATCTTCCTTTGCATGTTTGGGTATTATTTGACACATTATTCTAATAGGCTCCGCCCCAAAACAAGACCACATTTGGTTGGTCCGGACCAAATCAATACCACTCATAGACGTCTATGTTTCACATGTTTGGACATCACAGTACAGCACAGTAAAGCATCATAGCATCACAGTATAGTAGAGTAGAGTAGAATAGAATTCAGTACAGTAGAGAAGAGAAGAGTACAGTTCAGTTCAGCACAGTAGAGTACAGCACCATACAGTAAATTATACTGTACTCTACTATAGTGTGCTATACTGCACTGAACTCTAGTCTACTGTACTATACTGTATTTTATTGTACTGAACTATCCTCTACTTTTTTCTAAGACCCCTTTTCCATCTGTTTGACCAGAAATCAAAGCCTTTGCTTATTCCTAATTTTACTTGGAAATGCCCTTTTCACAATCCAACCCATTGTAACCATATTGTTCAGTATACAACAGTATGCCACTGCCAGTATACAATAAATCCCAAGCTCTTTTGTGCTTGTAACACGCATACACACACAAATTTACTCAAAATGTAATATGTTATTATCAAGGCATAAATAGCACAATTTTGGGGGGAATATCATTATATCAAAGAAATGCTTTGCTATTTCTAAGACTATATATTGCTTCATTTCCTGTTTCAAAAGGAATAGGTTACTAGCAAACTTTGTGACAACCAACCCCATAATGTGTGACAACCAACCCCGCGCTAGGGCTGGTTGTCACAAGTGGACCGAGTGTGTTTGATGGCTTCTAACTCCATTTTGGAATAAGGTATGAGGATAAAAAGGATCCCCATTTCAGGGGTCCCACTTTATCCTAATATTGAGTCTTGTATGATATACTGGTGCTGAGAAATACACACAAGAGTTAAAAAGTGTGACAACCAACCCTGGTCTCCCCTACATAGCCTACTAACAAAGAAAGAAAGAAAGACAGAAAGAAAGAAAGAAAGAAAAGAAAGAAAGAAAGAAAGAAAAAAAGAAAGAAAGAAAGAAAGAAAGAAAGAAAGAAAGAAAGAAAGAAACGAGCGAGCGAGAGAGCGAGAGAGCGAGTGAGCGAGTGAGCGAGTGAGTGAGAGAGAGTGTGTATGTGTTTGTATGCGTGTGTCTGTCCGGCCGTGTATGAGTAAGTGTGTGTGTGTGTGGGGGGGGGTTTGCGTGGCCCCATCCCCGGTCCACTCAGTCTAAAAGCCTTAGGCCTCCTTTCGTCTGCTGTTATCGCCTCTCATATCCTCCTGTGCTGACCACTCATATGAACTAATGGGCTCTGTGGAGGAGTTTGAAGAACAGTGACTGTTGTGCATCTCCAATACATGACCCCTTACTTACTTAGCCAGTATAGTGAACCCAGCCTGGAGTTACTTTTTTGAGGATTGGAGAATGGTGATGAGGATAGCTGAGGGTTGGGGAATGTGTGTGTGTGTGTACGCATGTGTGCGTGTGAGAAAATAATATGTATTGATGGTTTGTAAGTCATTGACATAGCTACTTACAAATTATATACAAAAACACAAATTGCAACACAAAGACATTGCAGGTTATTCCTACTTCCTCACTGTAATCTAAGGCCAGACAGTGGAAGGGAGTGTTATCAGTACTCAACAGAAGAGGAGAGAGGGGGAAGAGAGACAGAGAAAATGGTGGACAGATCAAGAGTGTAGGACTGGACTGGAGGGAGGGAGGGAGGGAGGGAAAAGATTAGACAGTGACTGAACTGCAGAGAGAAAGAGGAGAAGGAAAGAAAGTGACAGACAGACCAAGAGTGTGACTGAAATGGAATGGAGGGAGGGTTTGTTAGGGAGGAGGGGATGGAGGAATGAAAGTCACTGGATAAATTTAGATTCTTGGTCCTTTAACGGTCTATAGAGATCTGGATAGTAGGTTAGAAATATCTCTCTCTTTCTCTAAGTAGAATGTCCAGAGAGACGTCTGTGTGTGTGTGCGTGTGTGCGTGTGTGCGTGTGTGCGTGTGTGTGTGTGTGTGTGTGTGTGTGTGTGTGGAATGTGTGTGTTATATGATGCCCCTCTTAAAGCAGAGATCTCTCTCTCTCTCCTCTCTCACTGATGGAATGGGAATTATGTAATGAATGTAATGTGCGCAATCTTCGTTATCCCTTTTGACGCTAGCAGAGTATGAGAAGGAATATCCCCTGACACACACACACAAATGTGCATACACACTCTCTCTCAAATAGACACATGAACATATAGGCACTGGCAGGCAGGCAGACACAAACATCCACACCCCCTTAAGAAACATCACTCCCTCTCAACCCATGACTCTGTTTTTGTAGCTGGTGTTGTGTAAAAGCACCCTATTCAGTTGATTTAGTGCCCCCTAAACTCTTTCCAATTCTGTCTTTCTGACTAGATATCATGGAATGTGTACAATAGGTAGGGACTGTATTGAAAGAGATAAGATAAATTCACCTCATTTACCAAACATGCGTCCCAAATGGCACCCTATTCCCTAAATAGTGCACTACTTCTGACCAGAGCCCTAGTGGCCCTGGTCAAAAGTAGTGAACTATGTAAGGAAAAGGGTGCCATTTGAGACACAACCCAATTAACTCAACCCCAGTCTAAATTTAGTTTGACCTGGTGCTGTTTTTGGGCGTGATGCTGCTTGTTTACAACATGGGGGATTATGACATCAGGTCGCTGCTCCCTTGGGGGAGATGCTTGCTTTTGTTTACTCGGCTGAGGTCGGCCATTGTGACATCATCAGTGTGCTGTGCCCGCAGCAGTTGATGTTTAATTTATGGAGTAGCATCTGTTTTGTGTCACCCCGTGAGTGTGATTATGAGTTTGGTTGAGGGTATTGTGAATGTCAGATTGCGGGTGAGTAATTCTGAATATGTGAATGGTAATATGTTTGTGTCCTACCAGAGCTTACTTACTCAGACAAAACGCAAGTTTAGCTTTAAAAAACAGTTTAAAAAAACATATTGTATCACAGCGCCTCTCCTCTTTCTAAAGATCTAATTTAACTGTACTGTTTATAAGAGTGTTTAAATAGTATTTTTGTTGTCTCTTGGTGTCTTTCATATAGCTTAATATATATTTTTTATTTTGAATGTAATGTAATATCTTATGTTTATAACTGTTCTATACTTTGTCATGAATTTGTACGTTTTATGTGGACCCCAGGAAGAGTAGCTGCTGCATGTGCAGTAGCTAATGGGGATCCTAACAAACTAAACTAAACTCCTCTTGTGTGAATGTTGTGTGCGTAGTGTGTTTGACTGTCCGTCTATTCGTCTGTCCATCCATCTATCCATCTGTGTGTCCATTAGTGTGTGTGTGCCCCTTGTCCGATACTGTCTAGCACTCCAGTGCATTTAGCTTCATCAGCGCCATAAATATCACACGTGTGTGCGTGTGTATGTGCGTGCGTGCGTGCGTGTATGCTTGTGTGCGTGTGAGTGTGGGTGTATATGTGCGCGTATTTGCTTGGTGTGTGTGTGTATATACTGTGTGTGTGTGTGTGTGTGTATACTGTGTGTGTGTGTGTGTGTGTCCACCAGATAAAGGGCTCTCATCCAGAGTGTGTGCCTCCCTGAGGGTCCTCTCCGTCTGTCTTTGAATAGAGAACACATACAGCATGGTCAATGAGTGTACTAGACCTAGGGGCAGTCTCCTTATTTCATGCTTCATTTTAAAGCTGCAATGTGTAACTTTTTGGGCGACCCGACCAAATTCACATAGAAATGTGAGTTATAGATCTGTCATTTTCATTGAAAGCAAGTCTAAGAAGCGGTAGATCTGTTCCATGTGCACTATTTCAATGCTTCCCGTTCTTAAGTTGAGTTGTTGCGTCTTTTACTTTAGATTTTGTACACCAGTTTCAAAAAGCTGAAAATACAATATTTTTGGTTATTGAAAATATATTTTGCCGCAGTTTAGATGGTAGAATGATTCTCTAAACTATACATTGCTTGTTTTGTCACATAAACTGAAATTAGGCAAACTATTAGAATTTTAGCAGCCAGGAAATGGCGGAGCGATTTCTGCATATTGCACCTTAAATCTCATCCTCTGAATTCACAGTTGTGTACAAATTGTGAATTACATTTTACTACAGTATTTGAAAACAGAACACAGTAAAAAAGATGGGTCTAATATACTTACAGTACCTTGCAAAAGTATTCAACCCCCTTGGCGTTTTTCCTATTTTGTTGCATTACAACGTGTAATTTAAACTGATTTTTTATTGGATTTGATGTAATGGACATGCACAGAATAGTCCAAATTGGTGAAGTGAAATGAAAAAAATAACTTGTTTCATAAAATTCTAAAAAATAAATTATGGAAAAGTGGTGCGTGCATATGTATTCACCCCCTTTGCTATGAAGCCCCTAAATAAGATCTGGTCAACCAATTACCTTCAGAAGTCACATAATTAGTTAAATAAAGTCCACCTGTGTGCAATCTAAGTGTCACATGATCTGTCACATGATCTCAGTATATATACACCTGTTCTGAAAGGCCCCAGAGTCTGCAACACCACTAAGCAAGGGGCACCACCAAACAAGCGGCACCATGAAGACCAAGGAGCTCTCCAAACAGGTCAGGGACAAAGTTGTGGACCAGATCAGGGTTGGGTTATAAAAAAATATCATCATTAAAACGGAGCACCATTAAATCCATTATTAAAAAATGGAAAGAATATGGCACCACAACAAACCTGCCAAGAGAGGGCCGCCCACCAAAACTCACGGACCAAGCAAGGATGCCATTAATCAGAGAGGCAACAAAGAGACCAAAGATAACCCTGAAGGAGCTACAAAGCTCCACAACGTAGATTGGAATATCTGTCCATAGGACCACTTTAAGCCGTACACTCCACAGAGCTGGGCTTTACGGAAGAGTGGCCAGAAAAAAAGCCATTGCTTAAAGAGAAAAATAAGCTAACACGTTTGGTGTTCGCCAAAAGGCATGTGGGAGACTCCCCAAACATATGGAAGAAGGTACTCTGATCAGATGAGACTAAAATTGAGCTTTTTGGCCATCAAGGAAAACGCTATGTCTGGCGCAAACCCAACACCTCTCATCACCCCGAGAACACCATCCCATCATCATGTTTTTTCATCGGCAGGGACTGGGAAACTGGTGTGAATTGAAGGAATGATGGATGGCGCTAAATACAGGGAAATTCTTGAGGGAAACCTGTTTCAGTCTTCCAGAGATTTGAGACTGGGACGGAGGTTCACTTTCCAGCAGAATAATGAACCTAAGCATACTGCTAAAGCAACACTCGAGTGGTTTAAGGGGAAACATTTAAATGTATTGAAATGGCGTAGTCAAAGCCCAGACCTCAATCCAATTGAGAATCTGTGTGTAATGAATACTCAGGGAGAAAAAGGTGTAGATTCACGCGCAGAGCACGGCAGGTGTTTATTTCGCCTTTGCAGAAGGCAGGAATCGTGGTCACAGGCAAGCAATGGTCATACACAGGTAAGCAAACAGGCAGGTGAAACAAAACTAGGACAGAGGGCTATAACTGGTTCTCACAGCTAGGAAAAGGCTTAGTAGAGTCAAAACGAACAATACATTTACATTTTAGTCATTTAGCAGACGCTCTTATCCAGAGCGACTTACAGTTAGTGAATACATGTTTTTTTTCTCATACTGGTCCCCCGTGGGAATCGAACCCACAACCCTGGCGTTGCAAACGCCATGCTCTACCAACTGAGCTACATCCCTGCCGGCCATTCCCTCCCCTACCCTGGACAACGCTAGGCCAATTGTGCACTGCCCATGAGTCTCCCGGTCGCGGCCGGCTGCGACAGAGCCTGGATTCGAACCAGGATCTCTAGTGGCACAGCTAGCACTGCGCCACTCAGGAGACGAATAGAGACGTACCTCACAAGGCACAATGAACTGGAGCTGATGAGACATTTACATTTTAGTCATTTAGCAGACACTCTTAACCAGAGCGACTTACAGTTAGTGAGTGCATACATTATTTTTTTATTTTTCATACTGGCCCCCCATGGGAATCGAACCCACAACCCTGGCGTTGCAAACGCCATACTCTACCAACTGAGCTACATCTCTGCCGGCAATTCCCTCCCCTACCCTGGACCAATTGTGCGCCGCCCCATGGGTCTCCCGGTCGCAGCCAGCTACGACAGAGCCTGGATTCAAACCAGGATCTCTAGTGGCACAGCTAGCACTGCGATGCAGTGCCTTAGACCACTGCACCACTCAGGAGAGACTCAGGAGACCAGGTGAGTAACTAACACAGGTGAAATCAATGAACAAAAATGACAGGGCTACATTCAAGAACACAAGTGAACTAAGAAAATAAATACAGAACCTTACACTGTGGTATGATTTAAAGATTGCTGTACACCAGCAGAACCCATCCAACTTGAAGGAGCTGGAGCAGTTTTGCCTTGAAGAATGGGCAAAAATCCCAGTGGCTAGATGTGCCAAGCTTATAGAGACATACCCCAAGAGACTTGCAGCTGTAATTGCTGCAAAAGGTGGCTCTACAAAGTATTGACTTTGGGGGGGTGAATAGTTATGCACGCTCAAGTTTTCTGTTTTTTTGTTTTATTTCTTGTTTGTTTCACAAAATATTTTATTTTGCATCTTCAAAGTGGTAGGCATGTTGTGTAAATCAAATGATTCAAACCCCCCAAAAAATCTATTTTAAAATAGGAAACATTCCAAGGGGGGTGAATACTTTCGCAAGCCACTGTATGTCCTATGATCTTATACATATGTCAAAACAGGTTTCTTTGGATGCCAGGCCATCACACAGACAAGGCTATAAAGGTTTCAAGGGTTTTTACTTCAGAATTCTTGGGGAGCACAATTTTTTTTAAAACGGCATTCACTCTCACACGACAAAACAAACTCAGTCCCAGAGAATAATGTCCATGCTCCTGGAGAGTCGTCACGATGGCTGCTGCCACCACCCGTTGGTCGCTCGGCCAGCATTTGCCGTCATCCGTTGTCATCAAGCGTCTGTGGCACCCAGCCCATGGTCCGGTCAATGCTGGCAACAGAAAGGTAGCGGAAAATATGCATGAGCAGGGAGCCATTCTGAACAGAAGTATGTGACCACATGATGGCTGCTGCCACCACCCGTCGGTCACTCGACCAGCATTTGCCATCATCCGTTGTCATCAAGCGTCTGTGGCCCCCAGCCCTTCTGAACAGAAGTATTTGACCACACATGTTAAGGGGTCAACCGTACCTTATCTGCAGATTAGAGAGTGCTGTCGATTCAGGTCCCCCTCTGGCTGCAAGTCATCAGTGTCTCGGTTACGGGAATAAAGTTAATTGCAAAACAATTTTTAACAACAAAATGCACACAAGAAGGGCTGCTGCTCCAAGGGGGAAACTATAAGGGAGGGCAACATCTGACACACGTACATATAAATGTAACTGCTCTTTTGTTACCTAGTTTTGCCATAATTTGACTGCAGACAGCAGGGTAAAAATATATATATATCCCGCATTATTTAGAGAGATATTGGTAGCAATGTTATTTTGTGTGAGTGTCTGTGTGTGTGTGCATGTGCATGTGTGTGTGCATGTGCGTGTGTGTATGTATAGCAGTGTGAGGGGTGGGCCTAAGCTCAGGGAGGATTAATGTTGTGTAACAGAATGTAGGTCTGTTCTCTGTAAGGATTAACACAGAGAGACTCTGGTAGATTTGATGGCACACATGCACGGACACACACACACACCAGCAGAGAGAGAGACTGGTTGACATGATGAGGCTTTTCTGGTCAAAGGCTGCTTTGCTAATGAATTACTGTACACAGGACAATACAGTACTGGGGAGGAGAGGAGATAAGAAAAGAGAGGAGGGCTGTGCCGTCTTGCTTGTCAACACTCTACCCTCACATTCACTGAGTGTACAAAACATGCTCTTTCCATAACCATAGACTGACCAGGTAAATCCAGGTGAAAGCAATGATCCCTTATTGATGTCTCCTGTTAAATCCACTTCAATCAGTGTAGATGAAGGGGAGGAGACAGGTTAAAGAAGGATTTTGAAGCATTGAGACAATTGAGACATTGATTGTGTATGTGTGCCATTCAAAGGGTGAATGTATAAGACAAAATATTTAAAGCCTTTGAACGGGGAATGGTAGTAGGTGCCAGGCGCATCGGTCTGAGTGTGTCAAGAACTGCAACGCTGCTGGGTTTTTCATGCTCAACAGTTTCCCTTGTGTATCAAGAATGGTCCACCACCCAAAGGACATCCAGCCGACGCCAAGCCAGTAGTCTAAAACGGGTCATTGATGAAAGAGGACAAAGTAGGCTGACATGAATTGTGCTGAGCAAGAGACGGGCTACAGTTAGTCAATTGACAGTCCAGTACAACATTGGTGCCCAAAGACCCATAAAAGAATGCACAACTCGTCGTACCTTGACACAAATGGGTATGGCAGTCGACAACCTTAGAGTTCTACTTCTTTCAGCAAAAAACAAGAAACTGCGGTTGCAGTGGGCTAAGGAACGAAAACACTGGACACTGGAGAATTGGAATTACATTGCCTGGTCTGATGAATCCCGGTTCCTGTTGTTAGGAGAAAACCACATTAGTACATGCATCCATCATGCCGCGTGTCAACATAGCAGGCTGGTGGTGGTGGTGTGCTGGTGTGGGGTATGTTTTCATGGCACACATTGGACCCCTTGATAAAAGTGGAGCAATGTTTGAATGCCACAGGATATACATGTATGAACATCATTGCCAATCAGGTGCATCCCTTCAAGGCAGCAGTGTATCTGCAAATGAATAGTTTCAGCATGATAATGCCCCATGCCACAAGGCTAGGATTGTCCAGGAATGGTTCTACGGACATGACAGTGAATTCAGCTTACTGCAGTGGCCTGTCCAGTCACCAGATCTCAATCCAATTGAGCATCTGTGGGATGAGACGAAACAAGCTATTTGGAGTACAGATCCACTACCAGCCAACTTGACACAACTGTGGGAAGCATTGGAGTCAACATGGGCCAGCATCCCTGTGGAACGCTTTCGATACCTTGTAGAGTCCATGCCCTGACAAATTAAGGCTGTTCTGAGAGCAAAAGGGTGTGCAAATCAATATTAGGAAGGAGTTCCTAATGTTTTGTACACTCAGTGTATACACACTTCCATACAACATTACTTACTGCATTTTGAATTTGAGAAAAAAATATCATTATTTATGCTCACATTCACATAACGAAAGTCCTGTCTCCTCTTTCCTCCCGGGGAGGCCTGTCCTGGTACAGTCATAGTTGATTTGCTGATTCGATCACCACAGCTTCCCAGAGCACCAGTACTTTATAGGACACTCACTTTAGATCAGTCTCAAGTAGTTTTACATCTCTGTCAGAGTTTCGAGTTGGGAGTTAGGTCCAGATCCATTCTGTTTCACAGGGTTGGGACAATTCCATTTAAATGAGTTTCAAGTTTCAAAGTTTATTCGCTACGTGCACAGGATACAACAGGTGTAAAACAGTACAGTGAAATTCTTACCTTGAGAGCTCTTTCCCAAAAATGCAGTGATAATAATAATAATATGGATAATAATATAATAAAAAACCACACAAGAACGACGAAGTGCGTTAAAGAAACACAAGAATGCAAGTATATACAGGTCAGTGCCAGTACCTTATTCAATGTGCAGGGGTACTGGAGTGGTTGAGGTGGGTTTATACATAAAACTGACTGGTAGTAGAATATAAATATAAACAGGGCGGAATAGTGACTGGTAGCAGGAATACAGTGCCTAAGGAAAGTATTCAGACCCCTTGACCTTTTCCCATATTTTGTTATGTTACAGCCTTACTCTAAAATTGATTAAATTGTTTTTTTTCCTCATCAATCTACACACAATACCCCATAATGACAAAGCAAAAACAGGTTTTCATAAATGTTTCTAATTTATTTAAAACAAAAAACTGAAATATCACATTTACAGTTGAAGTCGGAAGTTTACATACACCTTAGCCAATTATATTTAAACTCAGTTTTTCACAATTCCTGACATTTAATCCTAGTAAAAAGACCCTGTCATAGGTCAGTTAGGATCACCACTTGAATGTGAAATGTCAGAATAATAGTAGAGAGAATGATTTATTTCATATTTTATTTCTTTCATCACATTCCCAGTGGGTCAGAAGTTTACATACACTCAATTAGTATTTGGTAGCATTGCCTTTAAATTGTTTAACTTGGGTCAAACGTTTCGGGAAGCCTTCCACAAGCTTCCCACAATAAGTTGGGTGAATTTTGGCCCATTCCTCCTGACAGAGCTGGTGTAACTGAGTCAGGTTTGTAGGCCTCCTTGCTCGCACACACTTTTTCAGTTCTGCCCACAAATCTTCTATAGGATTGAGGTCAGGGCTTTGTGTTGGCCACTCCAATACCTTGACTTTGTTGTCCTTAAGCCATTTTGCCACAACTTTTGAAGTATGCTTGGGGTCATTGTCCATTTGGAAGACCCATTTGTGACCAAGCTTTAACTTCCTGACTGATGTCTTGAGATGTTGCTTCAATATATCCACATAATTTTCCTTCCTCATGATGCCATCTATTTTGTTGTGAAGTGCACCAGTCCCTCCTGCAGCAAAGCACCCCCACAGCATGATGCTGCCACCCCCGTGCTTCACGGTTGGGATGGTGTTCTTCAGCTTGCAAGCATCCCCCTTTTTCCTCCAAACATAACGATGGTCATTATGGCCAAACAGTTCTATTTTTGTTTCATCAGACCAGAGGACATTTCTCCAAAAAGTACGATCTTTGTCCCCATGTGCAGTTGCAAACCGTAGTCTGGCTTTTTTATGGCGGTTTTGGAGCAGTGGCTTCTTCCTCCTTGCTGAGCGGCCTTTCAGGTTATGTTGATATAGAACTTGTTTTACTGTGGATATAGATAATTTTGTACCTGTTTCCTCCAGCATCTTCACAAGGTCCTTTGCTGTTTGTTCTGGGATTGATTTGTACTTTTCGCACCAAAGTACGTTCATCTCTAGGAGACAGAACGTGTCTCCTTCCTGAGCGGTATGATGGCTGTGTGGTCCCATGGTGTTTATACTTGCATACTATTGTTTGTACAGATGAATGTGGTACCTTCAGGCGTTTGGAAATTGCTCCCAAGGATGAACCAGACTTGTGGAGGTCTACAATATTTTTTTCTGAGGTCTTGTGTGATTTCTTTTGATTTTCCCGTGATGTCAAGCAAAGAGGCACTGAGTTTGAAGGTAGGCCTTGAAATACATCCACAGGTACACCTCCAATTGACAAAAATTATGTCAATTAGCCTATCAGAAGCTTCTAAAGCCATGACATCATTTTCTGGAATTTTCCAAGCTGTTTAAACGCACAGTCAACTTAGTGTATGTAAACTTCTGACCCACTGGAATTGTGATACAGTGAATTATAAGTGAAATAATCTGTCTGTAAACAATTGTTGGAAAAATTACTTGTGTCATGCACAAAGTAGATGTCCTAACCGACTTGCCAAAACTATAGTTTGTTAACAAGAAATGTGTGGAGTGGTTGAAAAATGAGTTTTAATGACTCCAACCTAAGTGTATGTAAACTTCCGACTTCAACTGTACATAAGTATTCAGACCCTTTACTCAGTACTTTGTTGAAGCACCTTTGGCAGCGATTACAGCATTGAGTCTTCTTGGGTATGACTCTACAAGCTTGGCACACCTGTATTTGGGGAGTTTCTCCCATTCTTATCTGCAGATCCTCTCAAGCTCTGTCAGGTTAGATGGAGAGCGTTGCTGCACAGCTATTTTCAGGACTCTCCAGAGATGTTCGATCAGGTTCAAGTCCAGGCTCTGGCTGGGCCACTCAAGGACATTCACAGACTTGTCCCGAAGCCACTCCTCCGTTGTCTTGGCTGTGTGCTTAGGGTCGTTGTCCTGTCTGAGAGTCTTTAGGTGCCTTTTGGCAAACTCCAAGCGGGCTTTCATGTGCCTTTTACTGAGGAGTGGCTTCCGTCTGGCCACTCTACCATAAAGGCCTGATTGGTGGAGTCCTGCAGAGATGGTTGTCCTTCTGGAAGGTTCTCTCATCTCCACAGAGGAACTCTAGAGATCTGTCAGAGTGACCATCAGGTTCTTGGTCACCTCCCTGACCAAGGCCCTTCTCCCCCTATTGCTCAGTTTGGCTGGGCGGCCAGCTCTAGAAAGAGTCTTGGTGGTTCCAAACATCTTCCATTTAAAAATGATGGAGGTCACTGTGTTCTTGGGGACCTTCAATGCTGCAGACATTTTTTGGTACCCTTCCCCAGATTTGTGCCTCGACACAATCCTGTCTTGGAGCCCTACGGACAATTCCTTCGACCTCATGGCTTGATTTTTGCTCTGACATTCACTGTCAACTGTGGGACCTTATATAGACAGGTGTGTGCCTTTCAAAATCATGTCTAATCAATTGAATTTACCACAGGTGGACTCCAGTCAAAATGTAGAAACATCTCAAGGATGATCAATGGGTACAGGATGCACCTGATCTCAATTTCGAGTCTCATAGCAAAGGGTCTGACAACTTAATACATTTGCTAAAATTTCAAAAAAACAGTTTTCGTTTTGTCTTCATGGTATATTGTGTGTAGACTGTTGAGGGATTTTTTTTATTTAATCCATTTTAGAATAAGGCTGTAATGTAACAAAATGTGAAAGAGTCAAGGGGTCTGAATACTTTCCGAAGGCACTGTATATAAATAGTTATGTTAATATACTAAAGGTAATTTATACATGCAAACAGGAAAAATAGTGACCAGTTGCAGGATAAATAGATCAATGCTAATGATAATGGCAATCAATAATCAATGGACAGCATCGTCATGGAGTAATACATCTGATCAATAATCATTTTAGCAGCAGCGTATGTTGTCTGAGTGGGTAGAGACCTGTGGATGGGCATAGAGTTAGTGTGGATAGTCTGTAGCCCTTGGTTTACGCAAAGTTTATGCTATGTTTATGCAATGGGTCACTTTGATTAGTGTGTCTGCTAAACTGAGGTGTAAATTGGATGAAGTGCGCATCTGTGTGTGTGCGTGCGTGTGTGCCCACAAGCATGCATGTGTGCTTGTGTACACACGTGTAGTAGCGAACAAATCACAATGGAAATACTCATCACTTTACCAAACTCATCCACTCACTGGCAGCCAGGCAGAGTTCATTTGGCGCCACCATGTGGACAGACCTTGTCCCTACATGCTCTCTCCATACACATGATGAAACGATTAAGTGGATTAGATATTTAGGGAAATCTCTCTAGCCTGTAAATAGACAGATGGACACCCCCCTGTCTGTCCTCCCAGGGCAGATGTTTGTGCCCTAACGCCTAGCCGGAAGTCAATGTTTTCAGCTGTCGTTTTTTGGTCTTTCTTTCTTTCATTCTTTATTTTTTATTGCTCTTTCTCTTTTGTCCGTCCCAGAGCCATGTAAATACTATATATGGCTCTGGTCTGTCATTTTCGGTCGTGCTGTTTGTGAATGAATATGTAATGTTACATGGTTGAAGTGTAAGAAAATAATATAATCTCATTGCATTGTGCCGATTGTGGTGGTGTGATGGTTGCTTGTGGAGGAAATAAATTATGTTTAGGGGTTTAGGGAAGGACTGGTTTGTTGAAGTCCCCCCAAACCACAGATCCTGGGTCAGATATTTTGTAATCCTCCTTATGGGTAAACTAGGATATGGGGTTGGGTAAACTGATCCTAGATCCGATGGGGGAAGGGGGTGTTCAGAAGATCACAGGATATGTGTGTGTGTGGGGGGGGGGTTGGTACCCCCTGGGGTGGGGATGAAACCCGTCAGGACAAGGCCAGATTAGTGTCTATGGCACACAGACACACACACACACCCCTCCTGTCCCAGGGGAGTCCCCCCTGGCTCTGGCTTCAACCCCCTTCATTTTTACCTCATCACTTTCTAGCACAGCGGAGTATAGACTAAATCTGTAGGCTTACTTTTTTGTAGGGCAGAAGGGTGTTATGGATAATGATAATACCTCTCTGCCAGCGTTTCCTGGATACAAATATTTGGAGGGAGGTGTGATATGTCAAAATGAATGCTTTGCAGGGGTGGTAAAAGTACTGAAACATCCTACTCAAGTAGATGTTTGTACTGTTACTTTTAATGAAATTGTACTCAAGAAGAAGTAAAACTACTGGTCTAAAAAACTACTCAAGTAAAAGTAAAAAGTAGCAAATTTAAAAAGTACTCAGTTAAAGTAATTTAATTACTTAAAATTTTTTAACATTGACCTTACAGCTAATTTCACTAAGGTTACCTGAACATTGTTACACATTATATTTTCCATGCAATAAATGTAAAAAGGAAGAGAGGAAATTAATGTACAGTATGAACTAATTAAATGTATTGTTTGAGTTGTATACAAAAAACTGTATACAAAAAACGAAGGATCTGTCAATGCTATTAATATTTGAAAATAAATTAAACATGAAAATAAATTAAAATGTACTGATGAATTATAAGCAATACAAAATAAAGTACATAAACAAAAAATAACTCATAAAAAAATAACCCTCTTTTCCCTGACACACAGGCAAGGTACCCATCCAGCCCCCCTGTGCCTTGTGACCTTTTGGGCATCAGTGATGAGAAATCTTCTTCATCAGATGAATGCTGCCTCTGTTGCTCTGTCTTGTACTCTGTCTTTGAAACCTGTTGGAAACATTACGCTAAAGTATTGAAATTCCCACAGGAGAACGTTGTTTCTTAATGTTCTCTGAACTTTTGAGAACATTCCCAATGTCAAACCTGTTGGAGAACGTACCTAATTAAATGTAACCATTATTGAACTTTTAGGAAACGGTCTGTTAAAGTAATGAAATGCCAAGAAAAAAACGTTATTTTGTCAAATTCCTTAAATGAGCTGAGAATGTTCAAAAGCCAAGCAACTATCCTGCACCGTTCCCAGAATGTTGTGGGAAACTTGTATGCAAAATAAGCATAGGACAACCACACTCTCACTTAGCTCTAAGAAACATATGGTTCTCAGAATGTGTTGTTCTCAGCCTAGCCACACTTCTGGTGGCTAGGCTACCTAGACCTTTTTAAACCAATGTTATTGACTGGAATTAATCAATCACCACAGCAATGATGACATACTGTATGAGTATCTTTTTCATTACAGATGCAAAGGCCTACATGATGCAACTCAGTTTTTTTTTAAACCATATGACCTGATTAGAAAAATACTCTGGTCCCATCATAGCCTATGTAAAACCGTTTTTTATTTACATCTGATTTATTACTATGACATATGCTAGCTACAACTAGGGTCCGGAGTTGGTTTGGTTAGCCTACTACTAGATCAGGAGAAACTCAGGGGCCCCAGGAAAACAATTTCCCCACCACCACTCTGGGACCTGTGGTGCCACCTGAAATCACCACTAAATGTTACAAATAAAAAAACATATCCTATTTGTATGATCTACATTTTACATGTTTTTGATGGTGGGGATGAGCTTCCATAGTTTTACGTGGCTCAGTGCAGCCGACAGCTACTGCGACAATTTCAAAATGTAACAAGCTGTTACTGCAATTTCAGGTAAAAACTCAATAAAATAAGTCTCAAATATTAGGAAAATGTCTATACATTTTAAAAACATTGCTCTGCTTTAACCATTTATACAGGAGTGTTGGCGCAATGAGACAATTCGGTTCACACCACCATGCTTCAAAGGGGGCAACTGTCGGGCGCTACCTCCTGAGGTAGCGGTCGAGATGTAGTAAGTAAACAAGTTTACATTTGAGTAATATCACAGATTATCCATTATATTGACCAGATACTCTAGTGGCCCAACCTAGTGGCCACTCTAACAATGAAAATAACCATCTTTAAAAATGGGATGTTTGCAATATGTAACTTTTTTGGGAGACCCCGACCAAATTCACATAGAAATGTGTGTTATAGATCTGTCATTCTCATTGACAGCAAGTCTAAGAAGCGGTAGATTTGTTCTATGTGGCTAATATTATGCTTCCCATTCTTAAGTTTCGTTTTTGCATCTTTTACTTTCGGTTTTGTACAGCAGCTTCAAACAGCTGAAAATACAATATTTTTGGTTTTGGGAAAAGACACTGTATCTCACAGCGGTTTAGATGGTACAATGATTCTCTACACTATACTTGCTTGTTTTGTCACATCAATTGAAATTAGGCGAATTATTAGAATTTTAGCAACCAGGAAATGGTGGAGCGATTTCTGCATAGGGCATCTTTAAGTATATTTAAAACCTAATACTTTTAGACTTTTACTCAAGTAGTATTTTACTGGGTGACTTTCACTTTTACTTGAGTCATTTTCTACTAAGGTATCTTTAATTTTACTCAAGTATGGTAATTGGGTACTTTTCCCATAACTTCTATTATGGATAGCCTATATAATTGTACACTGTAATGGATGGTTTAAAAAGGCAGCGAAGTACAATACTTCATTCAAAACATACAGTACTTAAGTAAAAGTAAAATTACTGACTTGAAAAAATACAACAAAAAAGTAGAGTGAATTCGGAAAGAGTGGGACATGATATAAACTGGGACAGCTTAATCCTGACGTGTTTATTTCTTGGTCTGTCAAGACAAAATCAAAACTATTATTACTAAGCCCTTGCAGAGAAACCACATTATCAAAATCACATCACTTCATTGGTGTGACATCATAGAGCGGGGCAGAGCAAGCTTCAAAGTTCACCCCGCGAAGCACACTGTAAGATCAGTGACATAGCTTTATTTCTGTTTTGATGTTAATGTTATAAAACTGTCATAAATAATGCACTGTGATAAATTGTGATGTAAATGTGCATACTATGTACTGGTGCATTAAAATACATTAGAAAGTTGCCAATATTATGTTTCAATTTTGTAATCCTGTAATTTTTTTAGTTGTCCTGCTTTACCAACCATAGCTAGCTAAAGTAGGACAGCATGGAGTAGCTAAAGTGGGACAGTCTTATCGGCTTTTCCAATGGAGGAAAGAGATCCAGTTTACATTTGGGACCCCCTTTAATTAGGTTAGGCAGGGCCCTGGTTCTTGTAGTACTATATACTGTTCATTTCTTCTTGTAGTACTATATCCTGTTCATTTCTTCTTGTAGTACTGTTATTAGTACTGTTATTTGGGTGAATTCAGAAAAAGTGGGTCACTTTTTGCATTTCCGTCTCCTGTAACCTCTTCAGACATCTATCCAACATATTAGATACATTTCTGAAATCCTCAAATGTTTTCTAATCACACAGAATTGAATTGTATTGGGGTACAATTAGGACTAGAATAATGGTGTCCCAATTGATCTAACCTGCTGTCCCAGTTTACCAAATGCGAACTGAACATATGGCTTTGACTCAGTGTATACAAATGGGTGTGCCATGCCTCCTGTGAATATGATATCAACATTAGTTTTTTTGTGTGATTACAAAACATCTTGAGGATTTCAGAAATGTATCATGTGCTGGGCTAATATGTTGGATAGATGTCAGAAGAGGTTACAGAAGACGGAAATGCAAAAAGCGTCCCACTTATTCTGAATTCATCCAACAAGTAATCAGAAAAACTACTAAATTACAGTAACAAGAGTATTTGTAATTCGTTACTTCCACCCCTGATGCTTTGTACCCCTTAGTTTGAGGGTTAATAGTCAGTGACCCTAATCTATAGGCCACTGATGGAACCCACCCAGTAATTGTCACAACTCCCTCCGAAGCTGCCACCTCTCCTTGTTCGGGCAGGCTTTGGCGTTTGTCGTCACCGGCATTCTAGCCACTGCCGCTCCTCATCTCATCATTCATTTACGTCATTTAGCAGACGCTTTTATCCAGAGCGACTTACAAATAGGTGCATTCACCTTACAGCCAGTGGGATAACCACTTTACAAAGTGTTTTTTTTTTTTTTTTTTTTTTTATTCTTAATTTTTTTTTTGGGGGGTGGAGTAAAGGGGGGGGTAGAAGGATTACTTTATCCTATCCCAGGTATTCCTTAAAGAGGTGGGGTTTCAAATGTCTCCGGAAGGTGGTGAGTGACTCCGCTGTCCTGGCGTCGTGAGGGAGCTTGTTCCACCATTGGGGTGCCAGAGCAGCGAACAGTTTTGACTGGGCTGAGCGGGAACTATGCTTCTGCAGAGGTAGGGAGCCAGCAGGCCAGAGGTGGATGAACGCAGTGCCCTCGTTTGGGTGTAGGGACTGATCAGAGCCTGAAGGTACGGAGGTGCCGTTCCCCTCACAGCTCCATAGGCAAGCACCATGGTCTTGTAACAGATGCGAGCTTCAACTGGAAGCCAGTGGAGTGTGCGGAGGAGCGGGGTGACATGA
Source organism: Coregonus clupeaformis (assembly GCF_020615455.1). NCBI lineage: Eukaryota > Metazoa > Chordata > Actinopteri > Salmoniformes > Salmonidae > Coregonus > Coregonus clupeaformis. The sequence goes on from NC_059192.1 coordinate 26,484,786, forward strand.
GAGAACTTGGGAAGGTTGAACACCAGACGGGCTGCGGCATTCTGGATGAGTTGTAGGGGTTTAATGGCACAGGCAGGGAGCCCAGCCAACAGCGAGTTGCAGTAATCCAGACGGGAGATGACAAGTGCCTGGATTAGGACCTGTGCCGCTTCCTGTGTAAGGCAGGGTCGTACTCTCCGAATGTTGTAGAGCATGAACCTACAGGATCGGGTCACCGCCTTGATGTTAGCGGAGAACGACAGGGTGTTGTCCAGGGTCACGCCAAGGCTCTTCGCACTCTGGGAGGAGGACACAACGGAGTTGTCAACCGTGATGGCGAGATCATAGAACGGGCAGTCCTTCCCCGGGAGGAAGAGCAGCTCCGTCTTGCCGAGGATCAGCTTGAGGTGGTGATCCGTCATCCATACTGATATGTCTGCCAGACATGCAGAGATGCGATTCGCCACCTGGTTATCAGAAGGGGGAAAGGAGAAGATTAGTTGTGTGTCGTCAGCGTAGCAATGATAGGAGAGGCCATGTGAGGATATGACAGAGCCAAGTGACTTGGTGTATAGCGAGAATAGGAGAGGGCCTAGAACTGAGCCCTGGGGACACCAGTGGTGAGAGCACGTGGTGCGGAGACAGCTTCTCGCCACGCCACTTGGTAGGAGCGACCGGTCAGGTAGGACGCAATCCAAGAGTGAGCCGCGCCGTAGATGCCCAGCTCGGAGAGGGTGGAGAGGAGGATCTGATGGTTCACAGTATCAAAGGCAGCAGACAGGTCTAGAAGGACAAGAGCAGAGGAGAGAGATCATTCCATTTGTTTTGTCATGTTTATTACACAAACCTGGTTCATATACCCTCATCAGTACCTGTATAAGTGTTCCCTCTGCCACCTTGTCTTTGTGTGTGATTGTTTATTGTGGAGGTTAGTGAATCTCGGTGGAGCGCTTTTGTCGCATTACTGCGTAACTCTGTATTTGCGGAATAAAGCCTGTTATTCTGTGATTTACCCTCCTGCGCCTGACTCCTTCGACATCACCTCATCACAGTAATTCCTCTAGATTATTTACTTAATCAAAACAAAGGCTTCTGAAGGAGCACACAACAATTGGCAACAGAGCTATGCATAATAATAATAACACAAATGTGATATAAAAATTAAACAAAATAATATTCACAGGTTTCCATCCCATTTCATGCAAATATTCTAAAATCTGTATAAAACAATACAGTGAGGGAAAAAGGTATTTGATCCCCTGCTGATTTTGTACGTTTGCCCACTGACAAAGAAATTATCAGTCTATAATTTTAATGGTAGGTTTATTTGAGAGAAAAAAATATCCAGAAAAACGCATGTCAAAAATGTTATAAATTGATTTGCATTTTAATGAGGGAAATAAGTATTTGACCCCCTCTCAATCAGAAAGATTTCTGGCTCCCAGGTGTCTTTTATACAGGTAACGAGCTGAGATTAGGAGCACACTCTTGAAGGGAGTGCTCCTAACCTCAGCTTGTTACCTGTATAAAAGACACCTGTCCACAGAAGCAATAAATCAATCATATTCCAAACTCTCCACCATGGCCAAGACCAAAGAGCTCTCCAAGGATGTCAGGGACAAGATTGTAGACCTACACAAGGCTGGAATGGGCTACAAGACCATCGCCAAGCAGCTTGGTGAGAAGGTGACAACAGTTGGTGCGATTATTTGCAAATGGAAGAAACACAAGACTGTCAATCTCCCTCGGCCTGGGGCTCCATGCAAGATCTCACCTCGTGGAGTTGCAATGATCATGAGAACGGTGAAGAATCAGCCTAGAACTACACGGGAGGATCTTGTCAATGATCTCAAGGCAGCTGGGACCATAGTCACCAAAAAAACAATTGGTAACACACTACGCCGTGAAGGACTGAAATCCTGCAGCGCCCGCAAGGTCCCCCTGCTCAAGAAAGCACATATACAGGGCCGTCTGAAGTTTGCCAATGAACATCTGAATGATTCAGAGGAGAACTGGGTGAAAGTGTTGTGGTCAGATGAGACCAAAATTGAGCTCTTTGGCATCAATTCAACTCGCTGTGTTTGGAGGAGGAGGAATGCTGCCTATGACCCCAAGAACACCCCATCCCCACCGTCAAACATGGAGGTGGAAACATTATGCTTTGGGGGTGTTTTTCTGCTAAGGGGACAGGACAACTTCACCACATCAAAGGGACGATGGACGGGGCCATGTACCGTCAAATCTTGGGTGAGAACCTCCTTCCCTCAGCCAGGGCATTGAAAATGGGTCGTGGATGGGTATTCCAGCATGACAATGACCCAAAACACACAGCCAAGGCAACAAAGGAGTGGATCAAGAAGAAGCACATTAAGGTCCTGGAGTGGCCTAGCCAGTCTCTAGACCTTAATCCCATAGAAAATCTGTGGAGGGAGCTGAAGGTTCGAGTTGCCAAACGTCAGCCTCAACCTTAATGACTTGGAGAAGATCTGCAAAGAGGAGTGGAACAAAATCCCTCCTGAGATGTGTGCAAACCTGGTGGCCAACTACAAGAAATGTCTGACCTCTGTGATTGCCAACAAGGGTTTTGCCACCAAGTACTAAGTCATGTTTTGCAGAGGGGTCAAATACTTATTTCCCTCATTAAAATGCAAATCAATTCATAATATTTTTGAAATTTTTCTGGATTTTTGTTTTGTTATTCTGTCTCTCACTGTTCAAATATACCTACCATTAAAATTATAGACTGATCATGTCTTTGTCAGTGGGCAAACGTACAAAATCAGCAGGGGATCAAACACTTTTTTTCCCTCACTGTATGCGCATTTTCCCACCAGAGATGTTTCCGTCAAACTGATTTATTGCGGATAAAAGGCTGTGCGTGATGACATAGTGCACATAAAAACAACTTTTCAGTTTAAATTCCCATGTACCAAATAAAAAATACAAATTAAATGGATTTCCATTCCATGTTCAACTCTAATGATGGTTTTGTCACAAAATGTGTTGCATTACATAGAAAATGTGCCCACTCTGATCTTAGTATGTGTACTCTAGCCAACAGCTCACAGATGAGATTGATGACATGAGATTATTATGGATAAGAGCGATATTCTTTTATTTGTCAAACGGTAGTCAAGCATCGATCATCATTTCACCAGAATAAAACCCTCAATATTTAATGGAAAGGAGCATTAAACTCATAACCGTGCACTTTCACCACCCTGTGAAGTTCATTTTGACTTATTTCCAGGGGCGCAACTTTCACTGGGGATGAAATTGCATTTTTGTCCCCCCCTCCCAGTTTTATCATTGGAATGTGATAGGAAGATGGAATGGTGTGCTTTAGGACCATGCGGACGTCTCCGATTGGTCGGGTAGGCTGTTTGGAGTGTTTATCTGACAATAAAATAAAATAATAATGTCCCCCCGACTTCTAAAACCAAAGTTGCGCCCCTGCTTATTTCATATGTAGCGTAATTAACTGCATGCTTTCCCAAATCATAGTGGGAGAACCACACAACATATCATCGCGTGACTCCCAAATTTACTTCGATATGATGGTTATTATATAAAGATTTGTGCATTGCCATTTCTCATATAATTAATTTTACCAACACAAAAATATCCCACCATGTCTAATAAACAAATTGTCTGTCGACATTTATAAAATTGTACCGGCATTTCCTGTTTCCATTAGCCCGGTCGTGACTTTTCTCTTGTGTCAGGTAATTAATCTGCATGAGATGGTTGTTTGGGAACATGGTTAATCATGTGACATTTTCAGATGAAGTAATAGAAAAAATAACCCTCTTTTATATTATAAAAATGTGGCTGCTAGTTATAACATGTTAAGAGACATTGCTTGTTGTTTGTTTAGCTAATAGGTGCTTATTTTTGCTTGGATAGGTCATACTTCACCTATTTGTGTGTTCATTATGGTAGGTAGAGATGGAGTTTTTTTTCCCACTGGTCATTTAGAAATTGGTGGTGTGTGGTTGTATGTCTGTATACTCCTGCCCTCTGTTGGTTTAATATAGCACTACTTATAAAAAGAATGAACACATCTTGCAAATTTAACATAAACCACTATTTTTGTACATCTCGAGGAGGGAGTGCATCTTGAAACAATATCGGCTGCATATTAAGAGGGTAGATTTGAGACAAGAAAGGAATCAGAGTGGAAAACGATACAGGCATGTTTATTTGTGCTGTCTGTGTCTATTTGTATCTGGACTGGATACACGTCTGCTACACTGGGTCTTACACATGCACTGGCCCTGTGGACTTATCTGTGAGTCAAAGTGATCTGTCGGTCCAAACCAAATCTCTCTATTTTCATGGGAGGATGACATATCATTCAGGGGTCTCTCGGGGACTATGGGAGCCAAGGAATGCCCTCTTTTCCCCTTGACTAAGTTTTAACTGAAAAAAAAAGATGACCCATTCAGAGAGACAGGGAAGGGTTCGGGATTCGTTTGTGGCGGGGGGGTCTGTACCAGTGCCATACTGTATAAAGAGAGTTTGGCAAACCTGAAACCTTTCAATGTATACATATGGATAACTGTCTGTAGTATGGCTCTCGTCAACACTAACTTTTTAATGCTTCAGGGAAAAGTTGTGCACTGTGGCAGCCTATTTTCTAAATCCTCAGCACTAAAGCAGCCGACCCTGCTTAGCCTCAGAGGTAAACCAGCAGCGTACCACCCTGCATACCACTGCTGGCTTGCCTCTGAAGCTAAGTAGGGTCTGTCCTGGATGGGAGACCAGATGCTGCTGGAAGTGGTGTTGGTGAGCCAGTAGGGGGCACTCTTCTGTCTGGTCTAAGGAAATCCCAATGCCCCGGGGCAGTGAAGGGGATATTGCCGTGTGTAGGGTGCCGTCTTTCGGATGGGATGTTAAACGGGTGTCCTGACTCTCTGTGGTCATTAAAAACACCATGGCACTTATCGTAAGAGTAGGGGTGTTAACCCCGGTGTCATGGCTACATTTCCAACCTGGCCCCATTCTATCATGGCCACCTAATCATCCCTCTTATTCCTAATTGGCATATATCACCTGATGTGTGGTGAGTGTTCTGGCACAAAAATGGTTGCCGTGCATCACCCAGGTGGAAGCTGCACATTGGTGGTGGATGAGGTGAGTTTTCCCCTTACTATGTAAAGTGCTTTGAGTTCCTCTGTAGAAAAACGCTATATAAATTGAGTCAATTATTACTAATTAAAGCCTTCCTCAGTGTTCTACGTGGGGCAGACAACCTGTCTTCCTATGATAAGAGCTTCCAGACAGGCAGGAGCACAATAACCCCAATCTCCTCTCCATCCATGACGTACTACACGCAGCCTAGGAAGGTAGGTCAACAGTTACGTAACCGCGTTTAGCGATTCTATCGTCTACTAAACATGAAATATGACTGTTCCATTCACATTGTGATGTAGGTTACGTCCCAAATGGCACGCTATTCCATATGTCCTTCAAACTCAACTCTGGTCCTCGAAGCCAGTTCCACTGTGTTTTTTCATTGTTGCCCTCTAATCAGTGACTGATTTAGACGCCAGGTGGGTGCAATTAATGATTAGGTAGAACAGAAAACCAGCAGGCTCTGGACCTCGTAGCGTACGAGTTGAGTACCCCTGCCCTATATAGTGCACTTCTTTTGACTGTGGCCCATATAGTGGATATGATGCCATTTGGGACAAGCCATAGTCAGTTGATACAAGGGCAGTCTGATGTTAAACCGGGGTTATAGTATTCGGAGGATGAGATAAGATGAGAAGCAGATCACAAAATCCCTAAAAAGATTGGACTGCATTTTCATCAGGATGCTCAGGAGCAATTTCAATATAGCTTAGCTTAGGTGAAAAACAAGTGGATAGTAGGCTTTAGTGGTCACTCTAGGGACATATACCGGGTGTGTGTGTGTGTGTGTGTGTGTGTGTGTGTGTGTGTGTGTGTGTGTGTGTGTGTGTGCGTATCAGAGTGAACATGCAGATTACATTACTCTATTATTCTCCTCTTCTTTCCTCTGTCTCCTTTGTGTTTTCATGCAGCGCTATTACATAATGACTCACAGTGTGTGTGTGTGTGTGTGTGTGTGTGTGTGTGTGTGTGTGTGTGTGTGTGTGTGACTGTGTGTGTGCGACGACTGTCTCCACGCATGCTCCCTTCTCTGGCCTGAGGGGAATGTCGGCTAACATCAGTATTGGAGTGTGTCTCGCTACAGCGACCACGAGCAAGCACACACACTCTTGCTCCGGGTGTGATGATTCTCCCACAGATACATAGCACAGCGCTCTATAGACACACAGAGAGAGCTATAGAAAACATACAGTATATGCAAACATAATGAGTCACAGTGCGAATTATGTAGGTCTTATGGCGGACAGACAAAAAAGATGCAAAGCACAGTTTAGACAGACAGAACATAAAACATTAACACATACAATGCAACACATTATAGATACCAAACAGTGACACAGAAATGTCTATGACAATAACAATTGTATTAATATTTCTGACTTGTGCAAAAAACACACACACCAGCACCACAACTAAAATTCCTGCCACTGACAAGCGCACTAACTAACTATCGTTCTTTTACGTCATAAATTGCTCTTATTGTTATTGCCATATCTTTAACTGTTTCTGTTAGGGTTTCTGTTATAGGTGCATGGTATCGGGAGAGATGAGAACATGAGCAATGTTACAAATTGAACTATTTGCTCTTTGAACTTTTTGCTCTAATTGCATGAGTAAGAATATCATACAATCATTGCTAATAGGAATCGGAAATCCCCTTTTTCTAATCCAATATTACGAGAATGAGAAATCACTGCAGCTGCCGCATCATGACAACTCTTGCCACTCCCTTGATTTAAAGATCTCCTACCTCCCGCGCGCCAACGCGTTTAATTTATCGCACGCCCATTCGCCACTAAAACGCCTTGGCTGCTGTTTCGGTCACGCCCATAAACGCGAGGGCTGGGCGGGACCTTTGTTGCATTCGGGTTTGCGCGTCGCTCGCGCCTATGTAGGAACGCGGTAACACCGAAATGGAAGATTGACATCGAAAGAATCAAAACTGAGGGAGGGACATTTCTACCTATCCACACTACGGGGGAGGGAGAGTAAGCCAACCTGTACGATGGAGTTGGCATAATGTCGATAGTAAAATAGTTTAAAAGTATTTATTATTGTTTACAACAACACCGTGACAACTCTTGAGGCACAAACCCTCCGAGCTACCCAATGAATGGAGTTGCCTTTTGCCTTGTTGGAATTCCACCCCGCTCTGAAAATGAAGTAAGTGCACTTGTCGTTGAGAAATTGCTTCTTTGCTATTTTATGCCATTCTATTTCACTGAAAATCTATTTGCAATTTACTTACTGTAACTATTCTTTGAAAAAGTAGTTAGTCTTTCTCTTGGTACATTTTACATTTTTTTTTGTCATTTAGCAGTCGGTCTTATCTAGAGCGATTTACAGTAGCATGCATTTTTCGTACTTTTTCGTACTGGTCTCCTGTGGGAATCGCCATGCTCTAACAACTGAGCCACACGGGACCTGAATATCTGGTAGGCTAAATATTTTCCACGGAGCGAACGTCCATGCTCTTATCGTAAGCTTCTCCGCGGGGGGCAACGCATTGTGTACTAATGTAGTAGGCTACAGTCAGTAGCCTACACAGTTTTGTTGTGTAGGCTACACTTTCTATCAGTCTAAAAACGGAATACAAAGGCTGCCTGCCTTTAGCTTGAACTGTCAGTAATGTTGTTTTGCAATCTCCTGCACTACACAATAGTCTATACACTGGACTTGTCAAACTATTATCACATATGATGTTGTGCGACTATTTAATATTAACATAATGTACACATCTATTAGTAAAGAAAATATGTGTAACGTTTGCTTGTTCGAATAAAAAAACAGGGGCCACATTATTTTAGGCATGCACTCTAAATGACAAAACGGTGGATGCATTTGTAAATAATTCAGGTGGTGTTGTCAACTTGATTTCATGCTACTACCTAAAAGCTTTTTCATTACTGTAACTGCCTCCCCAAGCGCTTTACACTACAATACATGCTTTATTATTCTGTTATAACCTACTGTAAGAAAACTTCAACCAGATTTTCCCCCACTTACTCCACCATGGTCAATGAATGCATTACTGGACATGTTTGAGCCTTATATGCACCCCGATCAGAAAATAAGTAAGGGTGGGTGGATGTGGGAGTGAGACAATACGAAATTGGGTTAGAATGCGTCAATTTCCATATGTCAGCCCACAGATGCAGCCTCCTAGACAGTAGGCACATTGTAGCCGTTACACTTTCCTCACTGTTACAATGTAGAGGGTTGGGAAAATATGTTGTTCATTTGGGCTACATTGTTTCAGGAATCTGGGTTATCCCATGCTTTAACTGCTGGAGAGACATATAGACTGCCATACGACTCACGGTATTCAAGTTGCCATACATGGGCGGCAGGTAGCTTAGTGGTTAAGAGCGTTGTACCAGTAACCGAAAGGTTGCTGGTTCTAATCCCCAAGCCGACTAGGTGAAAAATCTGTCGATGTGCCCTTGAGCAAGGCACTTAACCCTAATTGCTCCTGTAAGTCGCTCTGGATAAGAGCGTCTGCTAAATGACTTAAATGTAATGTTGTCAGGCAAACTGATGGCCACATTTAACCAGTTGCACTGCAAATGAGGTTATTCAGATAACAGTAAAATTAAACAACTTATAGTTCTATTTGTAGTTCACATTGTCTTATAGCTTGCGAGACCTTCAATATAGGATACATGTGTTGTGTTTACAGTTCACAATTTCAAGCACCACATGTGAACATTTGGTTTCCGGAAGTTCATTGATTCAACTTCTCAAACTTCCAAATGTCTTCAGTTATCTAACTATCTTCCAAATTCCCCCCATCGGATTATGTGTGCTCGGTCAAGCAGACTCCGCTTGCCTTATATGTCCAGTATCAAACCTTCAAGCATTTTCTGCAGCTCTAAAGTAAAAGGGCAATTAGTTTGTGCCGACGTGGTGCTTTGGCCTGGTGTAGTCACATGGGTAAACAGTAGTATTTCTCGAAGGCATTTAGACTCTTTTTTAGGCTATAAACCCTTCAGGTATATACCTAGTCCAATTGTTTAGGCTCAAACTTAAGTAGATGTGATGAGGTGGTGTTGAAGAAGTCAGGCGCAGGAGGGTAAATCACAGAATAACAGGCTTTAATCCGCAAAATACAGGTTTACGCAGAAATGCGTCAAACACACTCCAGGGCACAAAACAGGCGCACTGGAAAATACAAGGCACACAGGAAAATACTCCTGTGGATACACGATATACAATACACGAGCTCCACCTAGCTACACAAACCTCCACAATAAACAATCATCCACACAGACAAGGAGGCAGAGGGAACACTTATACTATGACTAATGAGGGAATAAGGACCAGGTGTGTGTGATTGAAGACAAGACAAATGGAGTGATGATAAATGGATCGGCAGTAGCTAGTAAGCCGGTGACGCCGAAACCTGACGCCGAACGCCGAAACCTGCCTGAACAAGGAGGGGAGGCAGCCTTGGCGGAAGTCGTGACAGTAGAAATGCGCCTAACAAATGCACAATGTGTTACATCATATGGATAGGCTAAAAATGTCACACAAAATAGCTACTTTGTGATGAAATCAGGAGATCTGATTTTCTCATTACGGCTAATGGACAAACCAAACATACTTCATTTATTTCATTGGGTCGTGTCTCATGTTATGTGACTGTGCCAGTGAGTCCTAATGTAGTTAGGCCTAGTTCTATCGATTGATTGATTGGTTGATTGATTGAGTGCAAGACCTATGTTAGAAGCCTCTACACACCCTTTTCAGAAGATTCACTAGTGTTTCCCACAGCCACGGAACCTTAAGCCGACATCAGGTTTGATAATGATATGGTTAGTGTTCACTTGGCACAACACGGTCCCAAACTGAATGAAACGGGGTGATACTATATGAACTTGTCGAATAAGAAGCACACATATGAGGCCTCCCGAGTGGTGCAGCGGTCTAAGGCACTGCATCGCAGTGTTAGAGGCGTCACTACAGACCCGGGTTTGATCCCAGGCTGTATCACAACCGGCCGTGATCGGGAGTCCGTAGGGCGGCGCACAATTGGCCCAGTGTCGTCCGGTTAGGGGAGGGTTTAGCCGAGGGGGCTTTACTCATCCCGCTCTAGCGACTCCTTGTGGCGGGCTGGGCTCCTGCAGGCTGACCTCGGTCGTCAGTTGAACAGTGTTTCCTCCAACAAATTGGTGCGGGCGGGTGTTAAGAATTGCGGTTTGACGGGTCATGTTTCCCAGGACGCATGACTCAACCTTTGCCTCCCAAGCCCGTTGGGGAGTTGCAGCGATGAGACAAGATCGAAAAAGGGGGTGAAATAAAATACAATAAGAAGCACTTATATTAGGTTTCTGTTATACAATGTTTTGAAACAATTCTGCTACAGTGTGCCCTAATAAACACGATCCTGAATGGCCATTTGCACTCCAGTTGTAGTGTTTACCTTTGTGTTACAGTGAGTGACAGAATGGTATGCCTGCCAATAGAGGTTCCTGTGGTAAAGTAGATAAGCCAGGTCCTGGCCAGGCCATGGGAAATGCCCTTGCTTGCTCCGTAAAGTGGGTCAGGCTGGAAGGGAGGGGTATTTGTTTTGGGATTGTTGGTAGCCAACATTTGGTTCTGTGTCATTTGGACAAGCTCAGGGTAACACTCAAAATTCACCAACTTGCAGTGGGGAAATACATGACTGTTTCTACCCTCAAAAACAGCATCTTTGCATCGTTTGACAAGACAACAACAACAAGACAAGCTGTCTTCTGCAGAAACATACGGATCATACTGCCATTACCACCCAGATCTAGGCTAACACATTTCAAGCTGCTCAGCACCTTCACCCACTATCTAACACTGGTTCATCTCACCACAATCTCCCCCTATCAAACTGTTGGTATGTGCATTCGGAAAGTATTCCGACCCCTTGAATTTTTCCACATTTTGTTACGTTACAGCCTTATTCTAAAATTGATCAAATTATTTTTTTCCCTCATCAATCTACACACAATATAATGAGAAAGCGAAAACATATTTTTAGAAATGTTTGCAAAAAATAAATAACAGTGCATGTCAGAGCAAAAACCAAGCCATGAGGTCGAAGAAATTGTCTGTAGAGCTCCGAAACAGGATTGTGTCGAGGCACAGATCTGGGGAAGGGTAGCAAAACATTTCTGCAGCATTGAAGGTCCCCAAGAACACAGTGGCCTCCATCATTCTTAAATGGAAGAAGTTTGGAACCACGAAGACTCTTCCTAGAGCTGGCCGCCCGGCCAAACTGAGCAATCGGGAGGGAAGGGCCTTGGTCAGGGAGGTGACCAAGAACCCGATGGTCACTCTGACAGAGCTCCAGAGTTTCTCTGTGGAGATGGGAGAACCTTCCAGAAGGACAACCATCTCTGCAGCACTCCACCAATCAGGCCTTTATGGTAGAGTGGCCAGACGGAAGCCACTCCTCAGTAAAAGGCACATGACAGCCTGCTTGGAGTTTGCCAAAAGGCACCTAAAGGACTCTCAGACCATGAGAAACAAGATTCTCTGGTCTGATGAAACCAAGATTGAACTATTTGGCCTAAATGCCAAGCGTCACGTCTAGAGGAAACTTGGCACCATCCCTACGGTGAAGCATGGTGGTGGCAGCATCATGCTGTGGGGATGTTTTTCAGTGGCAGGGGAGACTAGTCAGGATTGAGGGAAAGATGAATGGAGCAAAGTACAGAGAAATCCTTGATGAAAACCTGCTCCAGAGCGCTCAGGACCTCAGACTGGGGACCATCCAACAGGACAACGACCCTAAGCACACAGCCAAGACAACTCAGGAGTGGCTTCGGGACAAGTCTCTCAATGTCCTTGAGTGGCCCAGCCAGAAACCCGGACTAGAACCCGATCTAACATCTCTGGAGAGACCTGAAAATAGCTGTGCAACGACGCTCCCCATCCAACCTGACAGAGCTTGAGAGGATCTGCAGAGAAGAATGGGAGAAACTCCCCAAACACGCGAAGCTTGTAGCGTCATACCCAAGAAGACGTCGAGGCTGTAATAGCTGTCAAAGGTGCTTCAACAAAGTACTGGGTAAAGGGTCTGAATACTTATGTAAATGTCATATTTCAGTTTATTTAATTTTATAAATTTGCAAAACTTTCTAAAAACCTGTTTTTGTTTTGTCATTATGGGGTATTGTGTGTATATTGATGATGAAAAAAGAGTAAGGCTGTAACGTAACAAAATGTGGAAAAAGTCAAGTGGTCTGAATACTTTCCGATTGCACTGTATATACAAAAGTATGTGGACACCCCTTCAAATTAGTGGATTCAGCTATTTCAGCCACACCCGGTGCTGACAGTTGTATAAAATCTAGCACACTGCCATGCAATCTCCATAGACAAACATTGTCAGTAGAATGGCCTTACTGAAGAGCTCAGTGACTTTCAACGTGGCACCGTCATAGGATGCCACCCTTTCCAACAAGTCAGTTCGTCAAATTTCTGCCCTGCTAGAGCTGCTCTGGTCAACTGTAAGTGCTGTTATTGTGAAGTGGAAATGTCTAGGAGCAACAACGGCTCAGCCGCGAAGTGGTAGGCCACACAAGCTCACAGAACGGGACCGCCGAGTGCTGAAGCGCGTAGCGCATAAAAATCGCCTGTCCTCGGTTGCAACACTCACCACCTAGTTCCAAACTGCCTCTGGAAGCAACGTCACCACAAGAGCTGTTTGTCGAGAGCTTAATGAAATGGGTTTCCATTGCCGAGTAGCCGCACACAAGCCTAAGATCACCATGCGCAATGCCAAGCGTTGGCTGGAGTGGTGTAAAGCTAGCTGCCATTAGACTCAGGAGCAGTCTAAACGTGTTCTCTGGAGTGATGAATCATGCTTCACCATCTGGCAGACCGGCGGATAAATCATGGTTTGGCAGATGCCAGGAGAACCCTACCTGCCCAAATGCATATTGGCAACTGTAAAGTTTGGTGGTGGAGGAATAATGGTCTGGGGCTGTTTTCATTGTTCGGGCTAGGCCCCTTAGTTCCAGTGAATGGAAATCTTAACGCTACAGTATACAATTACATTCTAGACAGTTCTGTGCTTCCAACTTTGTGGCAACAGTTTGGGGAAGGCCCTTTCCTGTTTCTGTATGACAATTCCTCCATGCAGAAAGTGAGGTCCATACATAAATGGTTTGTCGAGATCGGTGTGGAAGAACTTGACTGGCCTGCACAGAACCCTGACCTCAACCCCTTCGAACACCTTTTGGAGGAATTGGAACGCCGACTGTGAGCCAGGCCTAATCGTCCAACATCAGTGCCCGACCTCACTAATGCTCTTGTGGCTGAATGGAAGCAAGTCCCCGCAGCAATGTTCCAACATCTAGTGGAAAGTCTTCCCAGAAGAGTCTGTTATAGCAGCAAAGGGGGACCAACTCCATATTAATGCCCATGATTTTGGAATGAGATGAGCAGGTGTCCACATACTTTTGGTAATGTAGTATATGTCCTCTGATCCCTGGTGAAAGGAAGCCGGTGGAGTGGAAGTGTTGGTGGAGGGGGAACCATAATGAGTGACAGGGAGCAATTGCCTTGACCCCGATGGGAGCGATTATTGTTGTGTGTTGTTTTCGCAGAGAGGGAGAAATGGAATGGGGCTTTACTGTATAGAAAGGGGGTGGGAGGCACCCTGGGACACTGGGACAGGCCGAGTCTTGCTCTGAAATGCAGAAATGACAATGAGCCTTTGTTGCGCTGGGAACAGGGCAGGGGCAGTGAGAGATGGAAGGGAATGAGGTGGGTCGATGCGATGTGTGTGTGTGTGTGTGTGTATGTGTGTGTGTGTGTGTGTGTGTGTGTATGGGGCAAAGTTGAAAGGTCAGAAGTAGAGGTGGTGCTCTGTACCTATTAAATGGCCTAATGGCTATCCCAGGCCTGAGGTAAGAGCTGGGGCTTCCACCCAGAGTGACTGGGAAAGGAGTGTGTGTCTGTGTCTGTGCGCAAGTGCGACTGCGTGTACGTACACTTGCATGTGTGTGTGTGTGTACGTGTGTGTGTCCTTTCATGTGAGTGCGTGCGCACACATATCTATGTGCGTGCGCACACATATCTATGTGTGTGTGTGTGTTTTAGAACAAACACTGGCTCATTATTCCTCCAGCAGGTGGGCTGCACAGGAATGTGTCAATGAAAGCGGGATGGCGATTACTGTATAGCAATGGAATGACGAGAGAAATGAAAGACCCAATAAAACATAGGAAAACAAAGCGCGAGAAACTTCCAGAGAAAGCGCTAGCGAGCGTGGGAGCTCGATATAAAGCGATAATAACGGCAGAGTGAAAAACATGAAAGAGACAGAGATAAAAGGGAGGGGCAGCGGTGGGCACGGGGCATCAGGTGCAGTCAACAAAGCCCTCTGCTCCCAGTGAGTGAGTAGTTCATAGGGTGGGGGGTAGGGGGGTGGATGTGCCCCCCCCCCTTAATCCAGAATGCTCTCTGTGGAGTCTGCCCCATCTGGATGCCCAGCTGCTGCCCTGAGCTTTTGGGATCGCGTGCCGTGGCATGACCCCCATTACCCCCCAGCCACTGTGAATCCTCACCTGACACCCCCTTGGTCCCAGTGTCATCCCTCCCTCCATTCCTCCATTCCTCCATTCTCTTCATACCTTGTGTCAACACAAAAGAGAGCATGTGTAACGGAGGGCGTTCAGTCAGTGAACCACACTCAAGTAGCTTTGCCTGAAATCAGAAGACTTGTGTTAGCTTGCCGAGCTAATGCCTAGGCTTTAGCACAGCAGACCAACAAAGACTTTAATCAAAGAAAGGTTTGGCCTACATCTTTGATAAAGTCTTAGCACAGGAAACTATGAAATATGCAAAGCACCAGTCATCCTAAGATGCATTCAGATAAGTGTTATCTTCAAAGCAAAGTTTGCAGCTATTGACTTTTGTAACTGCATATCAGAATCTCTCAAATTGTATCCAATCAAATGGCTCTTATCTGAACCCTGATTGGCTATATCATCACTTCAGACAATGTGGCAGAGAAGGCAGTCTTAAAATAGACATGCTTATTTGGAACGCTTCAAGCAACACTCCATCAGGCTTCAAGCAATGCAACACAAAGCAACAAACCCTAACTCAATTCAAAACAATATACTTTCTGCCCCCACAAGGCTTGTCATAACGCCAATGTGAATATCCCTATCCTAAGGGACAATGGCTATATTTTACACATTGCGCACTGAGGCGTTGTCCTGCTTGGAATTTCAAACTTGTCCATACGGTTGTTAACTACAGTCATCATAGGTTCACTTTGAAGCTGTGCTGTCCCTATAATCCTCAATGAACGTACGATACCTTTCAAGAACATGCATCTACATGACTGGGTCGTGTTTATTAGGGCGCGCAACAGAAACTGTTTCAAAAGGTTTTTGCAACCTGTTTCAAAAGTTCAGGTAGTCCCTCCCAAGGAGCTGATCGTGGACTACAGGAGAAAGAGGGGAGAGCATGCCCCCATCCACATCCACATCGACGGGGTTGTAGTGGAGCGGGTTCCTTGGTGTCCACATCACTAAGGACTTAACATGGTCCACACACACCCGCACAGTCGTGAAGAGGGTACGACAGCGCCTCTTCCCCCACCAGGAGGCAAAAAATATTTGTCATGGTCCCTCGGATCATCAAAAAGTTCGACAGCTGCACCACCGAGAGCATCTTGACTGGCTGCATCATCACTTGGTATGGCAAATTCACCACCCTTGATCGCAAAGCGCTACAGAGGGTGGGTCCTGGTTCCCTGCCATCCAGGACGTCTATATCAGGCAGTGTCAGGAAGGCCCGGAAAATTGCCAAAGACTCCAGCCACCCAAGCCATAGACTGTTCGCTCTGATACCGTCCGTCAAACGGTACCGGAGCATCGGCTCTCGAACCAACAGACTCCAACATATCTTCTACCCCCAAGCCATAAGACTGCTAAATAGCCATAAGACTGCTAAATAGTTAATTAATGTTTACCCAGACTATCTGCATTGACCCTATCTATGCACACTATATACAGTATACACACTACAGTGAGTAGTGTACTCCAGCACTTTGGATTTGAAATGATACAATGACTATGAGGTTAAAGTGCAGACTGCCAGCTTTAATTTGAGGGTATTTTCATCCATATCGGGTGAGCCGTTTAGAAATTATAGCACTTTTTGTACATAGTCCCTTCATTTTAGGGGACCAAAAGTTCTCCAAAATGACACAACACATTATTTACCATTAATTTCTATTGGGTACAAAATAATTTGAAACACAACCAAAACAAACAGAAAATGCATCCAACAAATTTGTAGAGTCACAAGCTTGATGTAGTCATTGCGTGCTATGAATATGGGACCAAATACTTAACTTTTACTACTTTAATACACATTATTTATAAGTGAATTTGTTCCAATACTTTTGCTTTCCTAAAATGGGGGGACTATGTACAAAAAGTGCTGTGATTTCTAAACGGTTTACCCGATATGGATGACAATACCCTCAAATTAAAGCTGACAGTCACTTTAAACTCGTAGTCATTGTATCATTTCAAATCCAAAGTGCTGGAGTACAGAGCCAAAAAAACAAAAAATATGTCACTGTCCCAATACTTTCGGAGCTCACAGTACTGTATATACACACTCACACACACATTACACTGACACCCTTACACAAAACCCCCACACGTTCACAAACACTGCATACGCATACTGACAACACAAACACACATACACACGCACGCATACCGACACAACACAAACACACATACATACACTTTTACACTCATCATATGCTGCTCCTACTCTGTTCTTTAGTTTACTCTTATCATTATTTATCCTGATGCCTCGTCACTTTACCCTGCCTTCATGTACATACTGTATCTACCTCAAGCACCTCGTACCCCTGCATATTGATCTGGTACTGGGACTCCCTGTATATAGCTCCATTTTTGTGTATTTTATTCGTCATATTATTCCTTATGTTACAATTTTAAAAAGTGTATATTTTTTTAACTCTACATCGTTGGGAAGGGTTCATCTACACCCTTTGTATTCGGCGCATGTGACAAATATAATTGGATTTCCCTGTTTGAGTCTGCTGTCTTCCGTTTGGTGCCTAATGAACACAACCCTGATTTGAAGATGGTGTTCTTCCCTGTTGTTTCCTTCCTACTGTAAGTCCTTTGAAATGCAATGCAATGCTATGTATCCCCAAACCAAGTGCCTTTTCCCTACTGGCTACCACACAAGGCCCAGTGTCTATGGGGAACAATGGCTGGTACAGATGCCTTGGTCAGTTGGTCAGGCCGCTGCTGTGGGCTTTGTAAAGGGGGGTCTGTGGTGAATCACGCCCAAGCTGGAGACATGGTGTCCACTGTGAACCTGCTTGACATGCTGATCTCAGAACAGCTGGATTGGCTACAATAGGGCATCTTTGTTTGGGCTTGTGATGAAAGGTCCTGATTTGCCGTTAACACTGTGCTTTGTTAGTGTGGCCATGATGGGGACAGTTTGGTTGGGAACTGTTGAACACATACAGGTCTAGCCTGCGTGGGGATACTGGGGTCAGTCTGTTTCTAGGGTTCATGATAGGGCTCATTCAAGAGTGCTGAAATGTTACAGAATGTTCAAATTGGTTGTAGAACAGACATCACTCATGTCTTGTGCATCACTCAGTCTCAGTCATGTAGAATTGATACATTCCATTAATTTCTATCTGTCACATTCAAAATGAGTAAGAGCCTACCGTGAGAGTGGAACTGAACTCCATTACATAGCTGCCTTGTCCAATTCAGACACAGTCAATCACCCCCAGTCTTGCTCTCACAAGAGAGTGCTGTAGGTAAACCATTCTCCACTCTGGGTAGTAATCGTTTGGGTAGTTGTGTGGTCCTGGACACAGAGGCGGCAGAGGAGGAGGGGATTTCTACCTATGTGGGAGGAATCAGTGGTACAGTCATGGGAGCTCAAATGGCAGCCTGTTTTCAAGAGGGGCTAAGGGCCAGATTTACAAGGCGTAGGCGCCAGTTACTGTATCTTCAGAAAGGAATAGATGAATAGACGACATAAAACATAAAGCACAGTAGAACTGTGAAACTATCTTTATTGCTGACTTGTTGGCAGCAGGTCTGAGCAACAAGTGCCATGGCATTCCCCCAGTGGCGACCTGTCCTTCAGGGAAGGTGGGCCCCTCCTGTTTTGAGCCCCATCTGTTTAGCTAAAATATATATATACACTGCTCAAAAAAATAAAGGGAACACTTAAACAACACAATGTAACTCCAAGTCAATCACACTTCTGTGAAATCAAACTGCCCACTTAGGAAGCAACACTGATTGACAATACATTTCACATGCTGTTGTGCAAATGGAATAGACAACAGGTGGAAATTATAGGCAATTAGCAAGACACCCCCAATAAAGGACTGGTTTTGCAGGTGGTGACCACAGACCACTTCTCAGTTCCTATGCTTCCTGGCTGATGTTTTGGTCACTTTTGAATGCTGGCGGTGCTTTCACTCTAGTGGTAGCATGAGACGGAGTCTACAACCCACACAAGTGGCTCAGGTAGTGCAGCTCATCCAGCACTCCATCGAGCTGTGGCAAGAAGGTTTGCTGTGTCTGTCAGCGTAGTGTCCAGAGCATGGAGGCGCTACCAGGAGACAGGCCGGTACATCAGGAGACGTGGAGGAGGCCGTAGGAGGGCAACAACCCAGCAGCAGGACTGCTACCTCCGCCTTTGTGCAAGGAGGAGCAGGAGGAGCACTGTCAGAGCCCTGCAAAATGACCTCCAGCAGGCCACAAATGTGCATGTGTCTGCTCAAATGGTCAGAAACAGACTCCATGAGGGTGGTATGAGGGCCCGACGTCCACAGGTGGGGGTTGTGCTTACAGCCCAACACTGTGCAGGACGTTTGGCATTTGCCAGAGAACACCAAGATTGTCAAATTCGCCACTGGCGCCCTGTGCTCTTCACAGAAGAAAGCAGGTTCACACTGAGCACGTGACAGACGTGACAGAGTCTGGAGACGCCGTGGAGAACGTTCTGCTGCCTGCAACATCCTCCAGCATGACCGGTTTGGCGGTGGGTCAGTCATGGTGTGGGGTGGCATTTCTTTGGGGGGCCGCACAGCCCTTCATGTGCTCGCCAGAGGTAGCCTGACTGCCATTAGGTACCGAGATGAGATCCTCAGACCCCTTGTGAGACCATATGCTGGTGCGGTTGGCCCTGGGTTCCTCCTAATGCAAGACATTGCTAGACCTCATGTGGCTGGAGTGTGTCAGCAGTTCCTGCAAGAGGAAGGCATTGATGCTATGGACCGCCCGTTCCCCAGACCTGAATCCAATTGAGCACATCTGGGACATCATGTCTCGCTCCATCCACCAACGCCACGTTGCACCACAGACTGTCCAGGAGTTGGCGGATGCTTTAGTCCAGGTCTGGGAGGAGATCCCTCAGGAGACCATCCGCCACCTCATCAAGCGTTGTAGGGAGGTCATACAGGCACGTGGAGGCCACACACACTACTGAGCCTCATTTTGACTTGTTTTAAGGGCATTACATCAAAGTTGGATCAGCCTGTAGTGTGGTTTTCCACTTTAATTTTTATGCTGGCTCCAAATCCAGACGTCCATGGGTTGATACATTTGATTTCCATTGATAATTTTTGTGTGATTTTGTTGTCAGCACATTCAACTATATAAAGAAAATAGTATTTAATAATATTATTTCATTCATTCAGATCTAGGATGTGTTATTTTAGTGTTCCCTTTATTTTTTTGAGCAGTCAAAAGTTTGACTACCAGTCAAAAGTTTGGACACACCTACTCATTCAAGGGTTTTTCTTTATTTTTACTATTTTTTACATTGTAGAATAATAGTGAAGATATCAAAACTATGAAATAACACATATGGAATCATGTAGTAACCAAAATATATTTTATATTTAAGATTCTTCAAATAGTCACCCTTTGCCTTGATGACAGCTTTGCACACTCTTGGCATTCTGTCAACCAGCTTCACCTGGAATGCTTTTCCAACAACCTTGAAAGAGTTCCCACATACGCTGAGCACTTGTTGGCTGCTTTTCCTTCACTCTGCGGTCCGACTCATCCCAAACCATCTCAATTAGTTTGAGGTCGGGGGATTGTGGAGGCCAGGTCATCTGATGCAGCACTCCATCACTCTCCTTCTTGGTAAAATAGCCCTTACACAGCCTGGAGGTGTGTTGGGTCATTGTCCTGTTGAAAAACAAATGATGGTCCCACTAAGCCCAAACCAGATGGGATGGCGTATCGCTGCATAATGCTGTGGCAGCCATGCTGGTTAAATGTGCCTTGAATTCTAAATAAATCACAGACAGTGTCACCAGCAAAGCACCCCCACACCATAACACCTCCTCCTCCATGCTTTACGGTGGGAACTACACATGCGGAGATCATCTGTTCACCCACACCGCGTCTCCCAAAGACAAGGCGGTTTGAACCAAAAATCTCCAATTTAGACTCCAGACCAAAGGACAAATTTCCACCGGTCTAATGTCAATTGCTCGTGTTTCTTGGCCCAAGCAGGTCTCTTCTTCTTATTGGTGTCCTTTAGTAGTGGTTTCTTTGCAGCAATTTGACCATGAAGGCCTGATTCACACAGTCCCCTCTGAACAGTTGATGTTGAGATGTGTCTGTTACTTGAACTCTGTGAAGCATTTATTTGGGCTGCAATTTCTGAAGCTGGTAACTCTAATGAACATCCTCTACAGCAGAGGTAACTCTGGGTCTTCTATTCCTGTGGCGGTCCTCATGAGAGCCAGTTTCATCCTAGTGCTTGATGGTTTTTGCGACTGCACTTGAAGACTGCACTTGAAGAAACTTTCAAAGTTCTTGACATTTTCGGTATTGACTGACCATAATGTTTTAAAGTAATGATGGATTGTAATTTCTCTTTGCTTATTTGAGCTGTTCTTACCATATAGGACTAAATTCTGTATAACCCCCTACCTTGTCACAACACAACTGATTGGAACAAACGCATTAAGAAGGAAAGAAATTCCACAAATTAACTTTTAAGAAGGCACACCTGTTAATTGAAATGCATTCCAGGTGACTACTTCATGAAGCTGGTTGAGAGAATGCCAAGAGTGTGCAAAGCTGTCATCAAGGCCAAGGGTGGCTATTTGAAGAATCTCAGATATAAAATATATTTTGATTTGTTTAACACTTTTTTGGTTACTACATGAGTCCATATATGTTATTTCATAGTTGTGATGTCTTCACTATTATTCTACAATGTAAAAAATTGTAAAAATGAAGAAAAACCTTTAAATGAGTAGTTGTGTCCAAACTTTTGACTGGTAGTGTAAGTGTTAACGATATAAGAACAAATATGAATTTACTGAACATAAATGTAATGGTGTTTGTGTATGATTCAAAAGTCAAAACTCATGTTGGCATTAATTGTTATTGAAGGAGAATGTGGTTCTTATCGAGTTCCACAAATCCTCAAGGAGTCAGTAGAAACCATATTTATTTAAGCAAGTCAGCCATATCAGCTATGGTTTTTAAAAAGGCAGTAAATGAGGCTGAATTAACTGTTTCGCTGCCAGATGAGGCTCCGCTGATAGCCAGGTGTAGCGGCGGTAAGGATTCACTCCATGGTGCTGAAAGGAAAGCTCCGCTGTCAGGACAGCTTTATGTATGCCCTAACAGTTTCTGGGCACCATTTTTCACCGTTATAGTGCAATTAATGTATTTTTCAGTGTTGTGTAGTGGCTTTGCTGGCATGCATCTAAAAAAATTGGTTGAGTTTGCCCCACCATTTACATGCTAAAATCACCACTGAATTTCCCATACTCAAAGTCAATGGGTTTGTGTGCGTGTGTGAGTGAATGTGTTTGTTTCTAAGTTTGTGTGTGTGTGTTCATGTGTGTTTGTGAACGCGCGTGTGTGTGTGGTCGAGTCAGTGCTGTGGGGCTAGTTATGTCCTTAAAGTATCCAGTTATGCCATTAAAGGGGAGGGGCAGTTGCCATGGTTACGTGTCCTGGTTTGGGACTAGTTCCATACTGACAACAGCTGCGGCCATGTGGAAGGAAAAAAAGAGAACAGAGAGAAAAACCACAAAGCATGGAAATACGTAGCTGTATTCTTTTTTTTTTTTTTTTAGCTTGGAACAGTTTCACAGTTGACAAAAATAGGTCAATTAGGAGGCTTTTCCTGCAATTGAGGGTTGATTTGTGTGTGTGTGTGTGTGTATGTGTGTGTGCACCTCCTTTTTGTTCTCATTCATACTCAAAGAATAATCCCTTAATGAATACTATTGATATTAGCCCATTTTAGCAAACAGGGGTTATCAATACTATCTGATAATATCTCTGTTGTCTCCTCGATGTGTGTGAACAAATAGGCTGCCTATTTTAGACATCCTCTCGGTTTCAATAATCGATGGTGTACGTTGCAGTTAGGCCTATCTGTTAAATTGAGAACATTATCAAGTCAGCGTGATCCTTTGCAAGCTAGTGCTGCCCACTAGTGGCTTTAAACAAAAATAGCTGATAATCATGTCTACATTGTGTGTTTGCGTGTGTGTGTGTTTCAAGTTTTATTAGTCGTATGTACAGGATACAGGATGTCCGTCCATCCGTGCATGTGTGTGTGTTCTCTGTCTACACTCTGTCTCTGTCTACACAACTCTTTCTGTTTGTCGCTCCTTTCATCCCTGTAACTCCTTCCCTCTGGTTATATAAGTCAAGAGGAGGGTTGAAGTTGGTTGGAGACTGGAGAGAATGAGAGAGAAAGAGGAGATGGAATAGAAAGACTGAGAGAGAGAGAGAGAGAGAAAGGTAAAAAAAGCTGCAGGGTAATGAGCCTAAAAAGAGGAGACATGAGAGAGAGAGCGCGCGCGAGAGGGGGGGTGGGTGGAGAGACATAGAAGTATCCAATGAGAGGCAGAGTGAGAGCTGGAGAGAGATATTGTGTATGTCCCAATCAATGGCACCATCTTCCCTATAGGCCTATAATGCACTAATTTTGACGGTCAAAAATAGGTTGCCATTTGGGACGCATGTGAGGGATAGATTAGATGGGTGCTGCTGTCCTTGTCCAATTTAAACAGTAAATTCTCTTTTTTACCAATTGTTTTATCATGGTTGAAAGTTAATTATTGAGTTACTTTTGATCCATCTTACATTCAAAAAATGCAATGTTGCTCTCTTTTTTGTACCATTGTTAAACCAATAGCCTTTGTGAGCTATGTTTCTGTATTTTAGTTTTGCACTATGCCAGGGGCTGCCCCATTACTAGAAGAGGAGGGGACTACTTTGCAGCCTGTGCTGATAGTACTAGTATCAATGACATATTAATGATGGCCGCCCCCTTTCAGGCGGGGATGGATTGCTCCTCATGGGCTATTTGGCTGGCTGCCTCCCATGGACAACTCTGATTGGCTGCTGTCTCAGTGTGGGGTTATTCCAGCCAAACCTGTGGTATCATGTCACCAGGGAGAAAGGGAAAATAAAAGTGAGTGTGCATGTAGTAATTGCAGCTTTTTAAATCACATGGCATTTTTCATATCGGCTAGTAATTGCTCTATAGATAGAACTAAAATGTATTAAGCTAAATCAATGTGTGTACCTAAGCATGTGTTTGTATGTTTGGTGACACGCTTACAAGGCCGATAGGCCTTAAATAGCCATTTCGATATAGCCAACTTCCCATTCCTCCCCCATCCTTCAATTCCATGAATCCTAGCTCCATCATAATGACTTCTGCGTCCTATGATTCATGATTCACATGAAGTTGCCCTTACTAACAGTAGCCCCCAGGTCCAATGCTATGGAGTGTGGACAGACACTGACACACAGAACACACAGCACTCAGAAAGGCAGGCTAGCCATAGGGGAGAGAGATACAGTGAAGCAGATAGGGAAATGCCTTTCCTTTTTTATCCTACCACTGAGTCAGAGCTCCCATTTTTCCGGGTTGAGTTTTCCAAAGAGATTGTAAAGAGGGGAGGAGAGAAGAGAGGAGCGATGGGTGGCATTTCCAGCTAGGGGAGTCTGCATGTCTGTCTTAGTCAATCTATCTTTTTTTGTCTCTTTTCATTTCTCTCTCTTTCTCTCTCTCTCTCGCTCGCTCTCTCTCTCTCTCTCTCTCTCTCTCTCTCTCTCTCTCTCTCTCTCTCTCCTTCTTTCTCTCTCTCTCTCTCTCTCTCTCTCTCTCTCTCTCTCTCTCTCTCTCGCTCTCTCTCTCTCGCTCTCGCTCTCGCTCTCGCTCTCGCTCTCTCTCTCTCGCTCTCGCTCTCTCTCTCCAATGCTCTGGCACACAGGTGTCAAAGCAAACAGCATTAAAGACTGCAATACATTGCTGCTGCTAGTTTTGTTTTAAAAGGCTGGGACTCCCGGTTTGTCCTACACACACACACACACACACAGCCTTTTTAACATTAGTGTGTACTCTACTGTCAGCAGCGGTGGCCAGGTTCTGAGCATAAAAAGAGGAGACAGGGAGACACACATAGAGAGAGAGAGAAACACACACAGAGAGAACATGCTGTGTGCTGCTCACTGCTCAACCGCCTTGCTGGACTGGCCAGTGGAGGGATGGGAGGAATGTGAAAGAGAGGCGGAGAGAGCGAGAGAGAGAGAGAGTGAGAGAGTGAGTGGGGTTGACAGAGTGGACTAGCGTTGCGTGGAGCACAAGAGATCCTACAGGGAGCCAGAGAGAGTGAGGCAGGCAGGCAGAGCCTGGGTAGAGAGAAGAGGAGAGGAATATACTTTAGACAGCAATAAAGACAGAGAGCCAGCCACTGCCAATACTGCACTATACCCAGCATGAGAGAAAAGAGCTACTGTTACCAGCTACAATAGAAAACGTGGGACTAAAACTCATTCTGATCCAGTGAAGAAGACTAAAACTCATTCTGATCCAGTGAAGAAGACTAAAACTCATTCTGATCCAGTGAAGAAGAATAAAACTCATTCTGATCCAGTGAAGAGGACTAGCTCCAGCTACTGGTCTTCACACCTGTACGCCACCCTAATGGCTTCTATACCAGTAAAGAGGACTTCTGAACCTCGATTTCCGGTCATTGCACAAGGAAGTGTGGCAGCGTGAGTCTGAATCTGTCTATACTGCGAAAGGACAAGAGGTTACCAGCTACTGGTCTAGCCACATGTAGAACTTGAGGAGAGGATGAAATATGATCCTGGATCAGATCCTGGATAGAAATGAGGACACCAATAGCTCTACACAGATCAAGAATATTACTGATCTAGGACCAACTCTTATGAAGATCGCGTTATCTTGTGCCCTGCAAAGGCCCTTTCTCTTTACTGTCTCCACTGATCTCAGGCCTGCCATCTAAGCTGCTTCACTGAACTAGTGACCAACAGGACCATGATGCACAACATTTGTGACAGACCGAACCTCAACCCAAACCCACTTTGAGGAATACAAATCTACTCACCTAGACCTGGATTCATTCATCAATATGAAGATTTAGTTGATTTTATAGATTTGTTCTTTGACTCTGAATTTTTACGTCTTGATTTGACGTTCAAATTGATTGACACTAAGTGGTTTGGTTACGTTGGTTACCATTGACTTGACCACCATGTCCGGCCGAGAGTGTGTGTAGCGTGTCTAGGTTAAAACGTCAGGTGGTTGCGGGGGTAACAGCGGTGTCGTACGTGTCCCGTCCTGTGTGGGGCGGTAGCAAACACTCTTGTGTGTGTGGTGTGTGTGTGTGTGATGTTGAGAGTGGAGGTACCAGCTCCCTCAGGACAGGAGTGGTGTTTCCAGTGCTCAGTAGGGGTGGACTGTAGTGACCCGGAACCTCGCTGTATCTGGTTGGCGGTGTTAAGAAGCATTACCCTACATGCTACCACCAGCACCACCACTCCACCCCGTGCCTCTCCCCGACCCTCCACCCCACCCCGCGCCTCTCCGCGACCCAGACGAAGGGTGCCCAGGAGGGTCTTACCGCGCCTTCGCTTGTCCTGGGTAAGAAAGAGAGACTCCACTGGGAAATCTCCAATCTGGCGTGTTCAACTCAACATAGAAAGATAGAAACATAGAAAGGCTGTGACAAAGATGTGTCTTTGGGTGTCGGGTTGTTGGGTGTTTGTCTGGTTGATGTTCAAGGATTTGTGGCAAATATTATTTGCCACACAAATGTGTCTTTGTGACCAGCTGTTATGCAATATGACAAAAGAAACAATTATATTTCAGAGAGACAGCAAGAGATGTTCTAATTATAATTATAAATAAGGTGGTTCGAGCCCTGAATGCTGATTGACTGTTCAGACCGTATACCACGGGTATGACAAAAAATGTTTTTTTCTGTTCTAATTATGTTGGTAACCAGTTTATAATAGCAATAAGGCACCTCTGGGGTTTGTGGTATATGGCCAATAAATCACGGCTAAAGGCTGTATCCAGGCACTCCGTTGTGCCTAAGAACAGCCCTTAGCCGTGGTATATTGGCCATATACCACACCCCCTCGTGCCTTATTGCTTAATTGTAGGATGACAGCCATTTTCATTTGTGAAAGAAGTTCAGCACCTTACTAGTGGGTAGTCCACAATGGCCTGTAGCAAAAGGCTGTATTCATTGGAGGATCCGTCATCTCTCCATCTGCTGATTATCGTTAGATTTATTAAGCACTTACACCAATCCAGAATTGACATGTGTTATTTTAGAAAGGGTAATGTATAATGTAGAGGCTTGATAGAGGCTAGAGAGTAAATGAGAGTGCAATAGAATATACAAACGTTGTTTTATAGAATGAATTCGTATAATATTAACACATGTAAACTTTGCACCAATCCTAATGCTCAGTACTGTAAATCTGACCCTCAGTGTAATTAAGTATCAACTACATTACGAAAATGCGGCCTCCTACGCATACAATGAGGTTTCTCACTGTGATCTTTCTACTTGTAATGTTTCCATTGAGTTTCCATGATATAAGATAGCATTAATAATTTAATATGGACTTTGTCTTCTGTAGCTCAGTAGGTCTGTGTGTGTGTGTCTTCTTGTGTGTGTATTTGTTTGTGTGTGGGGGGGGGGCACAGTGTCACTCCTGCCTACTGTATGTCTTATGTAATGGAGTGCTGTGGGGGCATGTTGACTAACGGAGGGGAAGGAGATCGGAGCAATGCTTTCGTCGCACAGCACAGTACATATTTATACATTGGTGTGTGTGCATGTGTGTGTGTGGTATGTATATGTGAGTGTATGAGGGTGTAGGTTGGAGTGTCATCTGTTCTGCTCGAGTGATGCATCATCAAGGTGTCTGTGTATGTGAGCGCGTAGGTTGGAATGTGGTGTTCTCTTCTCAAGTATGCATCAAAGATCTAGCAAATGCTGTGATCATCAAAGCCCTTGCCTGAGTAATCGACAATCAGGGGCATTAACACATGTTAAAAGGAAATGTGTGTGTGTGTGATGTGTGTGTGCACATGCATTAATTTGCTGGTTCGCTCATGTGTGTGTGCGTGTGTGTGTGTAAAACAATTTGACAGACATACGAAGTCAAACCGTGTTTGACCTCCACTCGTCTCGAGGATGTTCACAGCCTATAGGGGAAGTGACGTCATAGTTACACATCACGTAACACTTCGTTGACAAGCAGCTAATCTTATGTCTCAGTTATTGATAGAGGTGGGATAATTCAGGACAGTGTGTAAAGGAGACTGTGGCATTGGCGGCTTTTCATGCCCAGGTGTGTGTGTGTGTGCGTGCGTGTATGTGCATGTGGGCGGGTATATATTAGGGAGTGTATATGTACACTACCGGTCAAACATTTTAGAACACCAACTCATTCAAGGGTTTTTCTTTATTTTTACTATTTTCTACATTGTAGAATAATAGTGAAGACATCAAAACTAGGAAATGACACATACATATGAAATAACACATATGGAATCATGTAGTAACCAATTTTTTTTTAAACAAATCTAAATATATTTTATATTTGAGATTCATCTACCCCCAAAAAATATTACAATACATTTTTTTTTTTTTTTTTTTAAGATTGCCACCCTTTGCCTTGATGACAGCTGTGCACACTCTTGACATTCTCTCAACCAGCTTCATGAGTTAGTCAACTGGAATGCAATTCAATTAACAGGTGTGCCTTCTTAAAAGTTAATTTGTGGAATTTATTTCCTTCTTAATGCGTTTGAGCCAATCAGTTGTGTTGTGAAAAGGTAGGGGGTTATACAGAAGATAGCCCTATTTGGTAAAAGACCAAGTCCATATTATGGCAAGAACAGCTCAAATAAGCAAAGACAAACGACAGTCCATCATTACTTCAAGACATGAAGGTCAGTCAATACGGAACATTTCAAGAACTTTGAACGTTTCTTCAAGTGCAGTCGCAAAAACGCGCTATGATGAAACTGGCTCTCATGAGGACCGCCACAGGAATGGAAGACCCAGAGTTACCTCTGCTGCAGAGGATAATTTCATTAGAGTTACCAGGCTCAGAAATTGCGGCCAAAATAAATGCTTCAGAGTTCAAGTAACAGACACATCTCAACATCAACTGTTCAGAGGAGACTGTGTGAATCAGGCCTTCGTGGTTGAAACCACTAGTGAAGGACACCAATAAAAAGAAGAGACTTGCTTGGGCCAAGAAACACGAGCAATGGACATTAGACCGGTGGCAATTTGTCCTTTTGTCCTTTGGTCTGGAGTCCAAATTTGAGATGTTTGGTTCCAACCGCTATGTCTTTGTGAGACGCAGTGTGGGTGAACGGATTATCTCCGCATGTGTATTTCCCACCGTGAAGCATGGAGGAGGAGGTGTTATGGTGTGGGGATGCTTTGCTGGTGACACTGTCTGTGATTTATTTAGAATTCAAGGCACACTTAACCAGCATGGCTACCACAGCATTCTGCAGTGATACGCCATCCCATCTGGTTTGGGCTTAGTGGGACTATCATTTGTTTTTCAACAGGACAATGATCCAACACACCTCCAGGCTGTGTAAGGGCTATTTTACCAAGAAGGAGAGTGATGGTGCTGCATCAGATGACCTGGCCTCCGCAATCCCCCGACCTCAACCAAATTGAGATGGTTTGGGATGAGTTGGACCACAGAGTCAAGGAAAAGCAGCCAACAAGTGCTCAGCATATGTGGGAACTCTTTCAAGGCTGTTGGAAAAGCATTCCAGGTGAAGCTGGTTGTGAGAATGCCAAGAGTGTGCAAAGCTGTCATCAAGGCAAAGGGTGGCTATTTGAAGAATCTCAAATATAAAATATATTTTGATTTGTTTAACACTTTTTTGGTTACTACAAGATTCCATATATGTTATTTCATAGTTTTGATGTCTTCACTATTATTCTACAATGTAGAAAACAGTAAAAATAAAGAAAAACCCTTGAATGAGTAGGTGTTCTAATACTTTTGACCGGTAGTGTATATGAGAGTGTGTGTGTATGCTTGTGCAAGTTGTGCTAGCATCTCACACCCCAGTGTGTGTGCTTACATGCACTTGCATGTGAACTGTGAGGGATTCTGACATACATTAAAACCACAGTATGTAGCAGGTTGACGTTCTTTGGGATGAGTCGATTTCCGCTAGATGGGCCAGCTGCAAAGTCAAAATTGCATGTGTGTGTACTCTACATAGATCCAGAAGGAATGTTCCTTAATATTAGTATTATGAGTCAATTCTAAGACTCCTTACTGAGAATGTGATTTCTATCCTACCAAGCATCCAGCCTTTGTCTTAACTTTCCTTCACAGTCCTATACCACTACAGCATATTTCCACTTCCTTACAAAACAACACATAGCATTTCATAAAGGACTATTACAGATAGGAAGTCAACAGAATAATTCAACTTGTCAATGTGGATCTGGGCATTCCAGATGCTTGAATGCTAGTCACAATGTTGGGCTGGGGTATGAAGAGAGGGGTGTTGCAATGGAAATGGAGCCCCCATCGGAAAGAGAGTCCCCCTCCCTGCCACCCACACACATACTCACACAAATACACGCAGACACACACACACACACACACACACACACACATAGTCCCCTCCCTAGCCACTCTATTCTTAGAGGCAAAGGATTCCCTGAATCCCCAAATGGGCCAGTTAGCTCAGGCACCATGCCTCACTTCCTGTTCAAGGCTCTCCACTTCCTGTTGTTGCGGTGCGGTGCAGTGTTGCCTGTCCTTGTGAGTTCATGGGGGAGGGGGGAGGCGGGGGAGTGGAGAAAGGAGACAGGAGGGAGTATAGGAAGTCAAGGGCAGGGTGGGATGAAGAAGGAAGAGGGCCGAAGGTTATCAGGAGAGGTCGCGTGATAAGATAAAGACGCTAGCTAGACACTAAAACGCTAAGTCTGCTGTATGGTGCCTGAGCTAGCTTTTTCCAAATATTACTTAGGTCTAAGCGGGTTGAAGGTAGGTATCCCCCTGCCAATCTCAGTTTCTACATATCTACATTTTAAAACCGTTTTCAATAGAATATGTTGCTGTTGCACTTGGAAGTCCTGGATGCTGCATACAGTGCATTTGGAAAGTATTCAGACCCCTTGACTTTTTCCACATTTTGTTACGTTACAGCCTTATTCTAAATCTACACACAATACCCCATAATGACAAAGCAAAAACAGGTTTTTAAAAACAGAAATACCTTATTTACATAAGTATTCAGACCCTTTACTATGAGACTCGAAATTAAGCTCAGATGCATCCTGTTTCCATTGATTATCCTTGAGATGTTTCTACAACTTGATTGGAGTCCTGTGGTTAATTCAATTGATTGGAGATTATTTGGAAAGGCACACATCTGTCTATATCAGGTCCCACAGTTGACAGTGCATGTTAGAGCAAAAACAAAGCCATGAGGTCGAAGGAATTGTCCGTTGAGCTCCGAGACAGGATTGTGTCAAGGCACAGATCTAGGGAAGGGTACCAACACATTTCTGCAGCATTGAAGGTCCCCAAGAACACAGTGGCCTCCATCATTCTTAAATGGAAGAAGTTTGGAACCACCAAGACTCTTCCTAGAGCTGGCCACCCTGCCAAACTAAGCATTCGGGGGAGAAGGGCCTTAGTCAGGGAGGTGACCAAGAACCTGATGGTCACTCTGACAGATCTCCAGTTCCTCTGTGGAGATGGGATAACATTCCAGAAGGACAACCATCTCTGCAGCACTCCACCAATCAGGCCTTTATGGTAGAGTGGCCAGACGGAAGCCACTCCTCAGTAAAAGGCACATGAAATCCCGCTTGGAGTTTGCCAAAAGGCACCTAAAGACTCTCAGACCATGAGAAACAAGATTCTCTGGTCTGATGAAACCAAGATTGAACTCTTTGGCCTGAATGCCAATCGTCACGTCTGGAGGAAACCTGGCACCATCCCTACGATGAAGCATGGTGGTGGCATTATCATGCTGTGGGGATGTTTTTCATTGGCAGGTACTGGGAGACTAGTCAGGATCGAAGGAAAGATGAACGGAGTAAAGTACAAAGAGATCCTTGATGAAAACCTGCTACAGAGCGCTCAGGACCTCAGACTGGGGTGAAGGTTCACCTTCCAAACGGACAACGACCCTAAACACACAGCCAAGACAACGCAGGAGTGGCTTCGGGACAAGTCTCTGAATGTCCTTGAGTGGCCCAGCCAGAGCCCGGACATGAACCCGATCGAACATCTCTGGAGAGACCTGGAAATAGCTGTGCAGCGACACTCCCCATTCAACCTGACAGAGCTTGAGAGGATTTGCAGAGAAGAATGGGAGAAATTCCCAAAATACAGGTGTGCCAAGCTTGTAGCGTCATACCCAAGAAGATTCAAGGCTGTAATCGCTGCCAAAGGTGTTTCAACAAAGTACTGAGTAAAGGGTCTGAATACTTATGTAAATGAGATATTTCCGTTTTTTTATTTGTAATACATTTGCAAGAATGTCTAAAAACCTGTTTTTGCTTTGTGATTATGGGGTATTGTGTGTAGATTGATGAGGGGAGAAAAACCATTTTTGAATAAGGCTGTAACGTAACAAAATGTGGAAAAAGTCAAGGGGCTGAATACTTTCCAAATGCACTGTATATGGACCACCAGTGTATCCCCAAAGTGTTACAGCCACAAAGACTCCAAACACATAAAAGGGGCGTGAGTGTTATTATTCTTCAGGTGTGTGTATGTGTGTTTGCGCACGCGCGTGCATGTTCATGCGTGCCTAACGTGTGTGCGTGTGTGTCGTGATAAAGTCCTGTTGTTCCATAAGTGTTAGATATAAATACCCACTTCAACTTGTATTTTTACCCCTCCATTGTGTGGCAGGTGATTATGGGAGAGGTGGGTCGTTAAAATAGATATTACTCCTGAGAGAGAGAAAGGGAAGTTTCTTCCATATTTCAGGCATTGGTGGAATTCCGGAATTCTGGGTGGAGTTAGTGTTCCTAGCCTGGTCCCAAACCTGTTTGTGATATAGCTAACTCTTATCGCCAATAGAAACTTCTCTAATGTTTCACACTAAAGCGATGCATTTCTCACTGACATGGAGGAAATGTTTGGACTCACTGATATCACAGTTCACACTTCACCCTCAGCTCACTTTACCTAACTTACTCTGACATTTTGCTCACATATTGAAATCACTGATACATTTCAAAGTGATACTAATTAATTGAATAGCTAATATTGAGTTTTAACCCTTTTCTAACATCTTCCTTACCTGTGTCCCTCATAGGCTAAAGGGCGGAGAGATGGCGTCCTGTCATCCAATGAGAACACTCGGTCGCTGTCGTCGGGCGAGGTTGAGGGCGTGGCGTGGCAGGGCCCTTGTACGGTGCTCCTGCAGAAGAACTCCCAGGGCTTCGGCTTCACGCTACGCCACTTCATTGTGTACCCGCCAGAGTCCTCCCTCCACAACAACCTCAAGGTAACAATGGTTCATAGCCCCCACAATGGAATGCTACATTCAGATTTCACTACCAAGCGAACGCTGATCTGCTAATCTCCAGTAGTGTAGAGGTTAATTGTGTCTCATGACCAAATTAAGAGGGGTTGTGAAGTCACAGAATTACAGGTGTGTGTGTGTGTGTTACTATAACAGTTTTCAACTTATGGGGTTGTCCTGACCAATGGTCACCAACCAGTGGAAGAAAAGCCCACACATCCTGTAGCTCCCCAGGACCAGGGTTGGGGACCACTGACCTACAGGGAGAGGAGAGAAGAGAGGAACAGAGAAGAGATGAGAGATGAGAGAGTATAATAGAAGAGGCAGAGGGGGTAAAAGAGGAGAGGAGGAGAAGAGAGAAGAGGAGGAAATATGTTAAACAGAAGACGAGAGGAGGGCAAGAGAGGAGAGTAGAGTGCAAGCAGAACAGGAGATGAGAAGGTAAATAGAAGAGGAGATGAGAAGGTAAATAGAAGAGGAGATGAGAAGGTAAATAGAAGAGGAGATGAGAAGGTAAATAGAAGAGGAGATGAGAAGGTAAATAGAACAGGAGATGAGAAGGTAAATAGAAGAGGAGATGAGAAGGTAAATAGAAGAGGAGATGAGAAGGTAAATAGAACAGGAGATGAGAAGGTAAATAGAAGAGGAGATGAGAAGGTAAATAGAAGAGGAGATGAGAAGGTAAATAGAAGAGGAGATGAGAAGGTAAATAGAACAGGAGATGAGAAGGTAAATAGAAGAGGAGATGAGAAGGTAAATAGAAGAGGAGATGAGAAGGTAAATAGAAGAGGAGATGAGAAGGTAAATAGAAGAGGAGATGAGAAGGTAAATAGAACAGGAGATGAGAAGGTAAATAGAAGAGGAGATGAGAAGGTAAATAGAAGAGGAGATGAGAAGGTAAATAGAAGAGGAGATGAGAAGGTAAATAGAAGAGATGAGAAGGTAAATAGAAGAGGAGATGAGAAGGTAAATAGAAGAGGAGATGAGAAGGTAAATAGAAGAGGAGATGAGAAGGTAAATAGAAGAGGAGATGAGAAGGTAAATAGAAGAGGAGATGAGAAGGTAAATAGAAGAGGAGATGAGAAGGTAAATAGAAGAGGAGATGAGAAGGTAAATAGAACAGGAGATGAGAAGGTAAATAGAAGAGGAGATGAGAAGGTAAATAGAAGAGGAGATGAGAAGGTAAATAGAACAGGAGATGAGAAGGTAAATAGAAGAGATGAGAAGGTAAATAGAAGAGGAGATGAGAAGGTAAATAGAACAGGAGATGAGAAGGTAAATAGAACAGGAGATGAGAAGGTAAATAGAAGAGGAGATGAGAAGGTAAATAGAACAGGAGATGAGAAGGTAAATAGAAGAGGAGATGAGAAGGTTAATAGAAGAGGAGTAGAGGATGATAAAGGGAAGAAGAGGAGAAAGGTGGTAGTATCACTGGTTCCTACTCCAGGGTATCTAGGTCTCTATTCTGTGGCTGTAAAGCCCAGGTCATTGTCTGTCTGACTGGAATGAGCTCTGTCAGCGAAGCCTGAAAAGCCCATGGCCAGTAAGTCAGCCAGCCAGCCGGCTAGACCCAAACTGCCCAGTCAGCTGGGGCCTGTGTGTTTGTGAGGGTGGGTGGGTGGTTGGAGTAGGGGGTGGGTTATTATGTGTTTGTGTTTGTGTGTGTGTTTGTGTTTGTGTGTGTGTGTGTATATCAGAGAGAGATGAACTGTGCATGTGTGTTTGCATCTGTGTGTGTGTATGTGTGCATGTGTGTGTGATCAATTGAGTTAAACTATGTGAGCATATGCTGGCTCATGAGTGTTTTTGTCACTGTCAATCAATTTCTGTGTGTTACTATGGTGAGGCACATTTAGAAGGTGTGTGTTAATGCATTTGTAGCCACACAACAGCTCATCTCTCTGACTGCCTGGGGGAGATAGCATCTCCTTGTGGTAGAGCCACAAAACAACTGGTCTGGTTGGTCTCTGTTCACTAGTTTTCTAGGTTTCTCACTTGTCTTCCTCTCCTTTCTCTGCAGGATGAGGAGAATGGAAACGGCAATGGAAAAGGTGAGGGTTTTTCATGTGTCATCATACATTCCTTTGGTGTGGATGTTTACAAGTTTATGAATCTGTGTTTAAAAAAAAAAAGTATGAATATATGCCATGTTTGTGTGTCCCAGGTTGTCAAAGGGGTCGTCTGGAGCCCATGGACACCATCTTTGTAAAGAGTGTGAGGGAGAAAAGCCCTGCCCACCAAGCTGGCCTGTGTACAGGGGACAGACTGGTAAAGGTGAATGGGGAGAGTGTATTGGGGAAGACCTACTCTCAGGTGATCGCATTGATCCAAAACAGGTGAGACACTCACGCAGGCACCTACACACGCGATATGACACATTATATAATACTTATTACATAACATTACACAATGTCCCATTAGTTTACTATCTCTCCTATATCCCTCTTTCAGCGAGAATGTTCTGGAGCTCTGCATCATGCCAAAAGATGAGGATGTGTTGCAGTTGGTAAGTGTGAGTATGAGATTTCTTCTTCTTTCCCTCCTCTCCTCCTTCCCACACATCAAATTATTTATAATCATAGGCCAATAAAAATACACCTCACAATCACAAAGCAATTTGGCTTGGTGAAGAGTATTGAGTTAGTAGTAATGTATAGACACTCACAAACATTTCATATAATTCCAGTGCTGAACTATCCCTACCGGATATACAATAATTACACAATAACACGTTTTCATTGTAATATGTAAAAAATGCATTCCACCCGCCTTTGCTTTCACAAACACCTGACAAGCTAGTTTGGAGTGGATTTTTTGTTCCTGAATACATTTCAAATGTATTGGAAACAGGTTATCAAATCATGTCACTTGCCATGGAACATGTTAGAATAGCAAACGGAATGTGTTAATTTTGTGTGAAATACTACTTTGCACCTGCTTTCTACTCTTCTCTATCCCTCCCTCTCTCTCCTTCTTTCTATCCTGTCATCTTTTTATCTCTCATGCTCTCTCTCTCCTCTTCCCTCCCCCACAGGCGTACTCTCAGGATGCCTACCTGAGAGGAAATGAGCCATATACGGGAGGGGCGCAGCATATCCCCGACCCTCCCCCCCTCTGCTACCCCCGTGCCAAGCCCGCTTCCACAGCTCCTCTGCCACCCAACCACCAAAGCCCCCTGGACAACTGGCACTGCCGCCCCAGCCCTGTTAGCCTAGCCTCCCCCTTGGACAACCGCTCTGCCGCGGCTAACGTAACTCAGACCTCCGGCAGGCCCAGGGGTCCGGGAGAAAACGAGGAGGATGGCTGCGGCCATTTTGGCTCCTCTGCAGGACAAGAGGGAGATTGGCAGCCATCTTTGGGGCAGAACCGCGGGCGCTCGTCGTCGGCCGTCAGCGCACTGGACTTCCACTTTGCCAACCACAACGCCGCCATTGCCTCTGCGACCCTGCCCCACATGCCTGCCCGGAAGGGAAGTTTACCAGCTACGCGTGCCCACAGCGACGCCATGTGCCACCAGGCGCTGTCGGACTGGTACTACAGCCAGGCAGAGGCGGCCGAGCGCATGTCCCCTCGACACCGGAGCATATCCCAGGATCGGTTAGCCGAGCTGGGGTTGGGCTTAGCGCTGGGGCCTGGTGGCGCTGGAGGTCCTGGGTCTACCTCTATGTCCTCCATGGCTCACAGAGACCGCGGCGTTTCCCAAGAAACTCTGCTACTCCACCACCAGGCAGCAGCCGCCTCCCACGATTCCTATTGGCTGGGAGTGTCTGGGCCAGGGAGCCGTTCGTGCTCGGAAAGCCTGCTGGCGGCGTACGCGTCGTACGAACGTAGCTACGGGCGCTCGCAGGAGACGCTAGCCCAAGCGGCTGCGCTGGTGTCGCCGTACCACGAGAGAGCCCCCGCCTGGCCATCGCAGGGTGCCAAGGAGCAGGACAAGGACTTGGGAAACCACCACACGGTTACACCCACAACCGCAGCCACACTGGGTAAACTCCACACGCATAGAGATATTTAGATGGATAGATAAATAGGCAGGAAGACAGACAGCCCTTTGCTGAATAATCTCCCCCATCTCCCTAAAGTGTACACTTACTCACTCCCCTCGTGGATTTAACATACTACATACACCACTAACATGCTTTAAAATCCATGAGGGGGTTTAAGCAAGTGCACGCTTTTAGGAGGAGGGTAAGGAATTGGAATTCAGCCAGTACCTCTCCTGCTGTACTTAGCCTATATTATGTCTACCTTTTCCCCACAGCCACAGCCCCCTCCATTGGTCGGCAGACCCAGCAGCAGCATGTGGCTGAGCCCCAGACCCAGAGCAGGAGGTTGGAGGAAGAGGAGCTGGTGGGCTACAAGAGTTACAGCCCCTCCTTCTGCCGCAAGGCCAGCCACCTCCTCCAACAGGCCCACTCCTTCAGAGAACCCACCTACATTGGACCCCACCTCAACTGGGTACCCAGTGCCAAAACTAGCCTCTCGGACTGCGAGGGAGGCGGGATAGGAGGGGGGATGGTAGTTCCTCGTCCTTCCTCCACCCCGGCCATCATCCCTTCTTCGTCAGAGGATGAGAGAGTGAGGCTGGGGGAGGAGACGTTGTCCCCACTCCCTCTGGGCCAGGAGGTGGTGCTGAGGCAGAAGCCCCCTACGGGGCGTCGGATCCCCATGCACGCCCTCCTTCACCCCCACTACGCCCTCCCCGTGGATTCGGCCGAGCCCCCCGTCGGGCTGCTGCCCTCCCCCAGCACCCCCACTGCAGGGACACCCTCGCCCGTCTGTGGTGGTCCCAGAATGGGGGACAGTCTACAGAGGCCCAACGGTAGCCTGCAACCCCACCACAGCACACCCGACTCCCTGGCCTCTATTCCCTTTATAGGTTAGTAGTTAGTACCCCACCCTACCCTCCAACTTCCGCCTTCCTCCCTTCCCTTTTCTTTATGAATAGTGGGGGGGGGGGCTTTATACATTTATACCAGGGTTAAATTCCAATTCCAATTTTCTTCAATGCTTTTCAATGAGAATAACAATGTATTTAACCCCAACTGTGCTGTACACTGAGTATACCAAACATTAGGAACACCCTCCTAATATTGAGTTCCACACCCCCCACCCCCCCACCCCCCACCCCCCTTTTGCCCTCAGAACAGACTAAATTCGTCAGGGCATGGACAAATGCTTCCCACTGTTGTGTCATGTTGGCTGGATGTCCTTTGGGTGGTGGACCATTCTTGATACACACAGGAAACTGTTGAGCGTGAAAAACCCAGCAGTGGTTCTTGACACAAACCAGTGTGCCTGGCACCTACTACCATACCCTGTTCAAAGGCACTTACATTTGTTGTCTTGCCCAATCACTCTCTGAATGGGACACATAAACAATCCATGTCTCAATTGTCTCAAGGCTTAAGAAACCTTCTTTAACCTGTTTCCTCCCCTTCACCTTCACTGATTGAAGTGGATTTAGCAAATTACATGAATAAGGATCATAGCTTTCACCTGGATTCACCTGGTCAGTCTATGTCATGGAAAGAGCAAGTGTTCTTACTGTTTTGTATACTCAGTGTACACTCATATACTGTACTAAGTTATATGTTACTGTTGAAGTCGGAAGTTTACATACACCTTAGCCAAATACATTTAAACTCAGTTTTTCACAATTCCTGACATTTAATCCTAGTAAAAATTACCTGTCTTAGGTCAGTTAGGATCACCACTTTATTTTAAGAATGTGAAATGTCAGAATAATAGTAGAGAGAATGATTTATGGGTCCTGTGTAGCTCAGTTGGTAGAGCATGGCGCTTGCAACGCCAGGGTTGTGGGTTCGATTCCCACAGGGGGCCAGTATGAAAAGAAAATGTATGCACTCACTAACTGTAAGTCGCTCTGGATAAGAGCGTCTGCTAAAATGTAAATGTATTTCTGCTTTTATTTCTTTCATCACATTCCCAGTGGGTCAGAAGTTTACAGTGAGGGAAAAAGTATTTGATCCCCTACTGATTTTGTACGTTTGCCCACTGACAAAGACATGATCAGTCTATAATTTTAATTGTAGGTTTATTTGAACAGTGAGAGACAGAATAACAACAACAAAATCCAGAAAAACATGTCGAAAATGTTATAAATTGATTTGCATTTTAATGAGGGAAATAAGTATTTGACCCCTCTGCAAAACATGACTTAGTACTTGGTGGCAAAACCCTTGTTGGCAATCACAGAGGTCAGACGTTTCTTGTAGTTGGCCACCAGGTTTGCACACATCTCAGAAGGGATTTTGTTCCACTCCTCTTTGCAGATCTTCTCCAAGTCACTATGGTTTCGAGGCTGACGTTTGGCAACTCGAACCTTCAGCTCCCTCCACAGATTTTCTATGAGATTAAGGTCTGGAGACTGGCTAGGCCACTCCAGGACCTTAATGTGCTTCTTCTTGAGCCACTCCTTTGTTGCCTTGGCTGTGTGTTTTGGGTCATTGTCGTGCTGGAATACCCATCCACGACCCATTTTCAATGCCCTGGCTGAGGGAAGGAGGTTCTCACCCAAGATTTGACGGTACATGGCCCCGTCCATCATCCCCTTGATGCGGTGAAGTTGTCCTGTCCCCTTAGCAGAAAAACACCCCCAAAGCATAATGTTTCCACCTCCATGTTTGACGTGGGGATGGTGTTCTTGGGGTCATAGGCAGCATTCCTCCTCCTCCAAACACGGTGAGTTGAGTTGATGCCAAAGAGCTCCATTTTGGTCTCATCTGACCACAACACTTTCACCCAGTTCTCCTCTGAATCATTCAGATGTTCATTGGCAAACTTCAGACGGGCCTGTATATGTGCTTTCTTGAGCAGGGGGACCTTGCGGGCGCTGCAGGATTTCAGTCCTTCACGGCGTTGTGTGTTACCAATTGTTTTCTTGGTGACTATGGTCCCAGCTGCCTTGAGATCATTGACAAGATCCTCCCGTGTAGTTCTGGGCTGATTCCTCACCGTTCTCATGATCATTGCAACTCCAATGATGAGTTGCAATGGTGAGATCTTGCATGGAGCCCCAGGACGAGGGAGATTGACAGTTATTTTGTGTTTCTTCCATTTGCGAATAATCGCACCAACTGTTGTCACCATCTCACCAAGCTGCTTGGCGATGGTCTTGTAGCCCATTCCAGCCTTGTGTAGGTCTACAATCTTGTCCCTGACATCCTTGGAGAGCTCTTTGGTCTTGGCCATGGTGGAGAGTTTGGAATCTGATTGATTGATTGCTTCTGTGGACAGGTCTTTTATACAGGTAACAAGCTGAGATTAGGAGCACTCCCTTTAAGAGTGTGATCCTAATCTCAGCTCGTTACCTGTATAAAAGACACCTGGGAGCCAGAAATCTTTCTGATTGAGAGGGGGTCAAATACTTATTTCCCTCATTAAAATGCAAATCAATTTATAACATTTTTGACATGAGTTTTTCTGGATTTTTTTGTTGTTATTCTGTCTCTCACTGTTCAAATAAACCTACCATTAAAATTATAGTCTGATCATTTCGTTGTCAGTGGGCAAACGTACAAAATCAGCAGGGGATCAAATACTTTTTTCCCTCACTCAATTAGTATTTGGTAGCATTGCCTTTAAATTGTTTAACTTGGGTCAAACGTTTCGGGTAGCCTTCCACAAGCTTCCCACAATAAATTGGGTGAATTTTGGCCCTTTCATCCTGACAGAGCTGGTGTAACTGAGTCAGGTTTGTAGGCCTCCTTGCTCGCACACACCTTTTCAGTTCTGCCCACAAATGTTCTATAGGATTGAGGTCAGGGCTTTGTGATGGCCACTCCAATACCTTGACTTTGTTGTCCTTAAGCCAAATTTGTGGAGTGGTTGAAAAACAAGTTTTAATGACTCCAACCTAAGTGTATGTAAACTTCCGACTTCAACTGTATATGTGTATAACTGAGTAAATGTCCTTGTAACTTGAAACTGTTAGTGTAGTGTATGTGTGTAAGTGTTCTGTGTCCAGAGAAATATATATTTTTACACACATATTACCTACAGTGTGCTTGTATAGTAACACCTATGTATGTCTCTGGGGAGTGTGTCTGTAACATGAATCTGTCTATCCATTGGTGTAACTCACTAGTACATTTTGACTCTCCCATAGAAATATGCTATTTTATATGGGAAATAATACTTATATTTCTATTATGACTCTCTTCCTCGTTGACCTCTGACCTCTAACCCCTGACCCCTCACAGATGACCCCATCAGCCCTAGCGCTGACCTACGTGCCCGCCACGTACCCGCCTGCTCCGTGGTGTCCTCCTCCAGTGCCCTGTGCCCTCTTGTGCCCTCTTTGCCCTGTGCCCTCACCTCTAGTACCACTACTGTCTCCCCTGTCACCCTCTCCTCCTCCACCTCCCCCCTCGTCAAGCTCCGCTCCCAGGACTGCAGTGAGTGTCCCCCATTCTCCTCACCTCTCCTCGCCATACCTCCATCACTTCCTTTAGAACGATTTCCCCCGTTTTGATATGTAGACCTGTTTTCACTTCTACAACGACTGCTGTCGATATCCCCAGTCAGTCGATACAGGTTCACATGTCAAAACAAGGAAAATTGTACTTAAACCTCAAACCCCCTTCAACTGCCCTCCATCTCCAGGCTCAATGTGTTCTGTGTTTGCTTCTTTCTGACATGTCTAGAATGCCTTCCATTTTGAGCTATCTCACTTCACTGTGTTCTTTTTGCATGTCTTCAGTTCCCTCCCTACTGATTTCTCTCTCTCTCATCATGTCTCTCTCTTTCTTTCTGAGAAGGCAGTATCAAAAGCCGCCGTTCCTCCTACCTGCTGGCCATTACCACAGAGCGCTCCAAGTCATGTGACGAGGGCCTCAACACCTTCCGGGAGGAAGGCCGTGTCTTCTCGTGAGTTTGGCCACTGGTTGTCTGAAGACTAAATACTGTAGAAGACTATATGTAGAGGTCAAAAAGGTCAGGTCAGTCTATTTTTTTCTGTGCAGTCAGTCATGCATCATTCTCAAATATCTTTCCACAGGAGACTACCAAAAAGGGTGAAGAG
This sequence comes from Coregonus clupeaformis, assembly GCF_020615455.1. Lineage (NCBI taxonomy): Eukaryota > Metazoa > Chordata > Actinopteri > Salmoniformes > Salmonidae > Coregonus > Coregonus clupeaformis. The sequence continues at coordinate 26,526,841 of NC_059192.1, forward strand.
CTTTTTCACTGATGGAGTGAGTATTATCTCTTTGCTGTTTCATCTCTTATTTGATCATTAGTTTTATTTTGTCTGCATCAGCTTTGCACCAATCACATTAGAACTGCACGTGATTGTGTGATCTAATTGGCTCTGAGCTGTGGTTGTGTGGTGTGATTGGCTGTGTATTCCAGTCTCTGGAGAGTCTGCGTGCTGCAGAGGAGGCGCGGTCGAAACGTCACTCCACCTCCGAGCTGGGGACCATCACCTTCAGTGACGTACGCAAGGACGGCTGGCTTCACTACAAACAGATCCTCACGGAGAAGGGCAAAGTAATACACACACACGTTTGTTTTACTATCCTTGTGGGGACCAAACAATTAATTCCCATTCAATTAATTAAAGTCCCATGATGGTAGTGACTGCCTATTACCACTTATCACTTCTTAACCATCATTTATTCACATTACTTTAACTTAATCAAATATTTCAGTTGTTGTGTATATTACATTCGTTTTATTTGATGACTTTATTATTTCATTCCAAGTCTCAACTCTATAGAGCTGCTGCCTATGCGGTCTGACAAAATCATTATTTTAGTAGTTCTTCAAAGTAAATATGGCATACTTTTATGACTGCTATCAATCACTAAGATCAAGTGTTTTTAGGTAGAGATATTGTACCTCGCGAAGCAGCTGCTCTCTATCCCTCTCGATCACGCATGCTTCTGTCTCTTCTCTCTCTCTCTCCGTGTCTGCCCTACACTAACCTAATGTAGCAGGCGTAAAAGAAACACACAGACCGGACAAGTAGGCGCGCAATGGATTATGGTCATTGTGCTTAATTACCATGTTTTCTGCGCTAAACTATGTAGAATATTGAGCTCACAGAAAAAACCTGAAAGAAATATAATTTAACTGACCTCTCTCTCTCTCTCTCTCTCTCTCTCTCTCTCTCACTCCACCAACCACAGAAGGTGGGCGGCGGCATGCGTCCATGGAAGCGCGTCTTCTCCGTGCTGCGCTCCTACCGCCTCTTGCTCTACAAAGACAAGCGGGAGGCGGTCCTCCATGGGGCAGGGGCGGGACCTGGCCACGGGGAGGATGAGCACCCTCCAATCAGCATCCGCGGCTGCTTGATTGACATCGCCTATAGCGAAACCAAGCGTAAGCACGCTCTGAGGCTGACCACTCAGGACTTCTGTGAGTACCTGTTGCAGGCTGAGGACAGAGAAGACATGCTGGGATGGATCCGGGTCATCAGAGAGAACAGCAAGACAGACAACGAGGTAGGTGATAATAATAAACTGAGGAAGAGTGCCTCATAGAGATACAATATAATACGTATATTGTGTTCTGTTTGATTCTGTGGAGGGCCCACTCTCCAGTCTTTCCCAATGTTTTAGGGCCCCCAAAGCAACATTCAGGTCGTCTGGTATCAAATTGACAACTGAAACCAATAGAAACAAAATTCTCCTAGATGAGGGGGGAACAGAACTAGGCAGGATAGCTTATTTTTTGTATGTAAACAACATAATATGTAATCAACATAATATACAAAACTGTCTTTTGTGTGTGTTTCAGGAGCTGGGTTTTTCCAGACAAGCACTCATCAACAAGAAGCTCAATGACTACAGGAAACAAAGGTAAGCTACGCACCCCTAACCACACTCACTTAATACTAAGCGTTTACACACTAAATCCATGTAAACTGCTTTACACTTTTCCCAAATGTCAATACCCTCTTACAAATTTTATTTTTCCCTTTCGGTTCCTGGCACAAATGCTAGAGTAAATCTTGCCGTCATTACATTTGTCGTTATGTTCATCGGCCTTTTGTTGTCTGCCAATGCAATATTCTAGCCCTCGTTTTGTCTCCATCCAGTCCAACAGGCAATAAGCCAGACACCTCTCCCAGGGCCCATCGCATGATGCCCCCCTTCCTCCTGGCCAAGACAGACAACGCTTTCATGAACCGCTCCTCCAGCAAAGGTGAGTGGCACACATACCACAGTCCCATGGCACAAGCATGGCATAAAGGTTCCTTGTATCAGGGTAGTGTTCATTAGGCACCAAACGGAAGAAAACAGACTGAAACCAGGAGGGTAACAAACACTGTTTTTCATTTTCCACTACAAAATGTTGGCTTAGTGCATGATTTTAGGACAGTACCAAGCCATTGCATTTTTTCAGGAGTTTGCTGTACTTATATTAAGGGCTGCTTTGTAAATTGTCTGTCTTCTCTTTCTGTTTGTCTGTCTGTTGTAGACGAGAGCAAGGGTCCATGGGGTATCATAATGAAGAAAGCCAAGAAGACAGGCCCCAAGGTGTTTGGAGTGCGACTTGAGGACTGTCAACCTGCTGTTAACAACAAGGTTCGTCGATTGTCGATCAACTCTGTTCTTCGATCACATTTACATATTCCTTATCTCTCTTCCCTTATCTCAATGTGATAATGGGGTATGTCACCCCATGACATGCAAACGCCTCAAGACCTAGTGAAAAGCGCAATAATGCATAATCCATTCAGCCATTATCCATTGCTACTTTTATCATATTATCTGGTAATGTGTTGCTATACCTTTCTCATTCTCTTGAGAATTTGTCTATGAAACAAAAATGTATTAATTACTAACATCCTTCTCTCTCTCTCTCTCTCTCTCTCTCGCTCCTTCTTTCTCTCTCTCTCTCTCTCTCTCTCTCTCTCTCTCTCTCTCTCTCTCTCTCTCTCTCTCTCTCTCTCTCTCTCTCTCTCTCTCTCTCTCTCTCTCTCTCTCTCTCCCCCTCCATCTACTCTCTCTTTCTCCCCCAGTTTGTCCCTCTGATCGTGGAGCTGTGCTGTGGGCTGGTGGAGAGCATGGGTCTGGAGTACACTGGCGTCTACAGGGTGCCCGGCAACAATGCCATGGTGTCCAACCTGCAGGAGCAGCTCAACAAGGGCCTGGAGATCAACATTACTGAGGAGGTGTGTGTGGGGGGGTTTATGTGTGTGTGTGCGTGTGTGTGTTTGTGTGCATTACAACATACAACAAAGAGGGACAGAAAGAGAGACTGAGAGAGTAAGAAGGACAGGGACATTAAATAGCTAAGGAAAGTAAGGAAACTTCTCATATTCACATTTGTCTTACAGTACATTTGGCTTTTTACCCTATTTTTTACAATAAACTTTGGTACTTGTATCATCAAGGTCTAACCTTATCTAGACATGGCAGAGTCAATCATGAATTAAAAAATGTAAGAAGTACTTTTATATTAATATAAAAAATATATAATTCCAGTTAGAGGGAGCCAAAATTGGGTTTTCCACAGCAATGTTCTCAGAGTTTTGTGCTTTTTGTGTAAAACAATTTCTTCACATTTCTTCTTCGGTGAAGGAAGTACCCAGGACCCCCATCCCTCTGTTGGCTTCAAGCTTCAGTGTTTGGGACAGATTTCTGTCCAGCTTTAGCCTGGTGTGGCTCCTGGACTCGAATGGACAGTCGTGGGCAGTATGTCCAAACTTCAAGTTTTGTTACGATGTCGCCAGCTGCGTATGTTGTGTCCCTGAAAGAGGGGATATAAAAAAAAATGTGCAAGGACAACGAAGCTTGCTTCAGTCACATTTGTAATGAAAGAGAAGCTTGCTGTGTGCTCCCCCTATAGGAATTCCTAGACATCAACAAACAAACTGTGCAGACATGAAAAGAGCACAGAGATTGTATAATCACACTCAGATGAATGATGAGCATTTTTCTTGCTAGTACACTTTATGGTGCTGTACGAATATACTGTATTTCTTTAAGGCACATTTAATTATACTGAGGCTTGCTCATGGCTCTGGCTGCGTCTGCAGTGGCAGCACGTGATCGCTTGCCCAAGGCTTGGGTGGCCATCCACTGAGCGGGCTTTATGTCAGACACCTGCGTCGCCCAGTGAGGGCTGGGACTCAGCTGAGCCAGTTTGTTGCTGAAGTAGTAAGCAGCAACATTGGTCTTGGCTAGGGCTGTGGCGGTCATGAAATTTTGTCAGCCGGTGATTGTCAAGCAAATAACTGCCGGTCTCATGGTAATTGACCGTTAATTAACATAAACATTTAGCATCTAGGCCATATGTTTTGATAAGGTTTGTCTCACAACTAAAGTGGCCAAATAACTTCTTAAAATTAAGCACATTAATCCACTTTACAACCGGTGTAGAGCCTAACTGGCATACATAGGCGGCACATGAGTTCGGGGAAGATAATTTTCACAATAAAAATTCACTTTATAATAAAGCATTAGGTGTGGGAGTGTTTGATTAGATTTTTGATTACATTTGCATTGACGTCAGCGTGATTAGAGGGACAATAGAGTGCTGAGGACCAGGCAGTTAGCAAGTTTGGTAGGCTACTAATGACCAGCAGCAGCATCAGAGCTTGGAGAAGCCTAGTTACCTTGACTAAACAGTCACGTGGAATTTGACTGCCGTCATGACTCGTGACCGCCGGTGTGGCAGTAATACGGTCAGCGTAACAGCCCTAGTCTGTTTCTCAATCAAATGTTCATGACTCATGTCCAAGTTGGATATATGATTTACTTGTGGAATGGGAGGCTGGCAGGGGTTGAATTTGGGGTTGGGCAGGGCCATGGCACTGACCATCCTCTGCTTGTACCTGTTGGCCAGGTATTGTTGGTGCTGTGCCTTGCTCTGAGCCGGGGCCAGAGCGGCTTGGTACCCACGATACGGCCATTCATTTCTGTCACAGCCTGGGTGGCCTCCTTCGGGGGAGGAGAGGGAAACAAAGCCTTTGCTGCGGCCACCCTCTGTCATTACCTTGGCACTGATGATTGTTTACAAATGCAGAAAACTCCTTCCTTAAACTGTGATCATCAAAGGCATCATCCAGGTTCTTTACAAAGAGGTTGATACCTCTGTATCTAGCCTTTGGGTCATGCTTCATTTGCCCAAACTTGGGTTCCAGCACGGTCTGGCGCTATGATTTCTTCTGGGCGTGGCACACATACAGTCGTGGTCAAAGGTTTTGAGAATGACACAAATATAAATTTTCGCAAAGTCTGCTGCCTCAGTTTTTATGATGGCAATTTGCATATACTCCAGAATGTTATGAAGAGTGATCAGATGAATTGCAATTAATTGCAAAGTCCCTCTTTGCCATGAAAATGAACTTAATCCCCAAAAAACATTTCCACTGCATTTCTGCCCTGCCACAATAGGACCAGCAGCCATCATGTCAGTGATTCTCTCGTTAACACAGATGAGAGTGTTGACGAGGACAAGGCTGGAGATCACTCTGTCATGCTGATTGAGTTAGAATAACAGACTGGAAGCTTTAAAAGGAGGGTGGTGCTTGAAATCATTGTTCTTCCTCTGTTAACCATGGTTACCTGCAAGGAAACACGTGCCGTCATCATTGCTTTGCACAAAAAGGGCTTCACAGGCAAGGATATTGCTGCTAATAAGATTGCACCTAAATCAACCATTTATCGGATCATCAAGAACTTCAAGGAGAGAGGTTCAATTGTTGTGAAGAAGGCTTCAGGGCGCCCAAGAAAGTCCAGCAAGCGCCAGGACCATCTCCTAAAGTTGATTCAGCTGCGGGATCGGGGCACCACCAGTGCAGAGCTTGCTCAGGAATGGCAGCAGGCAGGTGTGAGTGCATCTGCACGCACAGCGAGGCGAAGACTTTTGGAGGATAGCCTGTTGTGAAGAATGGCAGAAAAGAAGCCACTTCTCTCCAGGAAAAAAATCAGTGACAGACTGATATTCTGCAAAAGGTACAGGTATTGGACTGCTGAGGACTGGGGTAAAGTAATTTCCTCTGATGAATCCCCTTTCCGATTGTTTGGGGCATCCGGAAAACACCTTGTCCGGAGAAGACAAGGTGAGCGCTACCATCAGTCCTGTGTCATGCCAACAGTAAAGCATCCTGCCAATTTTGCCTAAGAACACAGCCATGAATAAAGAATGGTACCAACACATCCTCCGAGAGCAACTTCTCCCAACCATCCAAGAACAGTTTGGTGACGAACAATGCCTTTTCCAGCATGATGGAGCACCTTGCCATAAGGCAAAAGTGATAACTAAGTGGCTCGGGGAACAAAACATTGACATTTTGGATCCATGGCCAGGAAACTCCCCAGACCTTAATCCCATTGAGAACTTAATATAATAATAATATTATAATATAATATAACTTGTTGTCAATTCTAAAGAGGCGGGTGGACAAACAAAAACCCACAGATTCTGACAAACTTCAAGCATTGATTATGCAAGAATGGGCTGCCATAAGTCAGGATGTGACCCAGAAGTTAATTGACAGCATGCCAGGGTGGATTGCAGAGGTCTTGATAAAGAAGGGTCAACACTGCAAATATTGACTCTTTGCATAAACGTAATGTAATTGTCAATAAAAGCCTTTGACACTTATGGAATGCTTGTAATTATACTTCAGTATACCATAGTAACATCTGACAAAAATATCTAAAAACACTGAAGCAGCAAACTTTGTGAAGACCAATACTTGTGTCATTCTCAAAACTTTTGACCATGACTGTAGATCCTCCTCCCATTCAGCTCCTTCCTGTTCATTTCATTCACAGTTCTCTGTGTATCCTAATGCCTCTCGAACCCCCTCGACTTCCCGCTATCGTCATAAACTTGACACTCACAGTTGGTCCATATTTTTCAAAAAGCTCAATCAGCTTATCATCGTTCACAACCTCTGCCAAGGTTGTTGACAAACACGTTGTTGAACTCTGGTCTTGGCTCCAAGTTCATCTGGCCTCTTGCTCTTTTTGGTCATCCAGCAACATGCCAGTGAATTTCTCAATGGCTCTATCAGCAGCCTCCTGGGTCTCGTACTGGATATAACCACAGCCCTTGGATTTCCCTTTCTCGTCACAAACTACCTTGCTAGAGTAAATGTCTCTAAATGCTGAGAAGGTCTCATACAAATTCTTATGTCCAGGTTCTTGATGAGGATGTTTCCCACCCCGCTCTTCCTCAGGGTAGGATCAGGGTCAGAACTCATGATGCGCAGATATCTTCCTTCAAGCATATCATTGCTGAACATGAGCGATGGGTAACCCGATTCCTGCAGATCTCAATTATGTCTGCCTCAGTGACATTTTGGTGGAGGTCACCAACATACAAGGAATTCATTTTGAAGATTTTGGCTCTAATTTACACGTGTTGAGGCTAGTTCAAGAGCACAGAATGACAGGTGAATGAACAGGTGTCATGTGTTGAAACCCTCGGAACTCCCTCGTTTGTGATGTCATTGTGATGAGGTGATGTCGAAGGAGTCAGGCGCAGGAGGGTAAATCACAGAATAACAGGCTTTATTCCGCAATTACAGAGTTACGCAGAAATGCGTCAAAACACTCTAGTGCGCAAAACAGGCGCACTGAAAAATACACGACACACAGGGAAATATCCCGGCGATACAAAATACACGGAGCTCCACCGAGCTTCACTATCCTCCACAATAAACAATCACACACAAAGACAAGGGGGCAGAGGGAACACTTATACAGGTACTGATGAGGGGATATGAACCAGGTGTGTGTAATAAACAAAACAAAACCAATGGAATGATGAGATGAGGAGCGACAGTGGCTAGAAGGCCGGTGACGACGAACGCCGAAGCCTGCTTGAACAAGGAGATGAGGCAACCTCGGAGGAAGTCGTGACAGTCATAAGTGATGTTGCATCAAATGCAATTCTGATGTGCCATCTTTCTTTTATTGCACCATAGTCATGTAGTTTACAGGATTTACATTGCAAACAGAAACATTTCAATTTGATTTAAATGAACAAACAAATAAATAAATGTACCTTAATCTTTATTTTATAACAGTTTGGGAAGTCAGAGAGAGAGAATGATAGAAATGTATGATTTGTTGTAACATGCTGAGGCATCACCCAAGTCCAGTAGCTACACGACTCTGGTTCCCATAGTAGCCCTCTACATGATTGTCACCAGACTCTTCATCAACCACATTCCTCTGATCAAGCCATGTACTGTCCCTCTCCATCTTTGGAGGATGCATGAACTCAAAGACTTTACCTCTATTGGTTGACTTAACAATAGCTAGGCTACTCATGATGATGTATTGCTTTTTTTTTGCTTTTGAAGCGCTTTGAGATTGTTATGAAAAGCGCTATAGAAATGTATTATTATTATTACATCTATCCTTTGATGCTTGGCGTGTATGTGAATGGAACATTTTTGGGTGGTGGGAGATTGATTGACAGGTAAAGAAAAAAAGAAAGACAGGAAAGAAAGGTAAACTATACGACTTGTTCTTCTCGCGTCCACAGAGATGGCAGGACCTGAATGTGATCAGCAGTCTCCTCAAGTCCTTCTTTAGGAAACTCCCAGAACCCCTGTTCACTGATGGTGAGTCCAAACTTAATACCTGTGTGTGTGCGTGTGTGCATGCGTGAGTGTGTGACTGCTCTGATTTTGTTCTCTCTGTGTGTGTGTGTGTGTGTTTGAGTGTGTGCTAGTGTGTGTTTTACCCCTACTCACTACACCTTCTGTCTGCAGACAAGTATAATGACTTCATTGATGCCAACCGGCTGGAGGACTCAGGGAACAGGTTGAAGAGCATGAAGAAACTGGTATGTGGCTGACAATCAAATGAAAGTAGATACTTTAATTTGGGCTTACTGTATTTGACCCCTCTCTCTCTCGTTCTCGCTCCTTATCTGTGTCTCTCCATCACTCTATTCCTCTGTCTCTCTTTCTCCCTGCATCCATCCCTCTATTCCCCTCCTTTTGTATATTCATTACCCCCCCCTTTTGCTCTCTCTCACCCCCCCTTCTCTCTCTAAGATCCATGATCTTCCAGACTACTATCACCACACTCTAAGGTTCCTGGTCTGTCATCTGAAGACAGTGGCGGATCACGCCGACAAGAACAAGGTAAGAACTGCTCTCTGGTCTGCTCTTTCAATATGGTAATTTTTTCATATCTACAGTAGTTGACTTTACAATTATAACACTGTATATCTCCCTTTCCCCTCTTGTCATCTGTATATATATTTTTCTCGCTCACTCTTTTTATATCCTTACTATTCCACCTGTCTGCATCTCTTCCCTCTTCCTCAACATGTGTTACTTTCTCTCTCTTCCTCCTTCAATAATTTTGTCCCTGCCCTCCATTTTCCCCCACTATTCACTTTCCCTCATTACACCCTCTAGATGGAGCCCAGGAACCTGGCTCTAGTGTTTGGTCCCACTCTGGTGCGTACCTCGGAGGACAATATGACCGACATGGTCACCCACATGCCCGACCGCTACAAGATCATCGAGACGCTCATCCTGCACGTAAGAACCGCAGTCAATCACCATCTGATTACTCAGTGGTCAGCTAGTGATCGTCAGACCCAGCCATCATTCCAAGGGTCTCCTATTAGTGATTTGTACATTTTTACATTTACATTTTTTGTCATTTAGCAGACACTCTTATCCAGAGCAACTTAATGGAGCAATTAGGGTTAAGTGCCTTGCTCAAGGGAACATCCACAGATTTTTTACTTAGTCAGTTTGGGGATTCAAACCAGCGACTTTTCGGTTACTGGCCCATGCTCTTAACCACTAGGCTACCTGGCGCCCTATTGTTACAATGTTACATTGTAAAGACACTCCTTTTTCTTTCTCTATTTTTCAGCATGACTGGTTCTTCAGTGATGGAGAGGTGGATAAGGATGAAAAGGTATGTGAACAGGCATGAGATTCCATAATGCCAACCTAAAGAAAAGGGGGGGGGGGGACAAGTTAGTATGACAGGTCTGGATCATCAAGCCTGCCCTTGCCATCCCCAGCTTCTCTGCAGACTCTGTGGGTAGATACTCCTCAAACAACATGTAGCACCCACCCGGGTGAAGCCGGCATCTGATAGATTTTGCTAGGGCGCCAGTGGCTCATTACACATCAATTATTGGGATAATCCAACCTTGGAGTGAGAGATCAACTCAAAACTACAACAAGCCTCTGTGATGTCCAAGGCTATGCCACCTCCAGTTTCAAATAAAAACAAAAGCTAGCTAGCCTATGGGTTATCTTGACCAAACTAACTGACTTGTCGGTCTTATGACACCGTTGAATCGATATTTAAGTGATAATGCCCGAGAAGCTGAAGAAGCTGGTGTTTGGAGGATATATTGGCAAGGGTGTTGTTAGGCCCGAGACGAAGTCGAGGGGTGGCAAACCGTCCCAATATATCCTCCAAACACTGGCTTCGAGGGCATTATCACTTTTATACAACGGTTTACCAAAATATTAAAATAATGATTGATATATTTTCATTAAAAACATTATTTTGATGAATTTATTCATACTATTTCATCCTTCCACAAGATATAGTCTCGACACAAATCTAGGGTTGCTACCCAAGCCGGCTGGTTGTTCGTTCTATCGGTTCGGTTGCCGGACAACCTTCCCTTGCTTGCTAGCTAGCCAACTACGGCTAATTTACAGTAACATCAAAATAGCCAGAATAACAACAAAGTAGCTGCATTTGCATTTGTTTAAGCTGTTTTCTAGTGACATTTATTTGTATTAATCCATAACAATGAGCTAATGAGACGCAATTCCGCCTGGCATAGATAATGTGCTCACTTGTCTGGACACTGTTGTTCAGAGGAGCTAGCCAACAACAAAGCTAACGCAATCACTTTAAACTGAAGCTGGAAAGACTGCAAACTAGCTGCACTTCGTTTCGTTTTACCTTTTTACAATTGACATTTCTTTGTATATATCCATAAAAATGATGCCAGCTGATTCATGATTTCGACTGGCTGAGAAACGCTGCCTGCCTTTCTGTCTCGTCCCGACTCCCGACACATTCATTACTATGGGACAGCTGGAGATCGAATTTGAATATTGAAACAATGTTGCAAATGTCGGATAGACAGACAGCAAGGTTTTTACAAATCTCTGCTGTTGAAAACTAAATGTTACTCTAAAAGATATGTGAGATAATGTCTAGATGCTTTTTATAGTGGAGATCAAGTTTATAAATTGCCTGGCAGGGTTGATGAGACAGTGGATTGCACAGTCAGATGGAACAGAGTACATAGGCATTTTAACGTCATAGATTTAGCCGGTGGTAACTTGTGGAATAGACACCAGCTGGAATGCGGTTTTAACCAATCAGCATTCAGGATTAGACCCACCCGTGGTATAAATAAATAATAAGTACTTACTAAGCTAACAAAATAAAAAGAATATATACAGTACCAGTCAAAAGTTTGGACACACCTACTCATTCAAGGGTTTTCTTTATTTTTACTATTTTCTACATTGTAGAATAATAGTGAAGACATCAAAACTATGAAATAACACATATAGGATCATGTAGTAACCAAAAAAGTGTTAAACAAATCAAAACATATTTTATATTTGAGATTCTTCAAAGTAGCCACCCTTTGCCTTGATGACAGCTATGCACACTCTTGGCATTCTCTCAACCAGCTTCACCTGAAGGAGTTCCCACAAATGCTGAGCACCTGTTGGCTGCTTTTCCTTCACTCTGCGGTCCAACTCATCCCAAACCATCTCAATTGGGTTGAGGTCGGGTGATTGTGTAGGCCAGGTCATATGATGCAGCACTCCATCACTCTCCTTCTTGGTCAAATAGCCCTTACACAGCCTGGAGGTGTGTTGGGTCATTGTCCTGTTGAAAAACAAATGATAGTCCCACTAAGCGCAAACCAGATGGGATGGCGTATTGCTGCAGAATGCTGTGGTAGCCATGCTGGTTAATTGTGCCTTAAATTCTAAATAAATCACAGATAGTGTCACCAGCAAAGCACCCCCACACCATCACACCTCCTCCTCCATGCTTTACGGTGGGAACTACACATGCAGAGATCATCCGTTCACCTACTCTGCGTCTCACAAAGACAAGGCTGTTGGAACCAAAAATCTCAAATTTGGACTCATCAGACCAAAGGACAGATTTCCACCAATCTAATATCCATTGCTCATGTTTCTTGGCACAAGCAAGTCTCTTCTTCTTATTGGTGACCTTTAGTAGTGGTTTCTTTGCAGCAATTCGACCATGAAGGCCTGAACAGTTGATGTTGAGATGTGTCCGTTACGTGAACTCTGTGAAGCATTTATTTGGGCTGCAATTTCTGAGGCTGGTAACTCTAATGAACTTATCCTCTGCAGCAGAGGTAACTGGGTCTTCCTTTCCAGTGGTGGTCCTCATGAGAGCCAGTTTCATCATAGCGTTTGATGGTTTTTGCGACTGCACTTGAAAAAACATTTGAAGTTCTTTACATTTTCTGGATTGACTGACCATGTCTTAAAGTAATGATGGCCTGTCGTTTCTCTTTGCTTATTTGAGCTGTTCTTGCCATAATATGGACTTGGTCTTTTACCAAATAGGGCTATCTTCTGTATAACCCCCTACCTTGTCACAACACAACTGATTGGCTCAAACGCATTAAGAAGGAAATAAATTCCACAAGTGAATTGAAATGCATTCCAGGTGACTACCTCATGAAGCTGGTTGAGAGAATGCCAAGAGTGTGCAAATCTGTCATCAATGCAAAGGGTGTGGCTACTTTGAAGAATCTCAAATATAAAATATATTTTTATTTGTTTAACACTTATTTGGTTACTACATGATTCCATATGTGTTATTTCATAGTTTTGATGTCTTCACTATTATTCCACAATATAGTAAATAGTTAAAATAAAGAAAAACCCTTGAATGAGTAGTTGTGTCCAAACTTTTGACTGGTACTGTATAGAAACAAAATGCTGTCATAAAACATAAACAATAACATATTTACAACTCTCTGCCTAGGCGACTTCACGCCGCCATGGCAACCACGGAACTCTATCTGTCTGTCTCCTTGTGTCTGTCTGTTCATCCATCTGTCTGTCTATTGTTAAATCAGTCTTTATGTCTGTCGTTATGTCTGTGTATGTGGTCATGTCTTTCTTCCTGTGTTTTTCACTTGAATGTCTATGTTGCTGTGTGTCTGCAGGCCCCAGTGGATATTAAAAGGGATATGCAACCGGTCCCCAACATCGATCACCTGCTCTCCAACATCGGGAGAACAGGGCTGCCTGGAGGTGAGGCTTCAGGTGAGGGGACATGAAATCATAGAAATAGAATGAGAACAAACAGAAGTTGATGCTGGATAGTGAAAAATGCCAAAAAAGCTTTTTTGCTAAAATAATGTCCAGAAGTAATCAAGGCACTCTCATGTAGTAAAATGTTTTTGTCACTCTGATTGTGTCACCCTGATAAAGGCCTTTGTAGCCGCAACGTGTCAGTGCGTTTTTATTATTTTTTGTTTGTTATTCTTGCTATGCATAAGCCATAAAAAATAAAGGCTTTAGAATGTTTTCGCTGCATGAGATTGCCTTGATTACTTCTGGAGAAATGTTGCACAAAGGCTTCTCAGCATTGCTCACTATCCAGCATGAACTTCTGTTTGTTCTATAGTATTTCATCCCATGATCAAAGAGCACCTCATAGTATACACCTATAACCAAAGAAGAGCTCCTCTCCTGTGTGTCTATAGAAATATAATTATTTAATTATGTACGTCTGTTTTTATGCATTTTTATGTTCTAAATGCTTTACATTGTATGGAAGGGGATTGCAGAACTCACCTCAACTCATCCACCACTAATGTGGAGCACCTAACTTCATTTGAGCTTGATCTTTTATACAGTTCCCTTACTGTGACATTCCCTATAACAACAATTAACTCTTGTTCCACACCATGCATTTCAATGAAGATGTCGTCTCTGGAATTCAGTGGACTTTCTCTTGGCATTTGCAGTCTGTGGCTGTGCTTTACTATCCTACTATGTTTGGCTTGGTTTCAGCCTGTGTAGGCACACTGTATACTTACTGTGTTTCCCACTTTCTCTCTCTTTCTGGACCTTTCTGCCCTCATATCCTCCTAGCTGAGCCTGTGGATCAACCTCTTCGGTAGGAGCAGGACTCTACCTCCAACATAGTGTGTGTGTGTGCGCGCTCATACGTGAGAGAGAGTGTGTTTGTCTGTGATATTCTGTTTGAGTAACCTTGGTTTGGAAGCCTATCCACATATCTATATCTCCATTTCTCTCTCTGGGAGTGATGTCATGAATATTGTGCTGGGATATCTAATGTGCTGTGACTGCCCAAGACCCCCATGCTACTTCACTTACATGACTCTAACCTTCATCTTATTCAGATTCCACCACCAGCGATTCACCTAAGGATAAGGTAAGCAATGTAACATGCATGACTCGGAACATAATTTGATATACAGTGTATTCGGAAAGTATTCAGACCCCTTGACTTTTCCAAATTTTGTTAGGTTACAGCCTTATTCTAAAATTGATTAAATTATTATTTTCCCTCATCAATCTACACACAATATCCCATAATGATAAAGCGAAAACAGGTTTGTAGATCGATGAAGAAAAACAAACAATTTAATACATTTTAGAATTAGGCTGTAACGTAACAAAATGTGGAAAAAGTCAAGGGGTCTGAATACTTTACGAATGCTCTGTAATTGTCATCCAGACCTGGCTTGAATTTGTGTTTTAGCCCAGGTTTGCTCTTTTGGGACTATTTCACTGGTTCCATTGTACAGAGCATAAGCCATTAAGCCATAGGAACCACTGAACCTCTGACTGATCCTGGATCTGTGTTTTAGTGCACATTGGCTTCCAAGAAGGACCTGAGTGCCAGGGACTTCCTCCCATTGTCAATCATCTCCGCCGTCACCCGGAAACGCAAGATACGCCCCATCTCCCGCCCCCTGAGCAGCAGCACCGACGAAGACTCTGAGCATGAGCCAATCAAAGCCAGCAACTATGGGGAAGGGGGAGGGGCCAAGGAAGAAGAGGAGGAGGGGGTTGGAGAAGGATGCGCCCCTAATGGAACTGAGAAAGTGGAGAAAAAAGGAGAAGAGGAGTGTAGGAAGAGGATAGAGGTAAAACAGCAGTCTGACAGAGGAAGAGAGGAGGGAGAAGGGAAGAAAGAAGGGAGTGCATGGGCGAAAGATAAAGAAGGGGTGGCATTCCCCAAACCTCATCCTAACAGCTTCCTCTACACACACTACCAACCCCCCACCACCACCAGCCCTAGCCCCCCAGGAAAGCCCTCAGTCTCCCCACATTCGAAGCGCCCCAGCCTGGCCCGAGGACGCGCCGCTGTCCCCTCCTGGCTCTCCCCCTCCAGACTGCCCGGCCCTAGCCAACCTTATAACACCCAGAAAACACAACAGCCCCAGTTGGAAAAGCAGCCACTGCCAGTGCAGTATAGGAAGACAAGGGGAGGAAGGGCAAGGCCTCAGTCAATGAATTTGGATATGGTGCTGGGTAAGGGGGAGGGCGAGGGTGGAGTTGGGAGACGGGGAGATAGGGTGAAGGTGGTAAGAGCCACAACAGAAGTGCAACGTCACCGCAGCAGTTCAGTTGGTGTTCCTCAGGGGTGCATTGTCACATCCCTCAAAGTTCAAGGCAGTTCACGCCTAGCCTCAGCCCCAGCTCCAGTCTCTTCTCTCTCTCCCCCTCTCCCTTCCTCCCCCTTTTCCCCTGCATGGACAGATCAGAGCTCCCTTGGTTCTGCTGTTGTCATGCGGAGGTCGGCCCTGGAGCCTCGGGACAAGCGGAAAGCCTTGCGCCGCCACACGGTTGTGGTCTAACCTCGCTAAGGAAACCTCATAGTGTTCAGTTAGTGATTCATTGTAGACACCCACTCGAAAGTACTGCCCTTTACACACATATTACACAAACACACTCTCCATTGCGAGTATCGACAGGTTCAAAGCGTAATGCCAAACATAAGCAGTCTCAAGGGTCATAGTCTAAGGCCAGGATTCAATCCGATTGCGGGTTATAGGCATTGAAGCTTTTAAAGGCAATTTTCAATTGACCTGACATATGCAGCGTTTACTGTGAATGGGATCTCCAAGAACGCAGGAACATTGCCTTTGAAAGCCGCAATGCCTATACCCTGCAATCGTTTTGTATCCCGGCATAAGACTCCGCTGTCGACTCCGCCCCAACAGCACCTTGATCTTCATATTTTTCATACTATTATGCTGTCCCAGCTGTACAAGTTTGGTTCTCTTTCCAATTTTATGGTTCGGGATGGCCCAATAGTTCGAAAATGTTATTTAAGGACCAGTATAGGCGATGTGTTAGCCTCTTGTTAGCTTGTTAGCATCTTCTCCATAGGCTAGTACTGCCCTCCCTGCCCTTTACTAAGCTCTTCCAAAGCCCCACTGTGGATCAACAGGGAACTACATGGATCCTTCAGGGCAAAATACATGCATTGGACTAAGTTTCACTTCTCTGGAACTCTAAACCCATGTGGGCCACGGTGCCAAACCTTCCTTGGACAATTGAATATGATAACGCATGTTCCATATATGGGGGATTTTACATATCAGACACATATGCAAAGCCTACGTGTTTTAACACAAGCCTATTGTATCTGCCTGTGCATGTGGAGGACCCAGACCTCTCTTCAGTCCTCCATTGCAGGAAAAAGGCGTCTGTGGCAGCTATTTGAAGTCATGCCAAACTCATTTTGACGATTGGGGCCATTCAATCATATCGATACTGGGAAGCCAAGAAAGGCAGGATAAAAAGAGTCGAGAAGCACTTACACACAGATAATCACACATGCCAAGAGTTGCTCCGGTTGTTATCAGTATTACAGAGACAGCATTGTCATTTTGAGCAGTTGATGAAGTGGTGGTTTGGAGATACCTCGGTCCTCCTCCGAAAAATGTCTCCCATGATCTAAAAAACACTGGAGTCTTAACTGTTTTAAGGTTTTCTTTTTGCATTTTGATATTTTTCCTGTTTCTTCTTTCCTGTACTTATCATTATGAACCATAGTTATAAGCCAGTTTTTGAAAACCAACGTGGAGATGAAAATTAACCAAACTGCTCTGCCAACCAATGTACTCCTAGCTACCCACTCCATGGTCTCTTCCATAGTTATATGACTCAATCTGTCCCTGTCTGTCTGTGTGTGCCCATGTGCATGTACTGTATGTATGTGGGTGATTGTGCGTGGACCAATTTTGTAACAGTTGTACAAAGCGTTGTTAAGTTAACCTGTGTATATATTATACATAATATATTAAATTATTTGTTTTGAAATTTGCAGGTGACGTTATTCATTCTTTGGTCAAAGACTGGCATCTTCCATTAGATATAAAGAGATTCCGTCTCTCACAGTTGAAGTGTACCTATGATAAAAATTACAGACCTCTACATGCTTTGTAAGTAGGAAAACCTGCAAAATCGGCAGTGTATCAAATACTTGTTCTCCCCACTGTGTGTGTGTGTGTATATATATATATATATATATATACATAAATACATATACACACACACACTACCTTCAAAAGAAAAAGCCATATCTCAGACTGGCCAATAAAAAAAGATTAAGATGGGCTGTCAGAGATATGGCTTTTTCTTTGCAACTCTGCCTAGAAGGTCAGCATCCCGGAGTCGCCTCTTCACTGTTGACGTTGAGACTGGTGTTTTGCAGGTACTATTTAATGAAGCTGCCAGTTGAGGACCTGTGAGGCATCTGTTTCTCAAACTAGACACTAATGTATTTGTCCTCTTGCTCAGTTGTGCACCGGGGCCTCCCACTCCTCTTTATTCTGGTTAGAGCCAGTTTGCGCTGTTCTGTGAAGGGAGTAGTACACAGCGTTGTACGAGATCTTTAGTTTCTTGGCAATTTCTCGCATGGAATAGCCTTCATTTCTCAGAACAAGAATAGACTGACGAGTTTCAGAAGAAAGTTCTTTGTTTCTGGCCATTTTGAGCCTGTAATCGAACTCACAATTGCTGATGCTCCAGATCCTCAACTAGTCTCAAGAAGGCCCGTTTAATTGCTTCTTTAATCAGCATAACAGTTTTCAGCTGTGCTAACATAATTGCAAAAGGGTTTTCTAATGATCAATTAGCCTTTTAAAATGATAAACTTGGATTAGCACAACGTGCCATTGGAACACAGGACTGATGGTTGCTGATAATGGGCCTCTGTACGCCTATGTAGATATTCCATAAAAAATTAGCCGATTCCAGCTACAATAGCCGTTTACAACATTAACTATGTCTACACTGTATTTCTGATCAATTTGATGTTATTTTAATGGACAAACATTTTTTCTTTCGAAAACAAGGACATTTCTAAGTGACCCCAAACTTTGGAACGGTAGTGTATATATATATTTTTTTCACAGACAGTGAGGCTGTAAATCTTAATCTACCCTCACAACTGTACGAATTTTCAGACCATGTTCACATTTTGAAGTCAATCACTACACCGAGGCTGTTCATATAACAATAGCTTGAAAAAGTATTATCTTTCAACCATTGGTGACTAAGTAGAATAATTTCTCCTTACATATCAACTGAACATGGTCTCTCGTGTGCATTCTGAACCAATTGCGACTTCCACAGTAACAACAGCCAGTGCACTCGTATCCAATTCTGTGCCCCACTGAAATCATTGGATCAAATATAATCTGGGAAAAGTACTTATTCAACCCGATTATTTATTTGAAAATAATTCTGTGATTAAGATTAAATGGCTATAAATTAAATCATGATTTATTAGTGTTAGTGAGGGGACAAGGAACACCAAAGTGGATCAGTATCCCGTATTCAAAAAGAGTCTCACAGTAGCAGTGTCTGATCTTGAATCAGGTACCCCCTTTCCATGTTATCTTTTCCATTATGATCTAAAAGGCAAACTGATCCAATTCCAGTACTCTTTGTGGATACGGGACCAGGTCCTTCAACCTGAAGGTTAAAAGAACAGCACGTGATACATTTGCCATTTAAACATGTTCATGTTTCTCCCAGCTTCTTGAGCGATGTCCTCCAATAATGTCCTATAGGACTGTGCCAACAACTTCTTCTAGTGGATTCATGTGGAAATACACAACCTCCATTGTCCCATATATGTTTGTGCTGTCTCCTATGGTCATTGTCACACCAATGACCATAGGAGTTTGCAAGACACCAAAAACAGATTTGCTTACGACCTCCATTGTCCCATAGAGTCCTATTGAAATAAATCAGAAATACTTCTTCCTCCAATGGATTCCTAAGGGGGAGATATGGGACTACTTTGTGGTCCGTTAGCTTCAAGTAGAGATACGGGCCTTCTTTTGGCCCCTCCGCAGTAGAAACACTAGACCCTGAGCCACCAGGGGCCACAGCAGCAGAAGCAGCATCGCCCGTCCTGATACTTCAGGGAACGGCCACCAACTCTCCTCCTGAGAAGAACATATAGGACATTTAGGGTGACAAACCTTAAAACGTACAATATTCTAACAGGAATGAATTTATAACTGCTGTAGAGGATGTGCAGGCTTTTGTTCCAGCCAAGCACTAACATGCCCAATCCCACTTATGACTGTCTTGATTATTTGAACCAAGTGTGTTAGTGCTGGGACTGGGAAGAAACCCTGCACACCCTTTACAGTAGCTCTCTGACCTGAGTTTGTGACCACGCTACTGGAACTGTACAAACCACAATGAGCATCTTGCCAAAAGCTAATAAGACAGATAAATAGATGCACATTGCATTTTCAGACACCTCCACACCCTTACCTCTGACTGGGCGGCTGAGGCAGCACACCGAAGACATGGTCTCCAGTCTGAATTCTGGGCCTGGTGATGGGATACATTGGTGAGTAGAGAAGAGAAAATACTCCAATACTTTTAAATATATGAAGGTATTCAACATACAGTATGTATTTGACTAAGGTCTAGAACATATAAGAGAGAAAATGCCAAGGTGGCCGCCAGTAGATGCTTTCCCGCTCATTACAGAAAGATACACCCATAGAGATGTACTAGAGAGCTCATTTCTTTCTAATGGCCTCTTGTGACAGCATGGGCAGAGCCATTGAGGGTATAAAAATAAATATAATAACTAACACCCTACCGTTGTACTTTCTTGCACTAGTCTTCTCTTACTAGCATTGACTTTGCTGATTTTTTAGGAAAAGTTTTTACAATAGCTAGGTTTCCATCCAATTGGCGGAAGATTTATGTAAATATTCTAAAATCCACATAAATAAAATATGCACATTTTCCCACTAGTGGTGTGTTTCCACCTAACTGACCTGTTGCAGATAAAAATCAGTGCGTGATGACGTAGTGCACACAAAAATTACTTTTTTGCTTAAATTCAGTAGTCGAATAAAAATCTCTAATTCAATTTGTTTCCATCGCATTTTCAACTCTACCGAGTTTTGTCACAAAAACTGTTGCGTTAAATAGCAAATGTGCCTACCCTAGTCTTGGCACGTGCGCTCCAGCCAACAGATGGCAGATACAGTGCGGGTAGGCTGTGCAGATAGGCTAGTCTACATGATGAGATTATTATGGATAAGAGCGAGAATATTTTTTATTTGTCAAATGGCAGTCAAGTATCGATCATCATGTCACCAGAATAAGACCCTCAATATTTATTGGAATCGAGCATCATGCTCATCACCGTGCACTTTCACCACACTGTGAAGTTCATCATAACTTTTTTCATCTGTAGCCTAATAAACTGCATGCTTTCCCGAGTCGTAGTGGGAGGACCACACACCATATCATTGTGTGACTCCAAGTTTACTTCAGTATGATGGTTATTATATCAATATTAGCGCATAAAAGCAGTTTCTACCGCCATTTCTCGCATAATACATTTTTACAGCCACAAAATAATCCCACCATAACGAACAAACAAATTATCTGTCGGCATTTATAAAATTGTACCGAAACAGCTGTCATGATTTTTTTTATACGGTATGACTTTACTCATATAAAAACTGTGGATGAAAACTTGGTTAGTAACTGTGATATGTGGTTGTCTTACCTAGCTACCTTAAAGGGGAATGGAAACATTTTACAAGGTAGGTCAAATAAAACAATCAATACAAATCCTATGTGACCTGCATGTTTGTCATATACACATTTCTACTTTGAATATTTTGATCAAATGCTAATTTCGGACTGCGTTCCGCCATTACAATTGCCATGGTAACGACGCTAGCGGCATCGGTTGGATAGAACAATTTGGAACGTTGATTTCTGATTGCTTTTACTGTAGGGAGTGACAGCTCTCTCATCTCAATATTAAGCAAAATTACTATGAAATGCAAGATATATTTGCATTGAACTCTTGATGTCCAATGTGCAGTATAGCTTGTTCAAGTCTTGTTAAAATTATAAATAAACAAAGTCACTTTTATTATCGAAGTACAGTAGCTACAGTATGAGAAGTAGCTAGTTACTAACATCTTGCCTGTGGATGGAGGGACTCCATATCTTGGAGAGGAGGCAGCGAACGCGCCTGTGAGCAAATTGGTCCCAATAAAACATCTCTATTTTTGCATTTAAGCCTCAGTTTTGGATGTATTCCCCTTTTTCAACAGTGTGCAGGTCTCCATCTCTTCAAGCATATTGGTGGCCACATTATTTATAGGACAACTTGGGAGAATGATGATCCACGACAGGCAGCGCATTCTCAGTATATCAGGAGAAGCCCATATTTCCGACGGCTAACGCTAATACATCCTGACAAAATACACCATATGACTAGCCTGCGAATGTGCCTATCTGCACCTTGTAAATTGTAAAGAGTAGCCTAGACCCATAGCCGATGCGAAGGGTTGCCTATACAGGCCAGGCCTATAGGCTATGGGTAGATGCATTAGGCTATATTTTGGAACAAACATGCATTCAAAACGCAGAGCTTTTAAGCGGTTATTCAAATAGTCTACAGTAAGTTTACAGTTTTGTACTCTCTGGAAAACAATGCTAACATTCTTCATTGAATTGTGTTGTAGGTCTAGTGTAGGATAATTTTATTTCCCCTAAAAAACGTAGGCTAATGGGAAGATTTTTGCATGCCGGCGAAACCCACAGTGCCCCTCGTCATCTCAAATGACAAATTCGCTGCAGTAGGTCCAGCTAGCCTGTATACTGTTTTAAAAAGACCTAGCAAAATATCAGAAATAACATTGTCTGTGTAGGATAATGCAAAGGCATAATATCAAATAAATTGCTGGGGAGAGTTTGAAGGGGGGGATAGTATGAAGGTGAGAGCAGTACGGCTAGTGCGATATAGTGTGATGAAGATGAAATTGACAACCACCTGGAAAATAGAAATTACACGCAATAATAATATTTAGCCAACAAATGAAGGTTAAGAATGAGCTTCTAACTACACTGAGCATTTCTCTTTTGCCAAGATAATCCATCAACCTGACAGGTGTGGCATATCAAGAAGCTGATTAAACAGCAATATCATTACACAGTAGTACCTTGTCTGTTGAGGACAATAAAAGGCTACTCTAAATTGTGCAGTTTTGTCACACAACACAATGCCACAGATGTCTCAAGTTTTGAGGGAGTGTGCAATTGGCATGCTGACTGCAGGAATGTCCACCAGAGCTGTTGCCAGAGAATAACATTTACATTTCTCTACAATAAGCTGCCTCCAACGTCGTTTTAGAGAATTTGGCAGTACATCCAACCGGCCTCACATCCGCAGACCACGTGTATGGCGTCGTGTGGGTGAGCGGTTTGCTGTTGTCTACGTTGTGAACAGAGTGCCCCATGGTGGCGGTGGGGTTATGGTATGGGCAAGCACAAGCTACGGACACAATTGCATTTTATCTATGCCATTTTTTATGCACAGAGATACCGTGTACGACAGCGTGTTCCAGTTCCCGCCAATATCCAGAAACTTCGCACAGCCATTGAAGAGGAGTGGGAAAACATTCCACAGGCCACAATAAACAGCCTGATCAACTATATGCGAAGGAGATGTGTTGCGCTGCATGAGGCAAATGGTGGTCCTAAAAAGATACTGACTGGTTTTCTGATACACGCCCCTACTTTTTTTCTTAAGGTATCTGTGACCAACAGATGCATATCTGTATTCTCAGTCATGTGAAATCCATAGATTAGGGCCTAATGAATTCATTTCAATTGACTGATTTCCTTATATGAACTGTAACTCAGTAAAACCTTTGAAATTGTTGCATGATGCGATTATATTTTTGTTCAGTATAGGTACGTGATCTCTAGTCTTCACTGTTGTCCTGCGCAATTACGCACCTCCACTTGCCTTTTAGCTCATCCTCTACTCTTGTGAAGTCCCAGGAAAAGCTAGAGTCACGCCCTGACCTGGAGAGAGACTGTTATTCTCTAGGTAGTTTGGTCAGGGTGTGAAACTCTATGTTTTGTATTTCTATGTTTGGCCAGGTGTGGTTCCCAATCAGAGGCAGCTGTCGCTCGTTGTCTCTGATTGGGGATCATACTTTAGGCAGCCAGTTTTCCTGCCTGGGTTGTGGGATCTTGTTTGTGTTTCGGTGTGTTTGGCTTGTTTGTGTATAGCCTTCCGACGTCACGTTTCGTTGCCTTTTGTTGTTTTGTCAGTGTTTATTGTTTTAATAAACATGTATGCATTCCACGCTGCGCCTTGGTCTAATCTGTCTCTCAACGATCGTGACAGCTAGGCTATAGTTGCGCTCTAATATATTGGCACCCTTGCACTATTCACTATTGCTTCTAAAATAATAAGAATATTTTTGGGGGTGTTCACACGTGTTTTTGTTTGATTTAGAAATGCACAGGACCAAGAAAAAAGACATCTAAATTATTAGCCAGTTTAGGTCCATTAAGAAGTACATTGTATTAAACCTCTATAGTTAAAATGATTTCTTTCATGAATCTTTATGCCTTACTATGAATAATAATTGCAAGAAATTGCGAATTTAGGTGAGTGTTTCGATTCCTCTTTAAGACGAATGCACTAACTGTAAGTCACCCTGGATAAGAGCGTCTGCTAAATGACTACAATTTTTAATCTCCATGCTCTCTATCCAACTCTATGGATACATCAAATCCTACCTACAGTTGAAGTCGGAAGTTTACATACACTTAGGTTGGAGTCATTAAAACTCGTTTTTCAACCACTCCACAAATTTCTTGTTAACAAACTATAGTTTTGGCAAGTTGGTTAGGACATCTACTTTGTGCATGACACAAGTAATTTTTCCAACAATTGTTTACAGACAGATTATTTCACTTATAATTCACTGTATCACAATTCCAGTGGGTCAGAAGTTTACATACACTAAGTTGACTGTGCCTTTAAACAGCTTGGAAAATTCCAGAAAATGATGTCATGGCTTTAGAAGCTTCTGATAGGCTAATTGACATCATTTGAGTCAATTGGAGGTGTACCTGTGGATGTATTTCAAGGCCTACCTTCAAACTCAGTGCCTCTTTGCTTGACATCATGGGAAAATCAAAATAAATCAGCCAAGACCTCAGAAAAACAATTGTAGACCTCCACAAGTCTGCTTCATCCTTGGGAGCAATTTCCAAATGCTTGAAGGTACCGCGTTCATCTGTACAAACAATAGTATGCAGTCATGGGCAGCGCACAATTGGCCCAGTGTCGTCCAGGGTAGGGGAGGGAATGGCCGGCAGGGATGTAGCTCAGTTGATAGATCATGGCGTTTGCAATGCCAGGGTTGTGGGTTTGATTCCCATGGGGGGCCAGTATAAAAAAAAAAATTATTCACTAACTGTAAGTCGCTCTGGATAAGAGCGTCTGCTAAATGACTAAAATGTAAATGTAAGTATAAACACCATGGGACCACGCAGCCGTCATACCGCTCAGGAAGGAGACGCGTTCTGTCTCCTAGAGATGAACGTACTTTGGTCCTTATGAAGATGCTGGAGGAAGCAGGTACAAATGTATCTATATCCACAGTAAAACGAGTCCTATATTGACATAACCTGAAAGGCCGCTCAGCAAGGAAGAAGCCACTGCTCCAAAACAGCCAGACTACGGTTTGCAACTGCACATGGGGACAAAGATCGTACTTTTTGGAGAAATGTCCTCTGGTCTGATGAAACAAAAATAGAACTGTTTGGCCATAATGACCATCGTTATGTTTGGAGGAAAAATGGGGGACGCTTGCAAGCTGAAGAACACCATCCCAACCGTGAAGCATGGGGGTGGCAGCATCATGCTGTGGGGGTGCTTTGCTGCAGGAGGGACTGGTGCACTTCACAAAATAGATGGCATCATGAGGAAGGAAAATTATGTGGATATATTGAAGCAACATCTCAAGACATCAGTCAGGAAGTTAAAGCTTGGGTCTTCCAAATGGACAATGACCCTAAGCATACTTCCAAAGTTGTGGCAAAATGGCTTAAGGACAACAAAGTCAAGGTATTGGAGTGGCCATCACAAAGCCCTGACCTCAATCCTATAGAAAATGTGTGGGCAGAACTGAAAAAGCATGTGCGAGCAAGGAGGCCTACAAACCTGACTCAGTTACACCAGCTCTGTCAGGAGGAATGGGCCAAAATTCACCCAACTTATTGTTGGAAGCTTGTGGAAGGCTACCCAAAACGTTTGACCCAAGTTAAACAATTTAAAGGCAATGCTACCAAATACTAATTGAGTGTATGTAAACTTCTGATCCACTGGGAATGTGATGAAAGAAATAAAAGCTTAAATAAATCATTCTCTCTACTATTATTCTGACATTTTACATTCTTAAAATATAGTGGTGATCCTAACTGACCTAAAACAGGGAATTTTTACTAGGATTAAATGTCAGGAATTGTGAAAAACTGAGTTTACATTTATTTGGCTAAGGTGTATGTAAACTTCCGACTTCAACTGTACCTGTGTTGCGGCTAGTCTCTCCACTGCCTCCAGTCTCTCCATGACGCTCCGCATGTCCTCCCTGAGCCTCCGTAGGGCCAGCAGGATCTGCTGCTGCACTTGGATGTCCTGCAGCCTCTCAGCCCCTCCCTCTGAGCCGTCTCCTCCCCCTCGGCCAGCCCCTCCCCCTGCCCCCAGGGCCTCTCTCCCCGCCCTCCTGGGGCTGCCCTGGGGAACACCACCTAGGCAGGGAGACACGTAGGTTAGATGTGTATGTGTAATTGGCATATAGACCACATGCACGTCACACACACAACAGGAATACTTGCAAACACACACACACACACGAGTGGCGCAGCGGTCTAAGGCACTGCATCTCAGTCCTTGAGGCGTCATTACAGACCCCCTGGTTCGATTCCAGGCTGTATCACAACCGGCCGTGATTGGGAGTCCCATAGGGCGGCGCACAATTGGCCCAGCGTCGTCCGGGTTTGGCCGGTGTAGGCCGTCATTGTAAATAAGAATTTGTTCTTAACTGACTTGCCTAGTTAAATAAATTCACACTCTCTGGACACAATTACATAGAATTCTATTTTACATTTTAGTCATTTAGCAGACACTCTTATCCAGAGCGACCTACAGTTAGTGAGTGCATACATTTTCATACTGGCCCCCTGTGAGAATCGAACCCACAACCCTCGCGTTGCAAGCGTCATGCTCTACCAACTGAGCTACACTCTTTCCTCCCCTTCATCTGCACTGATTGAAAGATACTTGAAAAATGAAAACAATATGGTGGATACTCACTATTAAGCTGGCTTTCACCTGTTCAGCTCTTTTTTAGATCAGTGCAATGAAGGAGAGAAGGCAACGAGAGGACAGATATTTTAGGAAAATTAGAGAAAGAGCCTTTAACTCACGTTCTCTCCATCCGTGGTCCCTCATCCCGTCTCTTCCTGCATCCCGACTCCTCCTCATGGGCGGTCCCCCTCCATCCCCCGCCCCCTCTCCACCTTGCCCTGCCCCCACCTGCGTTGCCTGGCAGACCGTCTCTGTGTGATTGGCTTGGACTGAGGAGGGCTCTGAGTAAGCATAGCCGTTATGGAGGCCGTTTGACTTTGACTTGGGGACTAAAACAACCTGTGTATAAACAAACACACACACACACACAGAATACAGTCCTTTATTTGGATCCACTTACAAAGGACCCAGAGAACAACAACTTAGATTAAACTCTCATTCTTGTAAAGTCCCATTATTTCAGGCCCTACAGTACCTTAATATTGTCCAGCTTTTCCACAGAGTCCACAGAGTCAACGAAGATCTCACTCTCTGAGTCGCTGGTCAACAACAACACCTCAGACGACCCCATGGCCTCAGACGGAACAAGCTCAGGAACAAGCTCTGGAAAGAGGAAGCCTTGTACATTTGGCCATGTGTAAACATGAGACATATCAACAGTATAGTTAGGAGAAAGTCAGTTGTGTTGAATAGAAAATGCATAAAGTTAGCTACAAGTGGGAAAATATCCATTAGTCTATCCATCCGTCCATCCATATGGTATGGGTTCTATGGAGTGACAGTATTTTCTTGCCTGGGTGTGCACATATTGTAGCTACCCTCCAGCTTGGCAGGATTTAGTCTCGTGAAACAGAGAGAGGTGATCATGACTCTTACCCTGAGGTTCACTGGTGGAGGTGACTGGTTGTTGTTGTGTCTGACTGGGCACCTCTTCTGGGACAGGCACCTTCTCTGCGAGGGCCACCTTTTCCAGGGTAGGTACCTCCTCTGTGACGGGTTCTACTCCTGGGACAGGCACCTGCTCCAGGGCAGGCTCTTCTTCTAGTGCAGGGTCCTTATCTGGGACAAGTTCTTCTTGGGTCTCCCTCTCTTGTTCAACTTCCACTGGACTGGCTGCCTTGTCAATGCCCTTAACGTCTACACACGCACGCACACACACGTTAAGACACACACACATCCGCACCAATAGTACACATAAACACGCACACGGACACACACCCACACTAATTCAAAGTCCATCCGAGCATTTTGTAACCTTATATGACTGATGCTCAGATAACATGCAGAGAATGTTTCTTTCAACACCAACAATTCAGATGGTGGTCTAAAGACCAGTAGTCCACTGACCTTCTCTTAGGTCCAGCAGAGTATCTGGTGGCCGGGGCATGTCGTGGATGACCACGTAGAGGGGCTCAAAGTGGTGGAACAGTGATGCAGTCTTCTCATTGATGGGCATTGTGTCAATAACCTACACAGGAGACATTTGCTGTTTCAATAGTGGCTCTTTATGTGAAAGCATGTATCCGCTATAGGATAACAATTCATTGTTATATGATGCACAGTATGCAGGAGGAATTGATTAACTAAACAACAGGGTCAGTATTCACATCTCAGGTCTGGCAGGAGTGCTCAACTAGGATACATGTTCTCTTTTAGATAGATCATAATGAATAAAATTACATTGACAGGGGGGGACATGATCCTAGATCAACAAACCTACTTTGAGATGCTTTGTGATTATGGCCCAAGGCTTTTATTCCCATCCCCACAAGAAGATACAGGGTGGTGGTGCTATGCATGTTTATATTCAAAAGTAGACTCACCAATGCACGCGGTAAACAGCAATATCGTGCCGATTTCTGCAACAACTAAGAGTGTTGAAGCGCGGGGCTAAACTTCTTCGCAGTTTTGGTCCCCTAGCTACAATGTTGTAGCAGCGTGAAGCGCACCTATGCACATGCGCAGATACTCTGTGCGACAGTGTGAGATCACAGTCTTGCATTGCTCATCTCAATATCTGCGGTGTTGCCCGTGGCAACGTCAAAACGCTGTCTACCTTTAGTCTAAACACATACAATATGATGTATGCTATAGTGTTTCTCAACTTCTGGCCAACGGACCAACACCGGCCCTGGTATGTTGCTGACAAGTCCCTGAGACGGTTAGCGGGCACTGATTTAGACAGTTCTAGAGCGCTACTTTTAATGTTAGCTGTTCCTGGTATAAAAAAGGTAGAGAAGCACATATGTTTATTTGGATGTGCATGAAGGAGTAGGACGACTCAGCAGTACCTCTTGTGCCACTTTCTTCATCTCATCAACGTAGGCCGCCATGGCACTCTCACTGCTCATCTCCCCTAGTCGGCTCCAGGCATCCCTATGGAGACAGAGCGACACCAAAACAGTGTTCTCTAGCTAACATCTCTCTCTATCAGCTTCGTATCACTGTTAGTATATCATTTGAAAAAAGTGCACCACCCAATGGTCTGCGAGTGAGGTGTTAGTTTGGTAAGGAACAATCACCATGTTAGAGGGACAATAACTCCATGCTGTACAACAGCAGCACACATGCCCTTGAGAAGTAACAGTGAATAGTAAGTGATTGTGTCAGCTGTCAGCTGTTGTAGTGCCAGTCCAGACGTTTATGAGCCGAAACCACGCCCGGTGTGGAGGCGCCTGCCAACTGAAACACTCTTACCTGGCTCAACTAGTTTGGCTCGAGGTAGAATTTGTCCCTAACCACAGATCTTGGATCAGATTACACTCCTACATTATTACCTACTAAATATGTACATTCACCCGCACAGACACACGTACAGCCTCTCATATCCACTTGAGCACAGGCGCACAGACACACACTCACCATTTATAGCGACCTACTGGGTCCCAGAAGCCTGGTCGGGGCACTGTGCAGGGTCCGCACACCGCCTGCTTGTACAGGCAGTAGAACCGCAGCATCACTTCATAGGAGGGGCGGTAGGAACCTGCAAGAGTTATTCAGTTGTTATTCAGTGTCTATTACACGTTTGTTTGACCTACATGTTGATAAGCCTTGTGTAAAAGAGTAGCAGTAGCTGATCAATAAAATCACTGGTTGGGCAATCAACATGGAATCTAATAGGCCTAATGAGCTTTCAGCTAAGCACTCAATGGAGCTTTGTTTACAAAACATCACAACTAATTATATGCCTATACACTGCCAATTCTGTTATATGATATCACAGCTATTAAATAGATTTAGGATACGTCCCTGTAGTCGCCCACCATTTTTGGGAAGGTTTTGAATGACGTCGACCGCGGCCTGGAAGCGTTTCTGGTGGTCCACCGACTCTGCCATAACTGGAAGTGGCATTGCAAACTGCCGTCTCTCTATGATGGCACAGCCCCGTGGCATTCAACCGGGGCAGCGACGAGGGACTGCTACGATGTCCTTCGCCAACTCAAACAACCCACAAGGACGAATCGATAGGACTGAAACGAGCTGGAAAAGCACATAATTCGATGATATAACGAATGATATAGTAAGTTAGCAAGCCTGCTGCTGGTTCAAACATAATAACAAACAACACTGATATATATTGAGTAGCCAACAAGATTGAGTACCGACCGGGTAGCCTACTTGCCTTTTCTAGTTGGTATCTCCGAATCTCTCCTCAATTCACTTGTAGTCGCACCGTCTTTTTGTCATGACAGCAGCACCGAACACGCTTGTAAAAACGTTGTTGACAGATATGAGATGGCAGGTTTTCAAGAACATTCAAAACGCCAAAATACAGATATGCAACGCTACTGTTGCTGATTAGATGTGTATTATTTGAGTTAAACGAATGAATAAAGTTGTTTATCGAGACCTTCAATATACTTTACTTCGTACAGTTGCAGAGTGGTCTTCCGTGTTGGGTCACATGACAACATGTGGCTTCGAACTCTCCAAAGTGATTCGCGCGATGTGCATGTGGCTGTAAAATAATAAATGTATTTATTGATTGGGTGTGCAATGTTAATTATTTTAATGCACAGTGCACACTATATAAGCAAATACAATAATACGTTGCAGCACCATTTATAGTCAATTTTAGCAAGCTATTGTTCTTTTACAGTGTATAGGAGGGCTATAGTCCTATAAAAGGATTGGTCAGAAAACTGTAAATCTAGGTAGCCCTATATAAATAAGCACATATAGGTGGCACAAACCAGTGCTTGTATTGCCAAACAATCACATGCTATATATATATATAAAAAAATATTTAATGTATCCACCACTGCAATTTCTATCTAGCCAGGGCTAGGGGGCAATATTTTCCCAGGAGTAGGCCTATCCATTCTAACCTATACTGAACAAAATTATAAACGCAACATGTAAAGTGTTGGTCCCATGTTTCATGAGATGAAACAAAAGATCCCAGAAATGTTCCATATGCACAAAAAGCTTATTTCTCTCAAATGTTGTGCACATATTTGTTGCCATCCCTGTTTGTGAGCATTTCTAATTTCCCAAGATAATACATCCACCTGACAGGTGTGGCATATCAAGAAGCTGATTAAACAACATGATCATTACACAGGTGCACCTTGTGCTGTGGACAATAAAAGGCCACTCTAAAATGTGCAGGTTTGTCACACAAACAATTCCACAGATGTCTCAAGTTTTGAGGGAGCGTGCAATTGGCATGCTGCCTGCAGGAATGTCCACCAGAGCTGTTGCCAGAGAATATAATGTTAATTTATCTACCATAAGCTGCCTCCAACGTCGTTTTGGAGCATTTGGCAGTACGTCCAACCGGCCTCACAACTGCAGACCACGTGTAACCACGCCAGCCCAGGGCTTTATCATCCGGCTTCTTCACCTTCGGGATCATCTGAGACCAGCCACCCAGACAGCTGATGAAACTGAGAAGTATTTCTGTCTGTAATAAAGCCCTTTTGTGGGGAAAAACTCATTCTGATTGGCTGGGCCTGGCTTCCCAGTGGGTGGGCCTGGCTCCCAAGTGGGTGGGCCCATGCCCTCCCAGGACCACCCATGGCTGCGCCCCTGCCCAGTCATGTGAAATCCATAGATTAGGGCCTAATTAATTTATATCAACTGACTGATTTCTTTATGTGAACTGTAACTCAGTAAAATCATTGAAATTGTTGCATGTTGCGTTTATATTTTTGTTCAGTACATGAACAAGCCATCCATTGTGCATGTCACAGGGTGTGGTTTGAAAAGCCAAAGAATAAAGGTTAATGTTTTGACACAGTTCATTAAGCTTTTCTGACTGTGAATATCTAACCCATGCATAATAAAAAAACATACATTTCCAGGAGGTATTCAAGCACAACGGCAACAGAGCCTATAATTTCAATATTTTCCTTATTACAGAGAAATATTACTTTTAAATATTCTGTTTTCTTTTTCGTTCATTTGAATAAATGTGAATTGAAGGTGCATTGGCATGGTGAGCATCTGATCTCAGGATATTTATTATCAGTTAACGTTCTCGTGCGCTTGTTCAGGGGCATATTCATTACGCCAAATCTGTTGCAAAACGTTTCTTAAACAGAAGCAAACGGAATGAAACAGGGTAGGGACATACTTGAATGTGTCCAATAGAAACCCTCGTTTATAGTTGCAAAACGTTGCGTTTTGCAACTGTTTGGACTAATGATTACACCCCAGTTTGCCTCCAATCCGTGGCGTGACATAATTAAAGATGGGCTGGCTGTTCAGTCTCGCCTTTTCTCCAAGGGAAAAAATCATGAGGCGCCGCAGTCTTGGAGAAAGCTAGCTAGCTCAGTTACGAACTGACCTACACGTTCTAGCAAGAAGTTGATGCAGTCTATAATCAAAGACGGTAAACTGTGCTATAATCTTTCGGTGGCCTTGAAAAGCTGAACTCGTTTAACAATAGGCGTATATAGCTAGCTAGCTAACGTTAGCTAGCTTGCTAGGGGATAACCAGAAAGAGGGAGAGCTCGAGCGTCCAGCGTCTTTGATCATGTTAGGTAACGGCAAGAAGCCAGTGAAGAATGGAGCCGGGACGCCCGAATCAAAGACTATCGACCCTCTTAAAAATTTAGGTAAGCATTTGGCGGATTAACGTTAGCTATCTCAATGTGAAAGAAATGTATATCTGGGAAACTGGTTCATAGCCTAGGTATTTTCATGTAGTAGGCTGGCAGGACCGTTATCTCTGTATGCTCACAAAAACATAGCTTGCTACCGGTATCACTATCCAATCCCCGCATCCCATACATGCACTTGTTGGGTTGTGTTGTAGATCAATAATTTGTTTAGCTAGCTAATCATTAATAATTGGCACATACGTTGCTAACGTGTCCACAATTGGTGCATACTATTTCACAAATAACAATACAGTAG
Source organism: Coregonus clupeaformis (assembly GCF_020615455.1). Taxonomy (NCBI): domain Eukaryota; kingdom Metazoa; phylum Chordata; class Actinopteri; order Salmoniformes; family Salmonidae; genus Coregonus; species Coregonus clupeaformis. The sequence goes on from NC_059192.1 coordinate 26,559,671, forward strand.
GCTACAGAACAGGTCATATTATATTCCTGAAATTACAGAAGAGAGAAGACATTGATTAAAAATATCTGCACTATACACTTTCCATTGCTGTTCTGAGTTTAACGTTACTTTGAAGGGCTTCCAGTAGGCTATTCTCAACGCACCAGAAAATGAGGAAAAATGAGGAAAAATCAGTCATCAAACCAATAATAATTGATCAGTGTAAAATGTATGATTAGAAAGTTATCAGCATTTATTACATGGTAATTGACCTCTTGTAAGGGCTATAATTCAGGGATTCTTGAAAGACGGAAATATATTTGCCGCTAAGAATTCAAGTTCAATACAAACATTTGTAAAATATGCAAAATGTTTATTTTGAAAATCCCCAATAAAAACATAACCATTCTATTAGAAATGTCAGCAATCGGACAGAGTTGACTTTAGACACATGTTTTACGGAGTTGAAAATAATATACATTTTCTTCTTCATTCAAATGTTATACACAGTAGCAATTTTGTTTTTCCTCAGTTGCTTTTTGACTGTAAAACCTAATTAAATGTAACATATTTGAGCAAAAATTCATATTCTATCATAATCTGTCAGGCAGATGGAGTTGACAGTTTATACATTTACATTTTAGTCATTTAGCAGACGCTCTTATCCAGAGCGACTTACAGGAGCAATTAAATCAAATCAAATCAAATCAAATCAAATCAAATTTTATTGGTCACATGTGCCGAATACAACAGGTGCAGACATTACAGTGAAATGCTTACTTACAGCCCTTAACCAACAGTGCATTTATTTTAAACAAAAAAGTAAGAATAAAACAACAACAAAAAAGTGTTGAGAAAAAAAGAGCAGAAGTAAAAATAAAGTGACAGTAGGGAGGCTATATATACAATAGAATAAAGTGACAGAAGGGAGGCTATATATACAGGGGGGTACCGTTGCATAGTCAATGTGCGGGGGCACCGGCTAGTTGAGGTAGTTGAGGTAATATGTACATGTGGGTAGAGTTAAAGTGACTATGCATAAATACTTAACAGAGTAGCAGCAGCGTAAAAAGTATGGGGTGGGGGGGCAGTGCAAATAGTCCGGGTAGCCATGATTAGCTGTTCAGGAGTCTTATGGCTTGGGGGTAGAAGCTGTTGAGAAGTCTTTTGGACCTAGACTTGGCACTCCGGTACCGCTTGCCGTGCGGTAGCAGAGAGAACAGTCTATGACTAGGGTGACTGGAGTCTTTGACAATTTTGAGGGCCTTCCTCTGACACCGCCTGGTATAGAGGTCCTGGATGGCAGGGAGCTTTGCCCCTGTGATGTACTGGGCCGTACGCACTACCCTCTGTAGTGCCTTGCGGTCAGAGGCCAAGCAGTTGCCATACCGGGGCGGTGATGCAACCAGTCAGGATGCTCTCGATGGTGCAGCTGTAGAATTTTTTGAGGATCTGAGGACCCATGCCAAATCTTTTTAGTCTCCTGAGGGGAATAGGCTTTGTCGTGCCCTCTTCACGACTGTCTTGGTGTGTTTGGACCATGATAGTTCGTTGGTGATGTGGACACCAAGGAACTTGAAGCTCTCAACCTGTTCCACTACAGCCCCGTCGATGAGAATGGGGGGCGTGCTCAGTCCTCTTTTTTTTCCTGTAGTCCACAATCATCTCCTTTGTCTTGGTCACGTTGAGGGAGAGGTTGTTGTCCTGGCACCACACGGCCAGATCTCTTACCTCCCTCCCTATAGGCTGTCTCATCGTTGTCGGTGATCAGGCCTACCACTGTTGTGTCGTCGGCAAACTTAATGATGGTGTTGGAGTCGTGCCTGGCCATGCAGTCATGGGTGAACAGAGAGTACAGGAGGGGGACTGAGCACGCACCCCTGAGGGGGCCCCCCGTGTTGAGGATCAGTGTGGCAGATGTGTTGTTACCTACCCTTACCACCTGGGGGCGGCCCGTCAGGAAGTCCAGGATCCAGTTGCAGAGGGAGGTGTTTAGTCCCAGGATCCTTAGCTTAGTGATGAGCTTTGAGGGCACTATGGTGTTGAATGCTGAGCTGTAGTCAATGAATAGCATTCTCACGTAGGTGTTCCTCTTGTCCAGGTGGGAAAGGGCAGTGTGGAGTGCGATAGAATTAGGGTTAAGTGCCTTGCTCAAGGGCACATTTACGTCATTTAGCAGACGCTCTTATCCAGAGCGACTCACCAATTGGTGCGTTCACTATAGCCAGTGGGATAATCACTTTACAATTATTTTTTTTTGGGGGGTAGAAGGATTACTTTATCCTATCCCAGGTATTCCTTAAAGAGGTGGGGTTTCAAATGTCTCCGGAAGGTGGTGAGTGACTCCGCTGTCCTGGCGTGGTGAGGGAGCTTGTTCCACCATTGGGGTGCCAGAGCAGCGAACAGTTTTGACTGGGCTGAGCGGGAACTATGCTTCCGCAGAGGAAGGGGAGCCAGCAGGCCAGAGGTGGATGAACGCAATGCCCTCGTTTGGGTGTAGGGACTGATCAGAGCCCGAAGGTACAGAGGTGCCGTTCCCCTCACTGCTCCATAGGCAAGCACCATGGTCTTGTAGCGGATGCGAGCTTCAACTGGAAGCCAGTGGAGTGTGCGGAGGAGGGGGGTGACGTGAGAGAACTTGGGAAGGTTGAACACCAGACGGGCTGCGGCATTCTGGATGAGTTGTAGGGGTTTAATGGCACAGGCAGGGAGGCCAGCCAACAGCGAGTTGCAGTAGTCCAGACGGGGAGATGACAAGTGCCTGGATTAGGACCTGTGCCGCTTCCTGTGTAAGGCAGGGTCGTACTCTCCGAATGTTGTAGAGCATGAACCTGCAGGAGCGGGTCACCGCCTTGATGTTGGCGGAGAACGACAGGGTGTTGTCCAGGGTCACGCCTAGGCTCTTCGCACTCTGGGAGGAGGACACAGCGGAGTTGTCAACCGTGATGGCGAGATCATGGAACGGGCAGTCCTTCCCCGGGAGGAAGAGCAGCTCCGTCTTGCCAGGGTTCAGCTTGAGGTGGTGATCCGTCATCCATACTGATATGTCTGCCAGACATGCAGAGATGCGATTCGCCACCTGGTTATCAGAAGGGGGAAAGGAGAAGATTAGTTGTGTATCGTCAGCGTAGCAATGATAGGAGAGGCCATGTGAGGATATGACAGAGCCAAGTGACTTGGTGTATAGGGAGAAAAGGAGAGGGCCTAGAACTGAGCCCTGGGGGACACCAGTGTTGAGAGCACGTGGTGCGGAGACAGCTTCTCGCCACGCCACTTGGTAGGAGCGACCGGTCAGGTAGGACGCAATCCAGGAGTGAGCCGCGCCGGAGATGCCCAGCTCGGAGAGGGTGGAGAGGAGGATCTGATGGTTCACAGTATCAAAGGCAGCAGACAGGTCTAGAAGGACAAGAGCAGAGGAGAGAGAGTTAGCTTTAGCAGTGCGGAGAGCCTCCGTGACACAGAGAAGAGCAGTCTCAGTTGAATGACCAGTCCTGAAACCTGACTGGTTTGGATCAAGAAGGTCATTCTGAGAGAGATAGCAAGAGAGTTGGCTAAAGACGGCACGCTCAATAGTTTTGGAAAGAAAAGAAAGAAGGGATACTGGTCTGTAGTTGTTGACATCAGTGGGATCGAGTGTTGGTTTTTTGAGAAGGGGAGTAACTCTCGCTCTCTTGAAGACGGAAGGGACATGGCCAGCGGTCAAGGATGAGTTGATCAGCGAGGTGAGGTAGGGGAGAAGGTCACCGGAGATGGTCTGGAGAAGAGAGGATGGGATGGGGTCAAGCGGGCAGGTTGTTGGGCGGCCTTTAGTCACAAGTCGCAGGATTTTATCTGGAGAGAGAGGGGAGAAAGAAGTCAAAGCATAGGGTAGGGCAGTGTGAGTAGGACCAGCAGTGTCATTAGACTTAACAAACGAGGATCGAATGTCGTCAACCTTCTTTTCAAAGTGGTTGACGAAGTCATCCACAGAGAGAGAGGAGGGGGGCGGGGGGAGGATTCAGGAGGGAGGAAAATGTGGCAAAGAGCTTCCTAGGGTTAGAGGCAGATGCTTGGAATTTAGAGTGGTAGAAAGTGGCCTTAGCAGCAGAAACAGATGAAGAAAATGTAGAGAGGAGGGAGTGAAAAGATGCCAGGTCGGCAGGGAGTTTAGTTTTCTTCCATTTCCGCTCCGCTGCCCGGAGCTCTGTTCTGTGAGCTCGCAATGAGTCATCAAGCCACGGAGCTGGAGGGGAGGACCGAGCCGGCCGGGAGGATAGGGGACACAGAGAGTCAAAGGATGCAGAAAGGGAGGAGAGGAGGGTTGAGGAGGCAGAATCAGGAGATTGGAGGGAGAAGGATTGAGCAGAGGGAAGAGATGATAGGATGGAAGAGGAGAGAGTAGTGGGAGAGAGAGAGCGAAGGTTGCGGCGGCGCATTACCATCTGTGTAGGGGCAGAGTGAGTAGTGTGGGAGGAGAGCGAGAGAGAAAAGGAAACAAAGTAGTGGTCGGAGACATGGAGGGGAGTTGCAGTGAGATTAGTAGAAGAGCAGCTAGTAAAGATGAGGTCAAGCGTATTGCCTGCCTTGTGAGTAGGGGGGGACGGTGAGAGGGTGAGAGGGTGAGGTCAAAAGAGGAGAGAAGTGGAAAGAAGGAGGCAGAGAGAAATGAGTCAAATGTGGACATAGGGAGGTTGAAATCCCCCAAAACTGTGAGGGGTGAGCCATCCTCAGGAAAGGAACTTATCAAGGCGTCAAGCTCATTGATGAACTCTCCAAGGGAACCTGGAGGGCGATAGATGACAAGGATATTAAGCTTAAATGGGCTAGTGACTGTGACAGCATGGAATTCAAATGAGGAGATAGACAGATGGGTTAGGGGAAAAATTGAGAATGTCCACTTGGGAGAGATGAGGATTCCTGTGCCACCACCCCTCTGACCAGATGCTCTCGGGGTATGCGAGAACACATGGTCAGACGAGGAGATAGCAGTAGGAGTAGCAGTGTTTTCAGTGGTAATCCATGTTTCCGTCAGCGCCAGGAAGTCGAGGGACTGGAGATTAGCATAGGCTGGGATGAAGTCAGCTTTGTTGGCAGCAGAACGGCAGTTCCAGAGGCTGCCTGAGACCTGGAACTCCAGGTGTGGGGTGCGTGCAGGGACCACCAGGTTAGAGAGGCAGCAGCCACGCGGTGTGGGGCGTTTGTGTAGCCTGTGCAGAGAGGAGAGAACAGGGATAGGCAGAGGCATAGTTGACAGGCTGTAGCAAATGGCTACAATAATGCAGAGGAGATCGGAATGAAATGAACTAAACATCTGGGAGAGTAGAGAGCAGGGCCTCCCTCACCAAAAACTTCGACTTCTAACAACTATAATTGTTTCACTGAACCACCCGAACAAAAACTCTACCAACTTCCACCTTTAGAAATCAGAATTGTTGTGAACCACAGCGGTTCAATGTTTAAAGGAATAGACTCAACCCACTTTATTCAGCTAGCTAACTATGACACCATAGCTAACTAGCATGCTAGCATCCAAAAAACACACAGTTTAGCACCAACACTTGCATCCAAAAACACACAGTTTAGCGCCAACACTTGGTCACAACAAACCACCAATAGTGTGTTAACACACTAAGCAGATAATTCGTGTCCGTGTCTGTTGGCTAGCTAGCAATGGCCACTGTGTTGACCTTGTTTGAAGAACGGCTAGCTAGCTAGCTCGTGCTACCCCGGCACCGCCGAACAACAATGCCAACCCACAGTAACTAACCACAACAGCCCACGATGCCTAGCTATGACGCCATAGCTAACTAGCATGCTAGCATCCAATAACACACAGTTTAGCACCAATACTTGGTTACAACAAACCACCAAGAGTGTGTTAACACACTAAACAGATAATTCATGTCCGTGTCTAGTTTCTTTCGTAACGCAGCAAAAATTAAACGTTGGTTAGCTAGCACATTAACATTGGAAACAACTCTCCACCGTTGCACTAAACAGATAATTACCAATAAACGCTACCCGCTAGCTAGCTAGCATACCAAGAGTGTGTTAACACACAAAACAGATAATTCATGTCCGTGTCAAGTTCCTTTCATAACGCAGCAAAAAAAATTAAACGTTGGCTAGCTAGCACATTAGCTAGCACATTAACATTGGAAACCACTCTCCACCATTGCACTAAACAGATAATAACCAATAAACGTTACCAGTAGCTACCCGCTAGCTAGCTAGCCTCGTGCTTCGCCGGGCTCCGCCGTAACAATACTTAAACAATACGTAAACAATACTTACCTACAATAATTGCCTACGGAAACCTACAATAACTACCTAAATAAACTACCTACCTACGATCTAAATACATGGTTTAAGCTTTACTCAACACCATATGAGAAGCCAAGCTTACCTCCTGCTAGAGAAAAACACAACCTCTCCCGACGAGACTCGAACAAGATTTATGGTTGTGACAATAGAATTAGGAATATTAGAATGGACATGAACCTTCTTATGATGGGATAAAGGTCAGACATTTTGGTCAGGGAGTTGGTCAACCATGGTTTGCTAGTGCTGTGATAAGATATTGTGTAAAATTATGAATTTGAATAACTTATCTGCACTGTATGTTTGTTAGCTAGCTAGCCAGACAGTTTTAGAGGAATTATTAAAGCATTAATTTGTCAAATTAACTTTATGCCAACATTCCATTCAAACAATGCAGTCAATCCACAGCCATACACTGGCTGAAATCAGTTGATAGGACTTAGACAAGTTGTAAATGCAACAAGTACTAATATTGTATCATATAATAGCACTCACTGCTTTACAAGAAAACACAATTTAAGACATTTATGGTCTGTTTACATATATTGTAGAGGCTATTTATACAGGAAATTGGTATAAACCGCTATAAACTGTATTTATAATTATATGACAATATTTTAGGTTGACAATAATTATATTACCTTACTTTTATTTTCCTGCATAAGTAAAATCAGGATTATGCCTCTACTGCCATTCCAATGTCTCCCTGACCAATAGGAGTCAGTGGAACGCAGATGTTCCATTGACCAGATTGGCGCACATTCAACAAATCCTATCTAACAAAGTGGATATTTCTCAAATCCGTCATGATTTATGTATTATAACAGGCCCACAATATGGTTACTTAAGTCCGAATTGGATATATTTGGCTGTTTTTGCTGCATAACATGTAGAAGTTGTCTCTTTTCAGGTTTAGAAGAAGTGACTGCTAAATGCTAACTCCCGTTTGTATAAGCTGTTTAGCATTGCTAGCATACAGAAATCTGTGGTGGTAGTCAAAGTCATTTTTAACTGTAATGCAGTTGATTGGTAACGATAACATGAAAATTAATTGGGGTTGACATCCATACAAGCATTATACTCATTACGACATTATATTTAAAGTCACAAAGGGCTATTGCAAGAAACTACATAATATCCTCAGTTAATAGCCATTATTGCCCATTTTTAGAAATTAGGATCATTTTCTCCGGACAAGGGCATTTCCAGGCATAGAGCCAGCACGGAAAATAATAAAATTTAAAGTATTTAGTAAATTCAAAAAACAAATGTTTTCCCTTTATAAAAGTGCCCCAAATGTAATTTTTAAGCTCAAATAATACAACAAAATCTTTTTTTTTTACTAGGCCTATAAAAATAAAGTTTCCCTGCCAGCAAGGATTGTCCAGACTTTGAAGAATCCCTGAATTTCATTGAGGGTCCCTTTTAATAGGATATAATGATGACATCAGATATGTATAACTCAAACAAATTATGGTCAATAGAATGGATGACAACTTTCCATCAGAACTCAGTCTATTCTGATGTCTAGTAACAATGCTGCTTTATAACACCCCATTTTTCACTGCCGGATAGACCCGAACATGTAGCTAGTTATTCCTATTAAATGAGGTTGAATGTGGCTTTACATCTACAGTGCTATGAAAAAGTATTTGCCCCCTTTCTAATTTTCTCTACTTTTGCATATTTGTGATACTGAATGTTATCAGATCTTCAACCAAAACCTAATATTAGATAAAGGGAACATAAGTGAACAAATAACACAACAATTACATATTTATTTCATAAACAAAGTTATGCAACACCCAATTCCCCTGTGTGAAAAAGTAATTGCCCCCTTACACTCAATAACTGGTTGTGCCACCTTTAGCTGCAATGACTCCAACCAAATGCTTCCTGTAGTTGTTGATCAGTCTCTCATGTCGCTGTGGAGGAATTTTGGCCCACTCTTCCATGCAGAACTGCTTTAACTCAGTGACGTGTGTGTTTTCAAGCATGAACTGGTCGTTTCAAGTCCTGCCACAACATCTCAATTGGGATTAGGTCTGGACTTTGACTAGGCCATTCCAAAACGTCCAATTTGTTGCTTTTTAGCAATTTTCATATACACTTGATTGTGTGTTTTGGATCATTGTCTTGCTGCATGACCCAGCTGCGCTTCAGCTTCAGCTCACAGACGGATGGTCTGACATTCTACTGTAGAATTCACTGATACAGAGCAGAATTCATGGTTCCTTCTATTAAGGCAAGTCATCCAGGTCCTGAGGCAGCAAAGCATCCCCAAACCATCACACCACCACCACCATGCTTGACCTTTGGTATGATGTTCTTACTGTAGAATGCAGTGTTTGGTTTTCGCCAGGCATAATGGGACCCATCTCGTCCAAAACTCTGCCAAAACCAAACTCTGCATTTCACAGTAAGAACATCATACCAAAGGTCAAGCATGGTGGTGGTGGTGTGTTGGGTGTTGCATAACTTTGTTTATGAAATAAATGATATAAATATGTAATTGTTGTGTTATTTGTTCGCTTATGTTCCCTATCTAATATTAGGTTTTGGATGAAGATCTGATAACATTCAGGATCACAAATATGCAAAAGTTGAGAAAATTAGAAAGGGGGCAAATACTTTTTCATAGCACTGTACATGTGGTATTATTGCATTGCTGGCACTATGACTGTACAAAAGTCATGCAAAACCATGACAAGAATACATGGCTTTTTTCAATCTGCAAAGCCAAGTCATGATTTCAATTACAGATCAGCTACCTTATCATTAGTGATTTGTCAATAGATATGTTGCAGCAGTCCATGCAGTCCATACTATGGCCAAGGTTGATTGGTTAGAAATAATAATAAATAATAATAATAAGTTCAACTTTTAAAATTGTTCAGATGTTAAATTAATTACTAAACTTATTTTTTTGCTAGACTATAGAAAGTTGCTAGACTTTAGAAAAGAAAGCAATTACTAAATGTACTGAATAATACTCACATTCCTTTACATTTTTAGCAGAGATGCAGAGAGGAATATTTTGTTTCTTTAAAAAAAGAACCACCAGTCAGGAGGACACAGACAGCTCAAGAGGTATGCTTAGATAACCTACACAGTTCACTTTACATTGAATTAGGCATAATGATTATGGCATTAGACAACAGGAAAAAGCTGTTTCAGTTGTTTAAAAAAATTATTCAACCACCCCCGTCCATCCTCACGTACTTCGTTCCCCCTCTAAAATAATGGGTTCATGACGCCCCTGCTTGTGGGTGCATCCTTTCACAAAACTGTCACATTTGTATTAAAGTAAACAGGCTATTTTATCTTAAAATCAGAAGGCAATTAGCAAACTGCTGCACGTGTACTTGTAATGACTTAACATTGCTTTCAGGGATCTCTCAGTTTTCAACCCCGTACTTCATGTCAGAAAATATGCAGTTCATGTGGCAGATGTGCATAGTAGGTTAACATTTGTGGCGTCGGCATAATGTGGGATACAGGCTATTTATAATGGTTGGCCCTCCGGCAGTTTTCCTAACGGAACTCGATAGCTATGGTACTACTGTATTCACTGGGTAGCCAGGGACAGTGTGGGAGGTCTGTCTGCCATGGTCAACCCCACCCTATAGGTGCCCAAAACCACACCCTAGGTGCCCTGGTTCAGTTGGGCATGAAGGGAGATTCTCCTCCTGTGCCCCCTCAAGGCAGTGCCAACTAGCCCACCATTGTCAAACACTGGTGGTTGTGGGGCAAGGGTTACTTTTAGATGAAATTTGTAGGTGGTGGAACTGTCCCCCAAATTAGCCGAGTTACTTTTCCATGGTCATTTCTAACATAAATCTATTCAGTTCCTTCCTAATGTATAAGCCTGGGCGGCAGGTAGCCTAGCGGTGAAGAGCATTGGGCCAGTAACCGAAAAGTCAATGGTTTAAATCCCAGAGCCGACTAGGTGAAAAAAATCTGTTGATGTGCCCTTGAGCAAGGTACTTAACCCTAATTGCTCCTGTAAGTTACTCTAGATAAGATGCTGTCCAGTGTCCACCATCCTATGTTGAGCCCTGGGTCATGTTCATTAGGACACACAATTAATTATACTTTTTTAAAATAGTTTGCTGTTTTGAAAATCACATTTCTTATTGGTGTAACGTGTACGCTGGGAGTTGGGAGCCTGACGAGCGGGCTGAGGCTTGGGAGCCTGACGAGCGGGCTGAGGCATGGGAGCCTGACGAGCCGGCTGAGGCATGGGAGCCTGACGAGCCGGCTGAGGCTTGGGAGCCTGGCGAGCCGGCTGAGGCTTGGGAGCCTGACGAGCCGGCTGAGGCTTGGGAGCCTGACGAGCCGGCTGAGGCTTGGGAGCCTGACGAGCCGGCTGAGGCATGGGAGCCTGTCATGGGAACCTGTCGAGCCGGCTGAGGCATGGGAACCTGACGACCCGGCTGAGTCATGGAAACCTGCAGAGCCTACCGAGTAGCGTACAGACATGAAACACAAACACAGAGTCAATAACGCCTGGGGAAGGAACCAAAGGGAGTGACAGATATAGGGGAGGTAATCAGGAAGGTGATGAGTCTAGGTGAGTCCCATAATTAAGCGCAGGTGCGCATAACGATGGTGGCAGGTCTGCATAATGATGAGTGAACTGATGACAACGAGTGCCAGAGAGGGGGAGCGGGAGTAGACGTGACAATTGGACAACTCTAGGTAGTCCCGCTCCCTGTTTCAGTCTGTTTTCTTACATTTGGTGCCTAATGAACATAACCCTGGTTGTGTGGGTGCTTACCATTGACAGTAAAGGTACTTACCAACGTAGGGTCCCCGTGTTGCACATGGCTCCAGGGCTACATCAGTCTTTTGTAAGGTAATACTACCACCATCCTACCTACCCCAGATAACTACTACTGCTACAGTATGCCTGTCTCTCCCCTGTCTACATTCTGGATCCTCTCAAGGTCTCCACCAGTAGGGTTTGGTTGACTTTATCAAGCAGAGTGACAAATCCCTCTGACATTTAATTTGACTATGTGAAATATCATGTCAAAGCAGGTGGATCGTCACTTCAATGTCAGCAGTCAGTTCATTACAGAAAGGCTGATGTAGCATTGGATTTGGCCTTTCACTCTTCTGGTGCAGCATTGGACTCATTCAGGGCCCAGTAGGGGCTTGAGTGAAAGGGGGTTTAGGCTATTTGATGTGTGTGTGTCTGGTGTGTGTATGTGTACTGTACGTACGTGTGTTTTCATTCATTCAAGCGTGTGTGTGTACATGTGTATGTGCATATGAATGAGTGTGTGCGCGTGCACGTGTGGGGCCCCACGAGTCTTCAAAGCTGACCCCATTTGAAATGATAATCTCCTCCCTACCCCACCCACCACAGAAGACATGCACTAATAAGAGACTGGGAACAAGTAGGAACCAGTGGGACGTTCAGGCCATAGAAAGGGGAACACTGCAGGATGCTTTTCAGGGAACTAGCTTCTGCTGTACAGAGGAAGTTAGAACCCATCTATCTATGAGGAAACTGTAGCTTTACTAGTTCACACTGACCCAAGGCCATGGTGAAACAACTGTACATGGAGCAATTTACTGCTGTGAGTCTAAGTGTATCATTGCTGTAGGTCCCCACTCCTCTCATAGTTATTTTTCTAGTGACAGGGTGTAATTCTTATCCGTGTGTGTGTGTCTGTCTATCTGTCGGTCTGTGCGTCTGCATGCGTGCGCGGTGTGTGTGTGTGTGTGTGTGTCTGGTGTCTTTTTTTAAACAGTTAAGCATGGTTTAAGGTGCTTACATTTGTTCTGTGGGAGAGACTCGGACCAACGGCAACATACAGTCTAGTCTGTCAGTCTAATTATCCTGTTGTCGCATGCAGTAGCTACGTTGATCCTCTTCTCAGCAATCATGGATTCATTCAAATGCAATTTTGCTTATGTATGCAATTTCTATATTGCACACTACATTATAAATATCCTGGTGGTATAAGTATAATTGTAAGCTAAGGATTGTAAGAATGGCAAGCTTTCAGGTCAGTGAGCATGTACATGTGTGGGCATACATGTATACATACACTGAGTGTAAAAAACATTAAGAACATTTGCCCTCAGAACAGCCTCAATTCGTCGGGGCATGGACTCTACAAGGTGTCGAAAGCGTTCCACAGGGATGCTGGCCCATGTCGACTCCAATGCTTCCCACAGTTGTGTCAAGTTGGCTGGATGTCCTTTGGGTGGTGCACCATTCTTGATACACACAGGAAACTGTTGAGCGTGAAAAACCCAGCAGCGACTACCATCCTTTCAAAGGTACTTAAATCTCTTGTCTTGCCCATTCAGCCTCTGAATGGCACACATACACAATCCATGTCTCAGTTGTCTCAAGGCTTAAAAATCCGTCTTTAACATGTATCCTCCCCTTCATCTACACTGATTGAAGTGGATTTAACAAGTGACATCAATAAGGGATCAATCATAGCTTTCACCTGGATTCACCTGGTCAGTCTATGTCATGGTAAGAGCAGGTGTTCATAATGTTTTGTACACTCAGTGTGTACGCATGCATAGGACATTTGTGTAATCTGCCGAGACATTGGTATTAGAATAAAGGACCTCACAGCTTCTTTGAAGGACAGAGAGCAATGGCATGCCACCATAAGAAAGCATATTCAAATACATGCACAGTTATGTATTTTCAGAGAAGAAACACGTTTTTCATTTCACAGTGAAAGCTTTGTCTGAAACATGACTGGAACATATCCTGGTTAAAGGTCATGTGAAAATGTCCCCAAGTGTCACCAATTACCTGATAAGTTTCTCATGCACATGTAACAATATTTGTTTGAAGTATTGCCATTTAGTTTCATAAATTGAGTTTGAACACTTTCTAATATGAACACTGATAGTTCGACATAGGCCTAGCCTACAGTTTGTCAGTCATGTCCTGTTAACAGCGAAACTAATCTGATTTCACTATTTCTGTGAGAACGTTGTAGACAGATTGGTGAGCAATATCCAAATGCTCCATCTCCCCATGTAAAAATAGTATCTCAACACTCCAGTAGAATTTGCTTCAATGTTATTCTCATTGCCTTGCTTACTCCTCCATTGCGTGGAATGAAGCCAGTCTGTTTGGGTGTTGTGTGTGGTGAGGCAGTACCAAGACTGCTTTGTCAGTCTACGGACCGAGCCCTGGTCTAGTATGTACAGTACACTCCTGTTTTAGCTGTTGATTCTGGCTATGTGGGATAGTCTGTGATGACTCTGTAGCAAGAGCAGTGGACATTGCAAAGACGGATGTCTGGAGACAGTGGGTGTTTCTCAAAATGCATACTACCGTGCTCCGAGAACGCAAATTGGAGCACGGGAGGGTCGGAGTATGAGTCCAAATCAAAGTATGCGAAACGGAGCACGGAGGGCCCTTCTCGAATGCGTACTCCATTTGTACATATTTTGAAGCATGCATCGATGCAGGCTTCAACAGAAAGTATGCAAAGAAATATGACGCAACCACATAAAAAATGACGCAACATTTCTTGAAATTAATGGCGGCCATTATTTGAGCTGAAGCGAGAGAAAATACACTCTGACTTCCGAATGAAATGTTGCCTATTCACATCTCAAATGTTGCCTGACTACAATATTTTATCTTGATACGTTAATAAATACAGATATGGCTCATTAACCTTTACGGACCAAATAATGACGACCAACGCTTCTTAGAAAATATATAAATAATACATTATCAACCCTGCAAGCAATACAAGACTCTTATTATTATGGTGGGAGATTATAATACTGTTTTAAATACCTCAATGGACCGTAAAGGAAATCACACTACAAACTATCACCCTCATGTTCTTAAGGAAATCATGAATGTCATGGATATATTAGAACAAGTGGATATATGGAGGCTTAAATATCCTGACCTAGTGAGATATACAGTGGGGAAAAAAAGTATTTAGTCAGCCACCAATTGTGCAAGTTCTCCCACTTAAAAAGATGAGAGAGGCCTGTAATTTTCATCATAGGTATACGTCAACTATGACAGACAAAATGAGAAAATTTTTCCTGAAAATCACATTGTAGGATTTTTAATGAATTTATTTGCAAATTATGGTGGAAAATAAGTATTTGGTCAATAACAAAAGTTTCTCAATACTTTGTTATATACCCTTTGTTGGCAATGACACAGGTCAAACGTTTTCTGTAAGTCTTCACAAGGTTTTCACACACTGTTGCTGGTATTTTGGCCCATTCCTCCATGCAGATCTCCTCTAGAGCAGTGATGTTTTGGGGCTGTCGCTGGGCAACACAGACTTTCAACTCCCTCCAAAGATTTTCTATGGGGTTGAGATCTGGAGACTGGCTAGGCCACTCCAGGACCTTGAAATGCTTCTTACGAAGCCACTCCTTCGTTGCCCGGGCGGTGTGTTTGGGATCATTGTCATGCTGAAAGACCCAGCCACGTTTCATCTTCAATGCCCTTGCTGATGGAAGGAGGTTTTCACTCAAAATCTCACGATACATGGCCCCATTCATTCTTTCCTTTACACGGATCAGTCGTCCTGGTCCCTTTGCAGAAAAACAGCCCCAAAGCATGATGTTTCCACCCCCATGCTTCACAGTAGGTATGGTGTTCTTTGGATGCAACTCAGCATTCTTTGTCCTCCAAACACGACGAGTTGAGTTTTTACCAAAAAGTTATATTTTGGTTTCATCTGACCATATGACATTCTCCCAATCCTCTTCTGGATCATCCAAATGCACTCTAGCAAACTTCAGACGGGCCTGGACATGTACTGGCTTAAGCAGGGGGACACGTCTGCACTGCAGGATTTGAGTCCTTGGCGGCGTAGTGTGTTACTGATGGTAGGCTTTGTTACTTTGGTCCCAGCTCTCTGCAGGTCATTCACTAGGTCCCCCCGTGTGGTTCTGGGATTTTTGCTCACCGTTCTTGTGATCATTTTGACCCCACGGGGTGAGAACTTGCGTGGAGCCCCAGATCGATGGAGATTATCAGTGGTCTTGTATGTCTTCCATTTCCTAATAATTGCTCCCACAGTTGATTTCTTCAAACCAAACTGCTTACCTATTGCAGATTCAGTCTTCCCAGCCTGGTGCAGGTCTACAATTTTGTTTCTGGTGTCCTTTGACAGCTCTTTGGTCTTGGCCATAGTGGAGTTTGGAGTGTGACTGTTTGAGGTTGTGGACAGGTGTCTTTTATACTGATAACAAGTTCAAACCGGTGCCATTAATACAGGTAACGAGTGGAGGACAGAGGAGCCTCTTAAAGAAGAAATTACAGGTCTGTGAGAGCCAGAAATCTTGCTTGTTTGTAGGTGACCAAATACTTATTTTCCACCATAATTTGCAAATAAATTCATTAAAAATCCTACAATGTGATTTTCTGGAATTTATTTTCTCAATTTGTCTGTCATAGTTGACATGTACCTATGATGAAAATTACAGGCCTCTCTCATCTTTTTAAGTGGGAGAACTTGCACAATTGGTGGCTGACTAAATACTTGTTTTCCCCACTGTACAAGGCGAAGACTCAATAAAGCTAGTCGTCTTGACTTCTTATGTCATTCTCGTTGGCACCAAAAGTTTAAAAAATGTTGATAGGGGACAGAATGCGGTCGGACCATCAGATAATTGGCATATACATTACTCTTACTGAATTTCCACGTGGGCGTGGATATTGGAAATGTAATCAAAGCCTATTGGATGATAACTTGTTTTTAACTAGGACAGAGGAATTTATAACTGAATTTCTCTGACATAACATAGGTACAGCAAATCCCCTTATTGTATGGGACACTTTTAAATGTGCCTTTAGAGGCCATGCAATTTAGGTCAAAAGAGTCCATACTAACAAAGGAAATAGAAGGTCTAACAGAACAGATAGATAGCAATAAAAACTGTAACATAGAGGCTCAGAATAAGTTATAGGAAAAACAAAAAGAAATGGAGGAACTTATTCAAGAAAGCTCAAGTGTAATATATTATAAAAATAAAGCAAACTGGATGGAATATGTGGAAAAATGCTCCAAATTATTTTTTTATCTTCAACAAATGCTATGAAATCAAAAGTTGTTTTATTTACCAAGTTACACTTCTCAAAAGGCACCAAATAGGTGGAATGACCCATGTACGACACTCCTCATTCCAGGCCTGTCTTCTGATAGTAGCCTAAAACTTAACTACAGTGCATTCGGAAAGTATTCAGACCCCTTCACTTTTTCCACATTTTGTTACGTTACAGCCTTATTCTAAAATTGATTTTAAAAATAAAATCCTCATCAATTTACACACAGCACCCCATAATGACAAAGCGAAAACAGGTTTTTAGAACTTTTTGCAAATGTATTAAAAATAAAAAACAAATACCTTATTTACATAAGGATTCAGACCCTTTGCTATTTACATTTTAGTCATTTAGCAGATGCTCTTATCCAGAGCGACTTACAGTTAGTGAGTGCATACATTTTCATACTGGCCCCCCGTGGGAATCGAACCCACAACCCTGGCGTTGCAAATGCCATGCTCTACCAACTGAGCTACATGGGACGCTATGAGACTCTAAATTGAGTTTAGGTACATCCTGTTTGCAATGATCATCCTTGAGATTTTCTACAACTTATTTGGAGTCCACCTGTGGTAAATTCCATTGATTGGACATGATTTGGAAAGGCACACACCTGTCTATATAAGGTCCCACAGTTGACAGTGCATGTCAGAGCAAAAACCAAGCCATGAGGTCGATGGAATTGTCCATAGAGCTCCAAGACAGGATTGTGTCGAGGCACAGATCTGGGGAAGGGTACCAAAACATTTCTGCAGCATTGAAGGTCCCCAAGAACACAGTGGCCTCCATCATTCTTAAATGGAAGAAGTTTGGAACCACCAAGACTCTTCCTAGAGCTGGCCGCCTGGCCAAACTGAGCAATCGGGGGAGAAGGGCCTTGGTAAGGGAGGTGACCAAGAACCCGATAGTCACTCTGACAGAGCTCCAGAGTTCCTCTGTGGAGATGGGAGAACCTTCCAGAAGGACAACCATCTCTGCAGCACTCCACCAATCAGGCCTTTATGGTAGAGTGGCCAGACGGAAGCCACTCCTCAGTAAAAGGCACATGACAGGCCGCTTGGAGTTTGCCAAAAGGCACCTAAAGGACTCTCAGACCACGAGAAACAAGAGTATCTGGTCTGATTAAACCAAGACTGAACTCTTTGGCTTGAATGGCAAGCGTCACGTATGGAGGAAACCACGCACCGCTCATCACATGGCCAATACCCTACGGTGAAGCATGGTGGTGGCAGCATCATGCTGTGGGGATGTTTTTCAGCGGCAGGGACTGGGAGACTAGTCAGGATCGAGGGAAAGATGAACGGAGCAAAGGTCAGAGAGATCCTTGGTGAAAACCTGCTCCGGAGCGCTCAGACTGGGGCGAAGGTTCACCTTCCAACAGGACAACGACCCTAAGCAAACAGCCAAGACAACGCAGGAGTGACTTTGGGACAAGTCTCTGAATGTCATTGAGTGGCCCAGCCTGAGCCCGGACATGAACCCGGTCGAACGTTTCTGGAGAGACCTGAAAATAGCTGTGCAGCGACACTCCCCATCCAACCTGACAGACCTTGAGAGGATCTGCAGAGAAGAATGGGATAATGTCCCCAAATACAGCTGTGCCATGCTTGTAGCGTCATACCCAAGAAGACTCGAGGCTGTAATCACTGCCAAAGGTGCTTCAACAAAGTACTGAGTAAAGGGTCTGAATACTTATGTAAATGTGATATTTCCGTTGTTTATTTTTAATAAATGTGC
Source organism: Coregonus clupeaformis (assembly GCF_020615455.1). Classification (NCBI taxonomy): domain Eukaryota; kingdom Metazoa; phylum Chordata; class Actinopteri; order Salmoniformes; family Salmonidae; genus Coregonus; species Coregonus clupeaformis. Next base: position 26,577,765 of record NC_059192.1, read on the forward strand.
AAAACATTCTACAAGCCTGTTTTTGCTTTGTCATCATGGGGTATTGTGTGTAGATTGATGAGGGGGGAAAACAATGTAATCCATTTCAGAATAAGGCTGTAACGTAACAAAATGTGGAAAAAGTGAAGGGGTCTGAATACTTTCCGAATGCACTGTATGCAGGAGGGCTAGGTATGTTTTTTGTAAGGGGACTAGGTATGTACACAGTGCAGATACATTCCATCAATAAGATAGTGGACAAAATAGATTGTTTCGAAATGTCTCAGCTGTGGCTGTTAGTGTGTGTGTGTGTGTGTGTGCTGTAAAAGGAGTGGATGCATATAGTCTAGTAGCCTGAGGCATTCATGATATAAGCCTACATTTGTGTTAAGCATTATGGTGTATGCAATATGATCTGTTGATGACTCATTGTGTTTTAATTACATAACATAAACTAGTCTAGATTAATATGACTCAGAGTCAGAGACATTAGATGTAAGATAGGCCTAACCTAGCTGTCATGACTAAAAGCTCTGGGTCAGCATTTGTTTGCAAATGTAAATATTTGGTTACATGCAGAAAAAACACAGACTGACTGAACTTTGAACCAAAACATGAATTGTAAGTGTACGGAGAGAAGGTTTCAGAGAATTTTCTATTTTTACGCAGTTTTCTTTATTTCCTTATGCATCAGTCAAGTCAGACAAGCATCAGATCTTCGGTCAGGATTGGAATATTGAGATATTGAGCAGAATCCAATTAATTTGGTTGTAGGCAGACATACAGTGTCTAGTGAAATTCTTCACACCACTGCACAGTTTTCACATTCTGCAGCCTTAAATTAAACTCAAATGAACAACAATGAAATGCAACAACAATGAAATTGGAATTTTCACCTACTGGTCTAAATAACCTATTACACACTTTCAAAGTGAAAGCAAAATTATATACATTTTCAAAAAATGTATACAAAATAAAACGCAAAGATTTATTGATTGAGTAGGTCATCATACTCCTTGCTGTGGCACATCTAAATACATTCAGGAGCAAATATTTTCATGAAAAATCACACAATTAGCCTAGTTGAATTGGGTCCATCTGTGTGCAAAAGTAATGGTTCTCATAAAACATTTTAAACTCTGTATATTTAAGGTCCCTTAGCTGGTTAGTGAATTTCAAACAAGATTCAACCTCAAAGTGACCAAAGTGCTTTAAAAACATGTCAGGCATACATTTTGAAATAATTCCAATACACTGAATATCCCATTGTTTATGGTCAAGTATGATGGTAAGCTGTGGAGGGTGTATAATATCACCATGGCACTGTAAGGATCTGTTCATCCTTCCTAACTCAATCAAATGTATTTATAAAGCACTTTTTACATCAGCAGATGTCACAAAGTGCTATACAGAAACCCAGCCTAAAACCCCAAACAGCAAGCAATGCAGATGTAGAAGCACGGTGGCTAGGAAGAACTCCCTAGAAAGGCAGGAACCTAGGAAGAAACATAGAGAGGAACCAGGCTCTGAGGGGTGGCCAGTCCTCTTCTGACCGGGTGGGGATTATAAGATTACATGGCCATTTAAGGCCAGATTTTCTTCAAGATGTTCAGCAGGGTCAAATAATAATCAGCGGTTGTAGAGGGTGCAACAGGTCAGTACTTCAGGAGTAAATGTCAGTTGGCTTTTCATATTTTCATAGCCGAGCATTCAGAGGTCGAGACAGCAGGTGCGGTAGAAGAGTCGAAAACAGCAGGTACTGGACAAGGTAGCACGTCCGGTGAACAGGTCAGGGTTCCATAGCCGCAGGCAGAACAGTTGAAACTGGAGCAGCAGCACGACCAGGTGGACTGGGGACAGCCAAGAGTCATCAGGTCAGGTAATCCTGAGGCATGATCCTAGGGCTCAGGTCCTCCGGGAGGGGAGGGAGAGAAGGAGAGAGAGCATTAGCGTGAGCATACTTAAATTCACACAGGACACCAGATAAGTGTGGTCCTCTGTAGCTCAATTGGTAGAGCATGGCGGTTGTAACGCCAGGGTAGTGGGTTCGATCCCCGGGACCACCCATATGTAAAAATGTATGCACACATGACTGTAAGTCGCTTTGGATAAAAGTGTCTGCTAAATGGCATGTTATTATTATTATAAGACAGGAGAATTACACCAGATATAACAGACTGACCCTAGCCCCCCGGCACATAGACTATTGCAGCATAGATAGTGAGCTGCTGGAGAGACTGGAAATGCTCAGGGATATCACTGTGGGGCCAAAGGTGATTTTAAAACAGCCACGTAGTTCATTGCATGACCTGAGAGAAAAACTATGAATGGATCAACAACATTGCATTAACTACACATCACTGGCCTGTATGACAAAGATGAAAGAAGGAAGCCTGTGCTAATAATCCATTCCAAACCATCCTTCCTGTTTGCAACAAGGTCGTTAAGCAATACTGTAAGTGAACATGGCAAAGAAATTAACTTTTTGGCATAAATGCAAAACTTAAGGTATGGGGCATTTCCAGCACAAAACATCAGCGTGAACTGTCATCAACGTATGCTTCCGTATTCTCCCCTCTCTCTTGGGACATTCACTTGCCTAGGCCCCGTAGACGTATCGAAAGGATCCCACCCTGGTCACCAATGTAGCCGACCGATGTAGAGAGAGAGAAGTGCCTTAGCGGAATGCAATCTTACGAGCCTGCGGTCCAGAGACGAGACCGCTACCGTCTCAGGCAAAAGCCCAGGCTCCTAACGGAGACAATAGAATTGTCATCACTGCATGTTACAAAAGTAAAAACATAATCTGTTTGTCAACTCCTTCAACTAATTGTATATTGAATGTATACAATGTATGTATTCTCTCTTCCCCTCTTTCCCACCTCTCCTCTTCATCTCTCTCCCCCTTTCCCTCTTCCTTCCCATGCCCCATCTGTCTGTCTTACTTATTGTACTTCTCTCTCTCTTCTCTCTCTGTCTCTCACTCTGTCTCTATCTCTCTGTCTCCGTCTCCAGGTGTAGAGGAAGATGAGGACGTGAAGGTGATGCTGAAAGGCTCCAGCATGGTGAAGGTGCGCTCCCCACGCTGGCAGAGGAGACGTACGCTGAAGCTGCTGGACGATGGAGTCACCGTGTGGTGCGAGTCCGACAAGTTCTCCAGCCGCTCCAAGGCCCAGCAGTCCTGTGAGTGTGTATGTGTGTGTGTGTGTGTGTGTGTGTGTGTGTGTGTGTGCACGTGCATCCCCAATCCATTCCCCAAAAAACAGAGCACCAACATCATTGAATGTAAGCCTACTCTATAACGTAATGTTCTTACTAGATTGTTATCAGGTTATTACATAACTTAGCTTTTTTCACTTTTAGTAACTCTGGTATAAGACAAGTAGGCCTAATTCCAGACCTTGTATTGGAACTTGTAAGGCAGAAGAAGGAGATATTTCAGGGAGATGGTTCAAGAGGGTATGCTTTTTATATGCACTGAGTGGAGGGCCTTTGGTTGAGTTGTAGTTGATCACAGACTTGGCATATGGGCTTGTAAGGTGAAACACATGTAAATACAACCCCTTATTTGGGCTGTGTTAACGCCCTGCTTTGGGATGTGGTGTTCACTGTACGTACTCATACAGGCACACACACAAACACACACACACACATACACACACACACACACACACACACACACAAACACCACTCATTATAGTACTGATGTATTTTCAACCTATCCTAGTTTAAGATGAAACACGGTCAAATTAAAGGACATGATATGGTGGTAGGAGTTTCCCTCGACTGTGGTTTGTCCCATATAGTTACCATACAACACAATCATGGGGTACCACGCTCAACTTAGAAACATGCCCTTCAATTGCTGTAATAGTAGATTTGGATTATGATGTGGCCAAACGTGTGTGTGTGTGCATCATTTTTGCCAAATCTACCTTTAAACTTAAACCTGAGCCTCATTTCATTGTAGATGACCTTACTGTAGGAGAGGTTGTAAAATATGTAAAATACAAATAAATAGATATACAGTGAGGGGAAAAAGTATTTGATCCCCTGCTGATTTTGTACGTTTGCCCACTGACAAAGACATGATCAGCCTATAATTGTAATGGTAGATTTATTTGAACAGTGAGAGACAGAATAACAAACAAAAAATCCAGAAAAACGTATGTCAAAAATGTTATAAATTGATTTTCATTTTAATGAAGGAAATAAGTATTTGACCCCTCTGCAAAACATGACTTAGTACTTGGTGACAAAACCCTTGTTGGCAATCACAGAGGTCAGACGTTTCTTGTAGTTGGCCACCAGGTTTACACACATCTCATGACGGATTTTGTCCCACTCCTCTTTGCAGATCTTCTCCAAGTCATTAAGGTTTCGAGGCTGACGTTTGGCAACTCGAACCTTCAGCTCCCTCCACAGATTTTCTATGGTATTAAGGTCTGGAGACTGGCTAGGCCACTCCAGGACCTTAATGTGCTTCTTCTTGAGCCACTCCTTTGTTGCCTTGGCCGTGTGTTTTGGGTCATTTTCATGCTGGAATACCCATCCATGACCCATTTTCAATGCCCTGGCTGAGGGAAGGAGGTTCTCACCCAAGATTTGATGGTACATGGCCCCGTCTATCGTCCCTTTGATGCGGTGAAGTTGTCCTGTCCCCTTAGCAGAAAAACACCCCCAAAGCATAATGTTTCCACCTCCATGTTTGACAGTGGGGATGGTGTTCTTGGGGTCATAGGCAGCATTCCTCCTCCTCCAAACACGGCGAGTTGAGTTGATGCCAAAGAGCTTGATTTTGGTCTCATCTGACCACAACACTTTCACCCAGTTCTCCTCTGAATCATTCAGATGTTCATTGGCAAACTTCAGACGGGCCTGTATATGTGCTTTCTTGAGCAGGGGGACCTTGCGGGCGCTGCAGGATTTCAGTCCTTCACGGCGTAGTGTGTTACCAATTGTTTTCTTGGTGACTATGGTCCCAGCTGCCTTGAGATCATTGACAAGATCCTCCAGTGTAGTTCTGGGCTGATTCCTCACCGTTCTCATAATCATTGCAACTCCACGAGGTGAGATCTTGCATGGAGCCCCAGGCCGAGGGAGATTGACAGTTATTTTGTGTTTCTTCCATTTGCGAATAATCGCACCAACTGTTGTCACCTTCTCACCAAGCTGCTTGCCGATGGTCTTGTAGCCCATTCCAGCCTTGTGTAGGTCTACAATCTTGTCCCTGACATCCTTGGAGAGCTCTTTGGTCTTGGCCATGGTGGAGAGTTTGGAATCTGATTGATTGATTGCTTCTGTGGACAGGTGTCTTTTATACAGGTAACAAGCTGAGATTAGGAGCACTCCCTTTAAGAGTGTGCTCCTAATCTCAGCTCGTTACCTGTATAAAAGACACCTGGGAGCCAGAAATCTTTCTGATTGAGAGGGGGTCAAATACTTATTTCCCTCATTAAAATGCAAATCAATTTATAAAATTTTTGACATGCGTTTTTCTGGATTTTGTTGTTGTTATTCTGTCTCTCACTGTTCAAATAAACCTACCATTAAAATTATAGACTGATCATTTCTTTGTCAGTGGGCAAATTTACAAAATCATCAGGGGATCAAATACTTTTTTCCCTCACTGTAGCAGTTACTAATCCATTTATACCTCTGGAAAGTGTGGAGCGTGTCAATAAAGAAAGACATATTGCATGTCATCATTCTTACACTTCATTCAGCTTCAATCTTAGTACATAAATTGCTACAAAGCAGTTTAAGTGTTTGAAATCTTCAAATTACAATATTGTAACATACAGTGACAGTGAATAACAATGTGAGGACTATACTTAGATATACAGGTTTGATTAACACATTAAATCAATGCAATCTGATTCTGTAGCTTTTCACACTTTAAAATAAAGCAATAGAAGACATGTTCATTAAGAAGAGTATACAAAAATAGATTGATACTGTATATCTCACATGAACAAAAACAGAACAATATAGTTGCATTCTTAAAAAGAGGAAGATAGTTGACATGAGCTCAGTTGATAGAGCATGGCGTTTGCAATGCCAGGGTTGTGGGTTCGATTCCCACGGGGGGCCAGTATAAAAAAAAAATGTATTCACTAACTGTAAGTTGCTCTGGATAAGAGCGTCTGCTAAATGACTAAAATGTAAAAAAATTAGCATATGGTGAACACTTCATTACAACCTCTACATTTCATCTTCTATGATTTAATGGAGTAAAGTTGCCATGTAACAAAAAAGGTAAACATCTACATCACACAGTACATAAATCAAACAAAGGCTGAGCAAACACTATACGCTACCCATGCTTTTGTCCTTCTTATCATATTTTGGATTATCAGCCTATTAACGTCCTTTTTTCATTCTACTCTCCTGGTTCTTCTAAAAGCCCTTGAAAAACAATATACGTCATAAGGAAGGCTGCGTCTATACTTGAACAATGGATATAGCAGTTGTGACAGAATATTGTGTCTTTGCATCTGACTGGTTTGATAGCATGAAAACTGACACAGGGAAGGCCTATAACAATATGCACATGCTGTTCTCTTTCAATTGACATGTCTCCATTTTCGACAAGGCTTCTAAAAACCTCTTCATGTTCTTCACGTCTTCATCCCAGAACATCTTCTGAGACTGGACATAATCTTGACTGCTCCTGGCAGCCGCAGCATTGTTTGGAAGCAACGCTGAAAGATTGAAAATTGCACATTGGCGACTGTCATCAACAGCAGTTGCTGTTGCATTGTTTGCGAACAGTGCTGAAAATGAACCTTGAAGTGAACTGGAAGACCATGTGTCGTCTTCGGGAAGTCTTTCCTGGAAGAGTTGATGGCTTGGAGGATAGGGGCTTGTTCTACATCCACACATGTCACCAGGGTCACAATGTTGTTCTTGACTACATCATCAAAGGGATTGATCAGGCAAGATAAAATATGCTTTTGCACTTGATCTAAGGTCAACACAGAAGCTTTAGTCACAAAGCACACAACATCAACGCCAGTGATGCTCCACTTGTCCTTTCAAGTGTTTCAGATATGTCATAGTGTCGTCACATTCAGAAACTGTATTTACTTCTCCCCCTATGTAATTAATGTTGAGAGAGAAGTGGATTGGAAATCCATCCTGGTGATTGATTTCATATGCAACAACATAAGTCCAGTTTCGTTGGGTTTGCTTGAAACGGAACCCATCCTCCCACTCAACTCCCAGGATGCAGTTGATCATGTTACTGGTGAGTTCAGGTTTTCCTGAGCCACCGGTTCCAACTAACAGGATCGTCTGCTTGGGAGCTCTGCTTACCAAATCTGTTTACCAAATCTGTAAAGCTTGAATTTGTTGTACAAAACAAGTTCATCAAAGGGATTGATCAGGCAAGATAAAATATAGTTTCTGAGGTGGAAGTTGGAAGAGTTATATTTGGGAGTTGTGGTGAGGGAGGCCCCGCTCTCTCCTTTCCCAGATGTTTAGTTCATTTCATTCCGATCTCCTCTGCATTATTGTAGCCATCTGCTGCAGCCTGTCAACTATGCCTCTGCCTATCCCTGTTCTCTCCTCTCCGCACAGGCTACACAAACGCTTCACACCGCGTGGCTGCTGCCTCTCTAACCTGGTGGTCCCTGCACGCACGACCCACGTGGAGTTCCAGGTCTCAGGCAGCCTCTGGAACTGCCGTTCTGCTGCCAACAAGGCAGAGTTCATCTCAGCCTATGCTACCCTCCAGTCCCTCGACTTCTTGGCGCTGACGGAAACATGGATTACCACTGAAAACACTGCTACTCCTGCTGCTCTCTCCTCGTCTGACCATGTGTTCTCGCATACCCCGAGAGCATCTGGTCAGCGGGGTGATGGCACAGGAATCCTCATCTCTCCCAAGTGGACATTCTCAATTTTTCCCCTGACCCATCTGTCTATCTCCTCATTTGAATTCCATGCTGTCACAGTCACTAGCCCATTTAAGCTTAATATCCTTGTCATCTATCGCCCTCCAGGTTCCCTTGGAGAGTTCATCAATGAGCTTGACGCCTTGATAAGTTCCTTTCCTGAGGATGGCTCACCCCTCACAGTTCTGGGGGATTTCAACCTCCCTACGTCTACATTTGACTCATTTCTCTCTGCCTCCCTCTTTCCACTCCTCTCCTCCTTTGACCTCACCCTCTCACCGTCCCCCCCTACTCACAAGGCAGGCAATACGCTTGACCTCATCTTCACTAGATGCTGTTCTTCTACTAATCTCACTGCAACTCCCCTCCAAGTCTCCGACCACTACTTTGTATCCTTTTCTCTCTCCCTCTCCTCCAACACTACTCACTCTGCCCCTACACAGATGGTAATGCGCCGTCGCAACCTTCGCTCTCTCTCTCCCGCTACTCTCTCCTCTTCCATCCTATCATCTCTTCCCTCTGCTCAATCCTTCTCCCTCCAATCTCCTGATTCTGCCTCCTCAACCCTCCTCTCCTCCCTTTCTGCATCCTTTGATTCTCTATGTCCCCTATCCTCCCGGCCGGCTCGGTCCTCCCCTCCAGCTCCGTGGCTTGATGACTCATTGCGAGCTCACAGAACAGAGCTCCGGGCAGCTGAGCGGAAATGGAAGAAAACTAGACTCCCTGCGGACCTGGCATCTTTTCACTCCCTCCTCTCTACATTTTCTTCATCTGTTTCTGCTGCTAAGGCCACTTTCTACCACTCTAAATTCCAAGCATCCGCCTCTAACCCTAGGAAGCTCTTTGCCACATTCTCCTCCTACCAAGTGGCGTGGCGAGAAGCTGTCTCCGCACCACGTGCTCTCACCACTGGTGTCCCCCAGGGCTCAGTTCTAGGCCCTCTCCTATTCTCGCTATACACCAAGTCACTTGGCACTGTCATATCCTCACATGGCCTCTCCTATCATTGCTACGCTGACGACACACAACTAATCTTCTCCTTTCCCCCTTCTGATAACCAGGTGGCGAATCGCATCTCTGCATGTCTGGCAGACATATCAGTATGGATGACGGATCACCACCTCAAGCTGAACCTCGGCAAGACGGAGCTGCTCTTCCTCCCGGGGAAGGACTGCCCGTTCCATGATCTCGCCATCACGGTTGACAACTCCGTTGTGTCCTCCTCCCAGAGTGCGAAGAGCCTTGGCGTGACCCTGGACAACACCCTATCGTTCTCCGCTAACATCAAGGCGGTGACCCGATCCTGTAGGTTCATGCTCTACAACATTCGGAGAGTACGACCCTGCCTTACACAGGAAGCGGCACAGGTCCTAATCCAGGCACTTGTCATCTCCCGTCTGGATTACTGCAACTCGCTGTTGGCTGGGCTCCCTGCCTGTGCCATTAAACCCCTACAACTCATCCAGAATGCCGCAGCCCGTCTGGTGTTCAACCTTCCCAAGTTCTCTCACGTCACCCCGCTCCTCCGCACACTCCACTGGCTTCCAGTTGAAGCTCGCATCTGCTACAAGACCATGGTGCTTGCCTACGGAGCTGTGAGGGGAACGGCACCTCCGTACCTTCAGGCTCTGATCAGTCCCTACACCCAAACGAGGGCACTGCGTTCATCCACCTCTGGCCTGCTGGCTCCCCTACCTCTGCGGAAGCATAGTTCCCGCTCAGCCCAGTCAAAACTGTTCGCTGCTCTGGCACCCCAATGGTGGAACAAGCTCCCTCACTACGCCAGGACAACGGAGTCACTCACCACCTTCCGGAGACATTTGAAACCCCACCTCTTTAAGGAATACCTGGGATAGGATAAAGTAATCCTTCTACCCCCCCCCTTTACTCCTCCTTTACTCCAAAATTAAATAAAAAAAAAAAGATAAAAAAATGAAAAAAAACATTGTAAAGTGGTTATCCCACTGGCTACAAGGTGAATGCACCTATTTGTAAGTCGCTCTGGATAAGAGCGTCTGCTAAATGACGTAAATGTAAATGTAAATGTAAAGTTCTTGTTTTACATGTTCTACCTTTTCCATGGGAACCTCATACACAGGCATTGAGCCAGAGCTCTTCAGTTCACTCTTTTGTCTTACGACTTCAGCCAATCCTTGGGTCTTTGGTAGAGTGGCAACAATGGCCTGTGTGCTCCCTTTACTGATTTCAGCTGCACCACAATCACAACTGGCTCTCACTTTGTACTTTGTGAGCGGCTTCAGTCCAGCAACGATGAGGACGTTGTCTTTGAAAGTCGCCTTACATTTGACATTTTAGTCATTTAGCAGACGCTCTTATCCAGAGCGACTTACAGTTAGTGAGTGCATACATTTTTATACTGGCCCCCCGTGGGAAACGAACCCACAACCCTATCGTTGCAAACGCCATGCTCTACCAACTGAGCTACACGGGCCTTCATCCACTCTGCCTCCTCCCCACTCTCATCGGCTGACATCTCTTTGTATTCTATCACATATAGTGCCTTCAGAAAATATTCATATCCCTTGACTTATTCCACATTATGTTGTGTTACAGACTGAATTCCAAATGGATTAAATACAAATCTCACCCATCTACACACAATACCCCATAATGACAAAGTGAAAACATGTTTTTAGAAATGTTTGCACATTTATTGAAAATGAAATACAGAAATATCTCATTTACATAAGTATTCACACCCCTGAGCCAATACATGTTAGAATCAACTTTGACAGTGATTACAGCTGTGACTCTTTCTGGGTAAGTCTCTAAGAGCTTTGCACACCTGGATTGTACAATATTTGCCCATTATTCTTCTCAACATTCTTCAAACTCTGTCAAATTGGTTGTTGATCATTGCTAGACAACCATTTTCAAGTCTTGCCAAAGGTTTTCTAGCAGATTTAAGTCAAAACTGTAACTTGGAAAATCTCCCATGTCTTTGTGGTTGAATCTGTGTTTGGAATTCACTGCTTGGCTGAGGGACCTTACAGATAATTGTATGTGTGGGGTACAGAGATTATTATTATTATTATGACTGTTATTACACACAGAGTGAGTCCATGCAACTTTTTTATTATGTGACTTGATAAGCACATTTTTACTGCTGAATTTATTTAGGCTTGAGTCAATAAGGTTGAATACTTCAGCTTTTCATTTTTTGTAAGAATGTCCAAAAAGCATAATTCCACTTTGACATTATGGGGTATTGTCTGTAGACCAGTGTCTGTGGCTCCTTCTTCTTCCTTATTGGGAATTGAGGGCCAAAAGGAAACATATGTGCTCATCACCTTTGATAGGTCTTGTGTGATTGTCTATGTCAACACCCTTTTTGAGATCCAGCTGAATGGCCTGTGTGCTTTCAAAGCTTGTGTCTTCTTTGTTAACCTCTGAAAAATATTTGAAAATATTTTTTTGTCTTCTAAGGTATCCTCTGAGAAGTACCATTGTTGCCTTCTCTGATCAATCACTGAGGCATGTATGCTGTCAAAGTTTGTGAAATCACTCACATAGTTTGACAAAGCTGACAGGACAGGGCCCTTGCACCCCAGAGGGGAAAGTGATGCTTTACCTTTGAGTTAAAGACCTCTATGTCAAGTTCACTCTTAGATGTCACTATCTTAGTGAACCTTTGACTGTAGTCATCTGTAATCATTCTTAAAAACTGATCAATCACATTGATATTTTCCTCAATGGAATCCATACATTCATTGAGGATGCTGGTGTTGAAGGGAGACTCTTGCAGACGTTTCAAGATGTCAGCCAACACACGCTCTTCTTTGTCCCTCCCTCTAACAGACGGAAGGAGATCTGCCAATGATTACTTGAAGTTATCTGAAAGTTTTCTCTCTTTTGCACCAGTCTCCTTGAAGTATTTTACTGGCTCGCTTTTCATTGCATCGTTATATCTTATCTCCAGCTCACTGAGGTCTTCCAGCATCTTCTGCGATTGCCCTTCTAAACTTACACTGATCTGACGAACCAACTTGGTGGCAGTGGAGTCCAACACCTGTAATGGAAGCAGATTCACTTGCAAAGCGACCCCCCTCTCCTAGTTTTGAGGCAGGGTTTTCTAGATGTGTATGGCTTCTTGAAAAGATACAGCTGTTTTCAAGGAGGAAATCCCCATGGACACTGCAAGATAACTGTTCAGCTCAAAAAAATATCTGTTTTTGGAACACTTCACATGTTTTCACATGTTGTTTCATGTTATCATATGTTGCTTTACATGTTGTCACATGTTTAGACATTAACTTCACATAAGATCACATGTGATCACATGAAAACATGTTTATGGAACACTTCACATGTGAAATTAATGTGTTTTTTCCATAAGGGTGCCCCACACATCCTTGTACTTTTAAGCTTTCCTGCCCAAGGTAGTTCATGGCCAGTTACATGTTTTTCTTCGTAATGGTGTACAAAAGTGTGTATCTAGTTGATCCCGCGACCTCAAACAGCCTTGCCAAAAAGCTTGATTTGAGAGAAGCATTAGCATTTAAAATAGATAATTTATCAGCAGTAGAGTCAGATGTGATGACTTTGAAGTTGGTGAAAGGCTTGTCTGTTGTAATGACGTTGTTCTTCAGTGGCTCCTTGTCCCACAATACCAACCCTGTGATGAGATGAGACAAATCAAACATTTACAGTAAATCCACAGGAATGTAATTGTTATTGTATTTGGGAGGTTTCGGGAGTTGTAGCTAAGATCATGTGGCCTAGAGGTCAAAATAGCTGGCTACATCAGTACTTACATTCCTCAGCAAAATAATGATTTCATACCGATACAGGGTACAAATAAAAAATGTTAAGACAGGTTGGACAGTTTGTGTGTGTGTTACCTGTAATAAGGGCATCATTGCGACAGTCAAACAGCATTCCCAAGGAGAAGGGACGTCCCAGTGCTGCCAGCTAGCCATTGTAGATACTCACTGGTGGTAAAAACGATATATAAAAATGTACTAACTTGTGTTGAAAACTAGATGACTGATGCCCTTATTACAGATCACACACACACAAGCTGTCCAAACATGTTTTACTTGTACCCTGAACCGGTATGAAATCATTATTTTGCTGAATAATGTAAGTACAGATGCAGCCAGTTAAACAGTCACCACTAGCCGGCCTCCACCCAGTACTCTGCCCTGAAATTAAACACTGTTACTAGCCAGCTACCACCCTGTACTCAACACTGCCCTATGCACATAGTCATTGAACACTGGTCACTTTAATAATGTTTACATACTGTTTTACCCACTTCATACGTACTGTATTCTAGTCTATGCTCATCCTATATAACTACTGCTTTACACACATTTTCTATTCATATTCATTTTAGTCATTTAGCAGACACTCTTATCCAGAGCAACTTACAGTTAGTGAGTGCATACATTTTCACACTGGTCCCCCGTGGGAATCGAACCCACAACCCTGGCGTTGCAAGCGCCATGCTCTACCAACTGAGCTACACGGGACTGTCCATAATGTCTATACACACCATCATATAAATATATATTTATATTCCGGACTCTAACTTTGTTCATTCTGATATTTCTTCATTCCTTTCTTTTTATTTTGTGGATTTGTGTTTATTGTTTTGTATTGTTAGGTATAACTGCATGTTGGAGCTAGAAACATAAGCATTTCGCTGCACCTGCGATAACGTCTGCATAATATGTGTACGCAACCAATACCATTTTATTTTATTTGACAGGGTGCGCTGTTTTGAAGCCACTGCGTTGCCTTTTTGTAAAAATAAATGAAATAATAATCTTGTAAAAAATATTTTTGAAGCTATAGAAATGCATTTATTAATGTCTACATTCGTTTTTGCCAAGTATATTCTATTACAGACACCTTTATGCATATTTTAAAATTATATTATTCGAACTGAACATAAAAATGTAAAATATATTAAAACATTTTCCTTAAAGACGCACTATGCAGAAATCGCTCTGCCATTTCCTGGTTTGTCACACCCTGACTCAGGGGACTCTTATATGTTGAGTCAGGGTGTGTATATTCCTTGTTGTGCTTTTTCTATGTGTGGGATCTAGTATGTCTAGTTCTATGTTGGCCGGTGTGGTTCCCAATCAGAGGCAGCTGTCGCTCGTTGTCTTAGGCAGCCTATTGGCACAGTCTAGTTGTGGGATCTTGTTCCTGGTAAGGTTAGTTGTGTGTCCTACCTTTGGACTTCACGTTTCCTTTCCTTTGTTGTTTTGTCGTGTGTTTATTTAGTTCAATAAACATGTACGCATATCACGCTGCGCCTTGGTCTGACCCGTCATTCAACGAACGTGACATGGTTGCTAAAATTCTAATTGTGATGGGTGATTAGAAGGAGTCAGGTGCAGCAGGGTAAATCACAGAATACAGAATTTATTCCAGAATACAGAGTTATGCAGAAATGCGTCAAACAGTCCAGTGCGCAAAACAGGCGCACTAGAACCAAACAGGCACACAGGGAAAAAATACCCCCGCAATACAAAATACACGGAGCTCATCCGAGCTACACTCTCCTCACAATAAACAATCACACACAAGGACAAGGGGCCAGAGGGAACACTTATACAAGTACTAATGAGGGGATAAAAACCAGGTGTGTGTAATAAACAAGACAAAACAAATGGAATGATGAGATGAGAAGTCCGGTGACGACGAACGCTGAAGCCTGCCCGAACTAGGAGAGGATGCAGCTTCGGAGGAAGTCGTGATACTAATAGTTAGCCTAATTTCAGTTTATGTGACAAAACAAGCAAGTATAGTGTAGAGAATCATTGTACAATCTAAACTGCTGTGAAATATCTTTTCCATAACCAAAAATATTGTGTTTGAAGCTGGTGTACAAAACCAAAAGTAAAAGATGCAAAAACTAAACTTAATAACGAGAAGGATAGGAATAGCGCACATAGAACAGATCTACCGCTTCTTGGACTGGCTTTCAATGAGAATGACACACATTTCTATGTGGATTTGGTCGGGTCGCCCAAAAGGTTACATATTGCAGCTTTAAAGTATAATATTTTGAGAGTACTGATGGTAATCCAGGCTCTGTCGTAGCCGGCCGTGACCGGGAGACCCATGGGGCGGCGCGCAATTGGCCCAGCGTCGTCCAGGGTAGGGGAGGGAATGGCCGGCAGGGATGTAGCTCAGTTGATAGAGCATGGCGTTTGCAACGCCAGGGTTGTGGGTTCGATTCCCACAGGGGGTATGAAAAAAAATTATGTATGCATTCACTAACTGTAAGTCGCTCTGGATAAGAGCGTCTGCTAAATGACTGAAATGTAAATGTAATGTCCCCACTACAGCAAATACAGACTTAAATACAATCCATCAATATGAAGTGCTTTGAGAGGCTATTCAAAGACGATGTCACCTCCTTCCTCCCTGACACACTCAACCCTCTCCAATTTGCCTACCGCCCTGACAGATCCATTGCACTGCACACTGCCCTTACCCATCTGGACAAAATAATAATAATAATATAATAATATGCCATTTAGCAGACGCTTTTATCCAAAGCGACTTACAGTCATGCGTGCATACATTTTTGTGTATGGGTGGTCCCGGGGATCGAACCCACTATCTTGGCGTTACAAGCGCCGTGCTCTACCAGCTGAGCTACAGAATGGAATGCATATGTGAGGATGCTGTTCATCAACTACAGCTCGGCCTTCAATACCTTAGTGCCCTATAAGCTCATTACAAAGCTCACAGCCCTGGGTCTGAACTCCGCCCTATGCAACTGGGTCCTGGACTTCCTGATGGACCGCCCCCAGGTGGTGAAGGTAGGTAACATTACCACCTCGACACTGATTCTCAACACGGGGGCCCCACAACGTTGCGTCCTCAGTCCCCTCCTGTATTCCCTGTATACCCACGACTGCGTGGCCTCACACAATTCTAACTCGATCATCAAGTTCGCTGACAACACATCAGTAGTAGGCCTGAATAACAACAACGACGAGACAGACTACAGGGAGGAGATGGGGCACTCTGACGGTGTGCTGCCAGGTAAACAACCTCTCCCTCAACGTTAGCAAAACAAAGGAGCTGATTGTGGACTTCAGGAGGAAACAGGGTGGACACGCCCCCATCCTCATCAATGGTGCCACCGTGGAGACGGTCAATAACTTCAAATTCTTCGGCGTAGAGAAGAAGCTGAAATGGTCTAACCACACGGACACCGTGGTGAAGAAGGCATGACACTGACTCTTCAACCTCAGGATGCTAAAGAAATTTGGCCTATCCCCGAGGGCCCTCACGGTGTTCTACAGGAGCACCATCGAGAGCATACTGTCGGGCTGCATCACAGCCTGGTACGGCAACTCCACCGCTGCGGACTGGAAAGCGCTTCAGAGGGTGATACATGCAGCCGAACGCACCATTGGGTGCACACTGCCTGCCCTACAGGACACCTACAACACCAGGTGTTGCAGGAAGGCCAAGGAAATCATCAGGGACTCCAGCCACCCAAGCCATGCCCTGTTCTCTTCGCTTCAATCAGACGCGGGCAGTACAGGAGCATCATGGCAAAAACTGGAAGACTGGCCAATAGTTTTTACCCTCAAACCATCAGGCTGCTGAATAGCCACAACTAGTCAGCTACCTGCTCCTCTCTGCTACTCCCCCTATGGAGCTTAAGCCTTCCTGAAGTGCAACAACATATACAGTGCCTTCGGAAAGTATTCAGACCCCTTGACTTTTTCCACATTTTGTTAGGTTAAAGCCTAATTCTAAAATTGATTAAATTGCTTTTTTCCCTCATCAATCTACACACAATACCCCATAATGACAAAGCAAAAACAGGTTTTTGTAAATTGTTGCTAATAAAAACGGAAATATTACAATTACATAAGTATTCAGACCCTTTACTCAGTACTTTGTTGAAGCACCTTTGGCAGAGATTACAGCATCAATTATTTCTGGGTATGACGCTACAAGCTTGGCACACATGTATTTGGGGAGTTTCTCCCATTCTTCTCTGCAGATCCTCTCAAGCTCTGTCAGGTTGGATGGGGAGCGTTGCTGCACAGCTATTTTCAGGTCTCTCCAGGGATGTTCGATCGGGTTCAAGTCCGGGCTCAGGCTGGGCCACTCAAGGACATTCAGAGACTTGTCCTGAAGCCACTCCTGCGTTGTTTTGGCTGTGTGCTTAGGGTCGTTGTCCTGTTGGAAGGTGAACTATCACCCCAGTCTGAGGACCTGAGCACTCTGGAGCAGGTTTTCATCAAGGATTTCTCTGTACTTCTCTGTTCATCTTTGCCTCGATCCTGACTAGTCTCCCAGTCCCTGCCGCTGAAAAATATCCCCACAGCTTGATGCTGCCACCATCATGCTTCACCGTAGGGATGGTGCCAGGTTTCCTCCAGACGTGACGCTTGGCATTCAGGCCAAAGAGTTCATTATTGATTTCATCAGACAAGAGAATCTTGTTTCTCATGGTCTGAGAGTCTTTAGGTGCCTTGGCAAACTCCAAGTGGGCTGTCATGTGCCTTTTTACTGATGAGTGGCTTCCGTCTGGCCACTCTACCATAAAGGCCTGATTGGTGGAGTTCTGCAGAGATGGTTGTCCTTCTGGAAGGTTCTCCCATCTCCACAGAGGAACTCTGGAGCTCTGTCAGAGTGACCATCGGGTTCTTGGTCACCTCCCCGACCAAGGCCCTTCTCCCCCAACCAAGGCCCTTCTCCCCCGATTGCTCAGTTTGGCCGGGCGGCCAGCTCTAGGAAGAGTCTTGGTGGTTCCAAACTTCTTTCATTTAAGAATGATGGAGGCCACTGTGTTCTTGGGGACCTTCAATGCTGCTGACATTTTTGGATATCCTTCCCCAGATCTGTGCCTAGACACAAGGCTATCTTGGAGCTCTACAGAGAATTCCTTCGACCTCATGGCTTGGTTTTTGCTCTGACATGCACTGTCAACTATGGGACCTTATATAGACAGGTGTGTGCCTTTCCAAATCATGTCCAATCAATTGAATTTACCACAGGTGGACTCCAATCAAGTTGTAGAAACATCTCAAGGATGATCAATGGAAACAGGATGTACAGTGGGGAAAAAAAGTATTTAGTCAGCCACCAATTGTGCAAGTTCTCCCACGTAAAAAGATGAGAGAGGCCTGTAATTTTCATCATAGGTACACGTCAACTATGACAGGCAAATTGAGGAAAAAAAATCCAGAAAATCACATTGTAGGATTTGTAATGAATTTATTTGCAAATTATGGTGGAAAATAAGTATTTGGTCACCTACAAACAAGCAAGATTTCTGGCTCTCACAGACCTGTAACTTCTTCTTTAAGAGGCTCCTCTGTCCTCCACTCGTTACCTGTATTAATGGCACCTGTTTGAACTTGTTATCAGTATAAAAGACACCTGTCCACAACCTCAAACAGTCACACTCCAAACTCCACTATGGCCAAGACCAAAGAGCTGTCATAGGACACCAGAAACAAAGTTGTAGACCTGCACCAGGCTGGGAAGACTGAATCTGCAATAGGTAAGCAGCTTGGTGTGAAGAAATCAACTGTGGGAGCAATTATTAGGAAATGGAAGACATACAAGACCACTGATAATCTCCCTCGATCTGGGGCTCCACGCAAGATCTCACCCCGTGGGGTCAAAATGATCACAAGAACGGTGAGCAAAAATCCCAGAACCACACGGTGGGACCTAGTGAATGACCTGCAGAGAGCTGGGACCAAAGTAACAAAGCCTACCATCAGTAACACACTACGCCACCAGGGACTCAAATCCTGCAGTGCAAAACGTGTCCTCCTGCTTAAGCCAGTACATGTCCAGGCCCGTCTGAAGTTTGCTAGAATGCATTTGGATGATCCAGAAGAGGATTGGGAGAATGTCATATGGTCAGATGAAACCAAAATAGAACTTTTTGGTAAAAACTCAACTCGTCGTGTTTGGAGGACAAAGAATGCTGAGTTGCATCCAAAGAACACCATACCTACTGTGAAGCATGGGGGTGGAAACATCATGCTTTGGGGCTGTTTTTCTGCAAAGGGACCAGGACGACTGATCCGTGTAAAGGAAAGAATGAATGAGGCCATGTATCGTGAGATTTTGAGTGAAAACCTCCTTCCATCAGCAAGGGCATTGAAGATGAAACGTGGCTGGGTCTTTCAGCATGACAATGATCCCAAACACACCGCCCGGGCAACGAAGGAGTGGCTTCGTAAGAAGCATTTCAAGGTCCTGGAGTGGTCTAGCCAGTCTCCAGATCTCAACCCCCATAGAAAATCTTTGGAGGGAGTTGAAAGTCTGTGTTGCCCAGCGACAGCCCCAAAACATCACTGCTCTAGAGGAGATCTGCATGGCGGAATGGGCCAAAATACCAGCAACAGTGTGTGAAAACCTTGTGAAGACTTACAGAAAACGTTTGACCTGTGTCATTGCCAACAAAGGGTATATAACAAAGTATTGAGAAACTTTTGTTATTGACCAAATACTTATTTTCCACCATAATTTGCAAATAAATTCATAAAAAATCCTACAATGTGATTTTCTGGATTTTTTTCCCTCATTTTGTCTGTCATAGTTGACGTGTACCTATGATGAAAATTACAGGCCTCTCTCATCTTTTTAAGTGGGAGAACTTGCACAATTGGTGGCTGACTAAATACTTTTTTTCCCCACTGTATGTTGCGTAAGTATAAAATACACCCCAAAACATGCATGTGACAGTTTTCACTCAAAAGTTGGCATTTATATAAACTGAACACTTATTCATAAAAAAAAAACGTGTTAATATAATAACAAGATGCAATCATTTGCCATTAGATTCTTTTTTTTTTTCCTAATTCATTTCCATGATCATTGTCCCATCTCTCATTTAATTGGACCCACTTTACCATAGTAAACAGATCAACTATTTCAAGTATTTTGCTCTATGCGATCCAATCCGGAGCGCAGTTTAACAGTAGAACAGATGGTTCACCTTTTCCATGTACGTTTATTTTGGCTACTGTATATACATCTGAATAGCCTACTGTAATATCAAATGTCTCAAGTAAACAATATTTAATATATATACACTACCGGTCAAAAGTTTTAGAACACCTACTCATTCAACAGTTTTTCTACATTGTAGAATAATAGTGAAGACATCAAAACTATGAAATAACACATATGGAATCATGTAGTAACCAACAAAGTGTTAAAGAAATCAAAATATATTTGATATTTGAGATTCTTCAAATAGCCACCCTTTGCCTTGATGACACTCTTGGCATTCTCTCAACCAGCTTCACCTGGAATGCTTTTCCAACAGTCTTGAAAGAGTTCCCACATATGCTGGGCGCTTTTCCTTCACTCTGCGGTCCGACTCATCCCAAACCATCTCAATATTTTTGTACGTGCATAGTCTTTTCAGAAATGGCACACGCCGATATTTAGTCTGAAATGTACTTAACGGTTATTGTAAAAACAATTAGTCGCTAAATCCGAAAAAATTACGGACCATGTAAAAACTGTTAGTCACTAAATCCGGCTAGAAGGACCACGTATAAATGGTTGGCTGGTATGCCCTCACACGTCTGAGCGGTTGGCTGTGAATGCCCTCACCCGCTATACACTTATAACTGTCTGGTTAGAACATGATGTTGAGGCTCATCACTGCACTCTTGATAGTCACCACCACACACAGACACAGCTGTTTCCTTTGAAGATGTTTTTTATGATTTTGGTAATCCGAATGAATTGGAATCTTATTGTTGTGTTTCTACAAGACAAAGATGTGCCCACATGTAAACAATATTAGTTAAGGGTTATAACTATGCAATATACATATATGTACATTAATAAATGACAAATGGCATTACACTTATAACATGTCTATAAAGGGCTGCCACGCTGATCCTCAAGGGTGCGTGCTTAGTCCCCTCCTGTACTCCCTGTTCACCCACGACTGCGTGGCCAAGCACGACTCCAACACCATCATTAAGTTTGCTGATGACACAAAGGTGGTAGGCCTGATCACCGACAACGATGAGATTCTGTTGAAAAACATTTCTTAAACGGAAGCAAACGGAACAAAATGGGGATAAACATACTATATCAGCTAGATGCAGGCAAGAGTGTGCAAGGCGAATGTCACTGTCTGTCCATGTGTCACTGTCTGTCACGAGTTGCTAAGCCAGAACCCAGAAGCAGACCAGGACAAGGTAAGTTGAAACGAAGGTGAGTGTTTATTACAAATTCAAGAGTGATGCTGAATAATCCAGGGAACAGAGCGGGCGGCGTTGATTAGTTGTTGGGGGTGCAGTGGTTGATCCCATCCTGGGTCGGCAGCCGCCGACCACCAGGCAGAGGTTGGATGAAGGTTCCGGACGGGTGACTGCAGATGGAACAAAACGGGGGTAAGTAAGCAACAAACCAACAAGGTGCAAAAACAACAAAACTAACGCTAGGCTCTAAGACTGATACTCTGGTAAACCTACTGTTCATGGCTAACGATCCGGCAGGGAATGGATGTTAGGCCAGAGCCTAAGAAGGGTGATGATCAGGACCAGGTGTGCAGATTGCTGATGGGATGCAGGTGCGGAAATCAAGAGAGCTCCCCGGAGCGTTCCCGAACCCTCGGGAAACTGGAGATCACGAACAGAAAAACTAGTCACCAGACAGGACCCGACTCAGACTGCCGGGATCGTTACAGTACCCCCCTCCGACGAACGCCACCGGGCGGACTCCCCGGAGCGCCAGGATGGAGGCGGTAGAAGTCACTGATGAGGTCAGCATCTAGGACCTGTCGCCGCGGAATCCAACTCCTCTCTTCAGGACCATACCCCTCCCAGTCCACGAGATACTGGAAACCCCGGCCCCGCCGTCTGGAATCCATGATGCGACGCACCGTGTAGGCAGGACCACCTCCGATCATCCGAGGAGGAGGAGGAGGAGGCGGAGGAGGCAACAGAGGACTGAGGAAAACAGGCTTGAGGCAGGAGACATGAAAGGTGGGATGGACTCTGAGCGTCCTCGGGAGTTTGAGTCGAACTGCCACCGGATTGATCACCTTCTCCACCACAAACGGACCAATGAACTTCGGTAACAACTTCCTAGACTCAGTCCGTAACGGAAGATCCCGTGTGGCCAACCAGACCCTATCTCCGATGGAATAGGTGGGAGCGGGGATCCGGCGACGATTCGCCTGGAGCTGATACCGGTCCGAAACTCTAAGGAGTGCCTTTCTGGCCCGATGCCAGGTCCGGTGGCAACGACGAATATGGGCCTGAACAGAAGGCACTGAGAGCTCCTTCTCCTGAGAAGGGAACAGGGGAGGTTGGTAGCCATACAGGCACTGGAAGGGAGACATCCCAGTGGCAGATGTAGGGAGAGTATTGTGGGCATACTCAACCCAAGGCAACTGAGAGACCCAGGAGGTGGGGTTGGAAGAGACCAGGCAGCGTAGCGTGGATTCCATCTTCTGGTTGGCTCTCTCCGCCTGACCATTGGATTGGGGGTGAAAACCAGATGTGAGACTGACTGTAGCTCCAATGGCCAAACAGAAGGACTTCCAGACAGCAGAGGTAAACTGAGGGCCACGGTCGGAAACGATATCACTGGGCAAACCGTGGACCCTGAAAACCTCCCTAACCAGGATCTCGGACGTCTCCGAGGCAGAGGGAAGCTTGGCAATTGGCACAAAGTGGGCGAACTTGCTGAATCTGTCCACGATAGTCAGAACGACCGTGTTCCCCTCAGAAGCGGGCAACCCAGTGACGAAGTCCAGGGCCAGATGCGACCATGGTCGCCGGGGAATAGGAAGGGGGTGAAGTAGTCCAGAGCTGGGCCGATTGGTACTCTTATTCTGCGCACACACTGGACAGGCAGCAACAAAACCCCGAGTATCCTCGGCCATGGCAGGCCACCAAAAAGCGTCTGCGAAGAAACGCCATGGTCCGAGCCACGCCAGGGTGACAAGCCATCTTGCTGGCGTGGGACCATTTGAGGACAGCAGGACGAACCGACTCAGGCACAAACAACCGACCGGGTGGACCGTTACCGGGGCCGGGCTGAGTCCGAAGGGCCGCCAGCACCTCCTCCTCAATCTTCCACATAACTGCTCCCACGACGCAGTTCCGGGGGAGAATTGTCTCGGTCTTGGACCCACTCTCCTCCGTCTTGGAGAACATCCGGGACAAGGCGTCCGCCTTGCCGTTCTTAGATCCAGGTCGGAACGTCAGGGAAAACTTGAATCGTCCGAAAAACAACGCCCACCTGGCCTGACGGGAGTTGAGACGTTTAGCCGATTGCACGTAAGCAAGATTCTTGTGGTCAGTCCAGACAATAAACGGTTGCTCCGCCCCTCCAACCAGTGGCGCCACTCCTCCAAGGCAAGTTTCACCGCGAGAAGCTCCCGGTTACCCACATCGTAATTCCTCTCCGCAGGCGAAAGGCGACGAGAGTAGTAGGCGCAGGGATGGAGTTTACTGTCCGTGGAGCATCGCTGCGACAGGATGGCGCCAACTCCCACATCAGACGCGTCCACTTCAACGGCGAACTGACGGGCCGTGTCCGGTTGAGAGAGAATCGGTGCGTTGGTGAATCGCCTCTTCAAATCCAGAAACGCTCGATCCGCCTCCGGATTCCACTTGAAGGTCCTGATACTGGAAGTCAAGGCAGTTAACGGAGCGGCCACACGGCTGTAATCCCGGATGAATCTGCGGTAGAAATTCGCAAACCCCAAAAATCTCTGGAGCTGCAATCTCGTACCGGGCTGGGCCCATTCCAGAACCGCTCTAACCTTCTCCTGGTCCATCCTAATCTCTCCCCTGGAGATGATGTACCCGAGAAAGGATGTCGTGTGGGCGTGAAACTCGCACTTCTCGGCCTTCACGAACAGGCGATTCTCCAACAATCGCTGCAGAACCTGCCGGACATGCTGGACGTGGTCGGAAGGTTCCTTCGAGAAGATCAGAATGTCATCCAGGTAAACAAACACAAAGAGACCGATCATATCTCTCAGGACGTCGTTCACCATACTCTGGAATACCGCTGGAGCATTGGTCAGTCCAAACGGCATCACCTGATACTCGAAGTGACCCATCGGTGTATTGAAACCCGTCAACCACTCGTCCCCCTCTCTGATCCGGACCATGTGATACGCATTGCGTAGGTCTAGCTTGGTGAACACCGTAGCACCCTGTAAGGAGTCGAAGGCAGAACTCATCAAGGGCAGGGGATACTTGTTCTTGACCGTGATGTCATTCAACCCCCGATAATCAATACACGGTCGAAGAGAGCCATCCTTCTTACCCACAAAGAAGAATCCTGCCCCCAGGGGTGATGACGAGGGACGAACGAGACCAGCAGCTAGGGACTCCTTGATGTAGGTCT
The DNA here is from genome assembly GCF_020615455.1 of Coregonus clupeaformis. Classification (NCBI taxonomy): domain Eukaryota; kingdom Metazoa; phylum Chordata; class Actinopteri; order Salmoniformes; family Salmonidae; genus Coregonus; species Coregonus clupeaformis. The sequence continues at coordinate 26,602,010 of NC_059192.1, forward strand.
CCAAAGCCTCACGTTCAGGTCGGGAGATACTGTATAACCTTCCCTTGGGGTAGACAGCTCCAGGGAACAGGTTGATGGCACAATCATATGGTCGGTGGGGAGGGAGTGACAGAGCCTTCTGCTTACTGAAAACTTCCCCAAATCGTGATATGTCTCGGGAACCAGGGACAAATCTGGGGGGTTTAGCCTCAATCACCTGACTGGGAACCGAATGGGGACAGGCAGTCTTGAGACAGTTAGCATGACAATCAAGGCTCCAACTCGTTACCTTGCCCGTCACCCAATCGAACGTGGGATTGTGTTCCTTCAGCCAGGGGTATCCAAGGACCAGAGGAACATGGGAAGACGGCAGAATGAAGAATGAAATCATCTCAGAATGATTCCCCGACAACAGCATCTTAACCGGTTCAGTCCTCATCGTGATACGTGCCAGACTACTGCCGTCCAGAGTGGTAGCTTCAATGGCTTCCGGCAATTGCTCCTTGGAAAGCCCCAGCTGTTCCACCAACTCGGCATCTAGAAAGCTTCCATCGGCACCTGAATCGATAAAAGCGTTAATCGCTAAGCTCTGATTCCTGTTCATAAGGGTAGCCGGGAAACGGGGTCTGACAGAGGTATTGAGAGGTCGAAACTGGCTCGCTAAAAGTCCTCCCAACTTTAGCGAGCCGGGCAGTTTGACGACCGCCGGGAACAAGTGGAGATGTAATGTCCCGAGCTACCACAGTAGAGGCAGCAGTTGGTCTTACGTCTATGTTGACGCTCCTCCTTGGTTAACCCGTGCCGCCCCACTTGCATGGGTTCAGAATCGGGAGAGAGGACCTCTCCACTAATCCTTTGTGGTGGAGAATGATCGACGTGTTCTGGTCCACCACCCGACCCGACTGGGAACTGAGAAGCTGATCGATTGGACGGACCCCATTGCTTCTCCCTCCTTCGCTCTCGGACTCGATTATCCACCCGAATAGACAAGGCTACCAAGCCGTCCAGGTCACTAGGCTCCGGATAGGAGATCAACTCATCCTTGAGCTGCTCCGACAGACCCTGGTAAAAGGCCGCTTGCAGAGACTCCTCATTCCACCCACTCTCCACAGCCAACGTCTTGAACTCGATCACGAAGTCGGCCACGCTGCGAGTTCCTTGGTGAAGCGAAAACAGGCGCCTAGCTGCGTCCCTCCCTCGGACGGAATGGTCGAAGAGCTTCCTCATCTCGGCCGTGAACCCCTGGTATGAAGCCATGCAGGGGTCTTGTCGTTCCCAAACGGCTGAAGCCCACTCCAGCGCTCGACCACGCAGCAACTCAATCACAAAGGCTATCCTAGCCTTGTCTGTGGCATAAGAGTAGGGCTGTAGATCGAACACTAATCCACACTGCATAAGGAAGGAACGGCATCTTCCCAGCTCCCCCTCATATTTATCCGGCGTCGGAACCTTGGGCTCACGGAAGGACACAGCTCCAGAAGCGGCAGGCGAGATGGGTGAAACCGGTAGTGGATCCTCCACCGGAAACTTGCGTTGGTTCTGGACCTCCGTCAGACCGGTAGAAAGGTTCCGAACTGACAACGCGATCTCCTGTAGTACCGTGCTATGATGGCCCAACATCTTCTCCTGATGGGTAATGGCATGGCGAACAGAGTCCAGGTCCGCTGGGTTCATTACTGGCCGGATCGTTCTGTCACGAGTTGCTAAGCCAGAACCCAGAAGCAGACCAGGACAAGGTAAGTTGAAACGAAGGTGAGTGTTTATTACAAATTCAAGAGTGATGCTGAATAATCCAGGGAACAGAGCGGGCGGCGTTGATTAGTTGTTGGGGGGTGCAGTGGTTGATCCCATCCTGGGTCGGCAGCCGCCGACCACCAGGCAGAGGTTGGATGAAGGTTCCGGACGGGTGACTGCAGATGGAACAAAACGGGGTAAGTAAGCAACAAACCAACAAGGTGCAAAAACAACAAAACTAACGCTAGGCTCTAAGACTGATACTCTGGTAAACCTACTGTTCATGGCTAACGATCCGGCAGGGAATGGATGTTAGGCCAGAGCCTAAGAAGGGTGATGATCAGGACCAGGTGTGCAGATTGCTGATGGGATGCAGGTGCGGAAATCAAGAGAGCTCCCCGGAGCGTTCCCGAACCCTCGGGAAACTGGAGATCACGAACAGAAAAACTAGTCACCAGACAGGACCCGACTCAGACTGCCGGGATCGTTACACTGTCTGTCACCTCAAATTTGTCTCTCGACCTGTGTGCACCTATGTTGTAAACTTTAATTCATAGGCTAGGTTGTATCAACCTCATGATGGGTATAGGGAAAATTAAAGTATCATGTAGTAGCCTAAACCTATTGCTGTTACATTGAACTGGGTGAATTGAATATGAATGACAGTCATCCAATATGCTGTAATAGAAATAAGGCCTGTATATAGCCTCATTATTGTTATTTTATTGTGTAACTTTTTTTAACTTTAGTTTATTTAGTAAAATTTTCTTAACTCTATTTTCTTAAAATGGCATTGTTGGTTAAGGGCTTGTAAGTAAGCATTTCACAGTAAGGTCTACACCTGTTGTATTGGGCTCCTGTGACAAATAAATTGTGATTTGATTTATAAACACAGCATCAATATAAACATTCACCTTTTGGAGAGAGCGAAACAAATGACTTGGATTGACAAAGGATGAAGATTTATGGCACCCTCTCTCTCCAGCCTTGTGTGAGAATCTACCAGGCTGAGATATTATCAGATCTGGCCTTGAGCCACAGGGTTGTAAATTACTCTGTGCATGAGCAAGCTCCAAGAACAGTCTGGGATGACTAGAAGCTCTCCCATGGCTCCAAGAACAGTCTGGGATGACTCTAGAAGCTCACCCATGGCAGCGCAATAAAACACCTTAATAAAGGCCATTATGAAAAATGCTGTGGTAGTGTGTGCATGCCAAATACGATGTTTACCAGTACAACAATTAAACCACTTCTGCAGAAGTACTTGTGCAACCAATGCAATAATAACGCTTATGGCAATACGGAATAATACTACATACGATAAATAATATTCAAAGCAGCATTGGCAACTCTAACATTAAAGAATAGTAACAGCCACACAGTAGAACATATGGCTGAAATGTATCAAAATAACATCAAGTAATTAGTGGTAATATTACACAGCATGTAAAAACCCCAATAAACCCCCTGCAATTTACATTTCGATGCACACACAACATTCAGACATTCGTGTTACTGTCGACAATAAAAAGTCCTCAGAAACTTGCGTCTTCTCCCTTCGGACGACGATAACACTCTGACCTGAGTGGGTGGGTGCAGTGTCCAGATGCTCTGATTGGTTGGGAATGGCAGGGCTATGATGGGTGAGGGATAACTAAGGTAGACTGAGCAGCCAAACTAACGGGACTTAAGGGAAACTGAAGGGACTGTAAGGGGAAGTTAGGTAAAGAGGAGAGGAGCAGGACAGCCTTTTTTACAGTTATAAATTAGGCCCCTGGTTCTTCACAGACTGGAATGAGTTGCTTTAGAAGTAACATATGTTTTTTGCAAGTGTCCTCCCACTGGGCACACACTGGTTGAATCAACGTTGTTTTCACATTTGAAACAATGTGGAATAGATGTTGAATTGACCTCTGTGCCCAGTGGGTCCCATCTGGAGTTTAATTAAAAAATGTTTACACCTTCTATGTTTACACAAAGGGAAGGGTTTCTTAAAGCCACACTCTGTAAATGTTACAGTGATTTCAAATAATTACGTATTATTACCAAAAAAACTAAGTTACCAAAGTTAGAATTTCTAAAGGAATGAAATATCAAATCATTTTTTTTTTCATAAATCAAATAGAAAAAATGAAAATATAATCAAACAAAATGATGTGATGCCTTTGCAGCCTTTTAAAATAGTTCACCCAGCCCTGGCTCCTGTTTAATGGATAATGATTAATCAGTGCTTGTTCATGTAGGCTCATAAAACATATGTTCCCGCCCTCTCAAAGTCCAAGCTCAGAAGTAGATAAAGGCATGAGGTAGCAGCTGATCGACAGATTAGATTGGCAGTTGTTTTGTTTGATAACAAACCAGGACCAGACCTGTGCTTCATTGGTCAAACATGCATAATTATCACGTTTCAGGAGAAGGCCCAAATGCAGACAGTGTCAAAGTAACAAAAGCTTATTACAAAAACAGGGGACAGGCAAACGACAGGTCAAGGGCAGGCAGAGGTCAGTAATCCAGATCAGAGTCCAAAATGTACAGAACGGCAGGCAGTCTCAGGGTCAGGGCAGGCAGAGGTCAATAATCCAGGGTGGTGTGACAAGGTACAGAATGGCAGGCAGGCTCAGGGCAGGCAGAATGGTCAGAACCGGGAAAACTAGAAAACAGGAACTTGAGAAAGAAAGGCGCTGGTAGGCTTGACGAAACAAATCGAACTGGCAACAGATAAACAGAGAACACAGGTATAAATACACTGGGGATAATGGGGAAGATGGGCAACACCTGGAGGGGGGTGGAAACAATCACAAAGACAGGTGAAACAGATCAGGGTGTGACAAAAATGCACAAACAAGATGGATGAATCTCAGCCCTATTTCATTAACCAGTTGGACTGGTTTTATCATTTTAATTGAAAACAATCACAGTAAAGGTACTTAACTGTTACCCAGAAATGATTTGATATTGAGATAAAAGTGGCTGCAATGGACATTTAAAGAAATTGTGTCAACGATATTGGACATCATACCTGCTGTATTTCAAAATAGCCCGTTAAACAGTATTATCGTATATACCGCCCCAACCCAAGCTGTGTGTATGGCCATGGGTATGGGAATCTGTGTGCTTCTCCACATGAGTGTACTAGGGTCCTCTCCTTTGACCACCAATAGCAGGATGTGTGTCCGCCCATCACTAGCTCTGAAGAAGCCTAAAAGGCCTATCATTAAAACCAACATTTCTCTTTACTCACCATTAAAGACTAGACATGTGTACTCTGTAATAACTATGGGCAGAACCTAGTTTGAGAATTCAGTTCAGCACAAATCACTCTGACTTTTACAGGAATCATGCATGTCAATGGGAGATTTTCATGAAAATGTGAGTTCCCCACATCAATCTAATGTTAGGATTCTTCCCTAGCGTCTCAGTCAATTAATGAAGCATACCAGATGTTGCTATGCAGTTCTGTAGAACAAAAAATAAATACACACTGTTATGTGCTCCCAAAGTGTAATTTATTAGGATAGCGTTGCGACCCCAATCTTGGTCTTCGCCAGGACAATGTTTTCACCAAAACATTGTCCTACTAAATTACACTTTGGGAGCATAATACCAGTGTGCAGATTTTTTCTACATTATCCTCTCTAATCCAGCACCAACAAGTGTTGTTATGGATGTGTGCATACCACCCTACTACTTTCCTATTCAGTTCTTCCTATTCAGTTCTTGCCTTGCTCTCAATCAGAGCCCTGCACTCCCGTGTTAGAGAGTGCAGAGAATGTGTGCTTATAGAGTCTCTACCAGGGCCCAACACTTATTTTGAAAAGTGGTTGCCAAGCTGGGTAAGCAGGTTGGTTGCCAAACTCACTTCTTTGGTGCATTTTGGTAGCCCTGGCAACTGGGCAGTGGGCAACCGTTAATGTCTCCCCTGTTTTAAGTGAGAAGTAGAGATAGACAAATAATATTAGCTAGCCTCACAGATTAATGGGAAATATTCATATGGCTTATTTTAGCCAGTTTATTACACTGTGTGATTACCTAAGGAAACACACACATGCACACACACACGTACACACACTATCCATTTGCGGAAAAGAGGTAGTCAAGCAAACGTTGAAAAATAACCTAGATACAGTAATGTCTGCAAACACCTCTGTCCTATTTTCAGGCCTCCCTGTTTGCATTTGTGTGTTTGTACACCTGCATCATTTCCCATCCAGAAACCAAACCTACCTTCACATTTAACATTTAAGTGACCTACAAATTGGTGCAGTCAACTTATGATAGCCAGTGGGACAACCACACCATTTTTTGTTTTGTTTGTTGTTGTTTTTTATGGGGGGGGGGGGTAGAATTATTACTTTTATAATATAATATGCCATTTAGCAGACGCTTTTATCCAAAGCGACTTACAGTCATGCGTGCATACATTTTTACGTTTGGGTGGTCCCGGGGATCGAACCCACTACCCTGGCGTTACAAGCGCCATGCTCTACCAATTGAGCTACAGAGGACCACGAGGGCACTTTTATACTATTCCAGGTATTCCTTAAAGAGGTAGGGTTTCAAGTGTCTCCGGAAGGTGGTCAGTGACTCCGCTGTCCTGGCGTCGTGAGGGAGGTTGTTCCACCATTGGGGTGCCAGAGCAGCGAATAGTTTTGACTGGGCTGAGCGGGAACTGTGCTTCTGTAGAGGTAGGGGGGCTAGCAGGCCAGAGGTGGATGAACGTAGTGCCCTCGTTTGGGTGTAGGGTCTGATCAGAGCCTGAAGGTAAGGAGGTGCCGTTCCCCTCACAGCTCCGTAGGCAAGCACCATGGTTTTGTAGTAGATGCAAGCTTCAACTGGAAGCCAGTGGAGTGTGCAGAGGAGCAGGGTGACATGAGAGAACTTGGGAAGGTTGAACACCAGACGGGCTGCAGCGTTCTGGATAAGACCCAAACTGACAGCTTACCTACAAAGACTAAACTAAAATAGCACAATATGTACGATTCTATATGATAACTGCAACAATAAACAGTAGGCTATTACACAGCAATACTCTATAACAAGGACTGTATCTAATAAGCATTTATTACATAGTGGAGTAGGCTAATGACTAGCATGTTTGCTAACAAGTATTATACCACAGCATTGTTGAATACTTGTTTCTGATTGGTTAGAAGGACATTCTAGAATGGACATTAAAACCAGATAACGGGACAGTTGAAAATATATCGGGACAGTTGGAAAAGATATTGGGACACCTTGCACTCATGATGCAATATGGGCCTACACATGCAGATCGTACTTGCTACAAAGTTACAGAAAGCTAAACCAACAACCACACAAGCCGAAATTGGATACATTGTAAATGCAGGTCCAACGAGGAAAAACTTAGCTAGCTAGCTACCTGTTTTTGCAGAGACATATTTGTTTTGAGCATCTGACAACTGTCACGCCCTGACTCTAGGGACTCGTATTTGTTGAGTCAGGATGTGTATTTTCTGTGTCGTGTTGTGCTATGTTGATTGTCTATGGTTAGATCTAGTATGTGTAGATCTATGTTGGCCTGTGTGGTTCCCAATCAGAGGCAGCTGTTGCTCGTTGTCTCTGATTGGGGACCATACTTAGGTAGCCTTTTGGCACCTGTTAGTTGTGGGATCTTGTTCCGTGTTATGGTATGTTTGTGTGCGTCCTTGGACTTCACGTTTCGTTTGTTGTTTTTGTCGTGTGTTTATTCGCTTAATAAACATGTATGCTTACCACGCTGCGCCTTGGTCCGTCCAGTCTATAAACGAACGTGACAACAACATAACGTGGCGAGTGATGAACATTAATTTCTCCAGTCCCTATGTTGCAGTCATGGCGTAAGTGGCGCTATGCTGTCAAATCCTCCCACGTTTCTAGTTTTACCTGCTGTTTTCAGCAACTGGTATTTTAGAATTTGGTTGTCAGATTGTAAGGTTTTCTAGCAACAAACTGTTTAGCTAGCTTCTAGTCTAGTTTTTGATATGCAATGCGATCTCCTTGTAGTTAACAGTGTCGAGTGTCCTGACGAGAAAGCTAACTTTTCTCACTATGCCAGGCATTGTTATGGATGTATCCAATTGAATGTCAATAGAAAACAGCTTAAACAAACGCAAATGCAGCTACTTTTCTGTTATTCTGGCTGCAGAGTGTTAGCCATAGCTAGTTGGCTAGCTAGCAAGCAAGGGACAAGAACGTTGCCGGAACATATAGAACGAACAACTGGGTCACGTCCATAAATATCGAACTAATCAAACAAACTAATCGAACGAACGACTAGCAACCCAAATAATTCTCTTACAAAAATGTACATATCAACTAACTGTTTTTTTCTATCGGTTAATGTGTCCTTTAGCATGGCAACTGTGGTATAAGCAGGATAAACGCCTCCGTTCTGTACATTACCTTTGAAAAATGAATTCCACAAAGGGACTCGGCTCCACCTTGTCCCGCTGCGTCATCCATTATTTCCAAGGTAATGTACAGAACGGAGGCGTTTATCCCTTACATAAACAACGGCAGTGTAAGAAAGGACTGTATTTACATGACGGTAAGTTACCTACAGCAGAGCTACAGGTGAAGGAGACAGCAAACATACATCACATAATAATAGTTATCTTATGACTACTCCCAAAAGCCAAGTTAAACAACAACTACAACTAACTTTGTGTTCACGCATCCCATGCACATAACTCCACCCATGATAACACTGTCAGGCTCAGGGCATTATTTATACCCTTTCGGGAGCGTGCAATGGACCTGTCTGACCAGTGCAGGGCTAGCTATGAGCATCTGACAAATCAGATCATGCATGATCAGTGCATGGACAGAGTGTGGGGTGCATGGGGAGAGTATGATTGGCTGAAGCCACGAGCTTGGGGTGATCGATATCTCTCAAGTGAGGGGAAGCTAGACTACATGGACCAGACAGATATAAACAACAACACACACGCTAGACATTAGTCCCACAGTTCCCTCAGCAGGGGGATTCTGTAACACATAAGTAAAACAATTATGCACACATGACTAAGTCGCTTTGGATAAAAGTGTCTGGTAAATGGCAGATATATATTATTATTATATAACCTTGACTGGCCACTGAAAATCGATATCCTAGGAACTGTGTACATAGGCCTACATGATCCTGTCAATAATGTCTGTGGGAAGTAGGGGTGCTGAGGGTGCCGCAAAACCCCCTGATAAATCACAATGAAAAAATATGATATTAATATTTAACCCCCCTCCCCTCCCCAAAATAAAATAAAAATCACAAAATTTGTGCAATAGGCCTTTATTACTACTGTATGAGCGGAGCAAAATACTCGTCAGGAGAAGTGCCCCCCCTTTTTAAAAAAACAACAACTCGCCAATGCATACCATAAGACTAAAGTGATGCTTTTATGATAGCAATAGCTGACAAATTGGAGGTATACAAACAGTGCTATTTAAATAAAATAGTAGTGTGTGCAAAGAGTCTATAGTGTCTGGAAGCTGTCCAGCTACTGCTCTCAGAGCAATGCCACCTAATCACACACACTGAGAGCAAAAACAGCAGTGCCCTGAAGACCTGTCAGGAGATTCACACCTACAGCACTCTACTGTGTGTAATTGATAATTGCTCGTTTGCTAATTCAGCTATTTGCTAAACGTGTTTTCCTCATTTAGCAGATGCTTTTATCCAGAGCAACTTACAGTAAGTAGTGAGTGCATACATTTTCGTACTAGTCCCCCATGGGAATCGACCCACAACCCTGGCATTGCAAGCACCATGCTCTAACAAGTGAGTCACACGGGTGTCATCATCTCATGTATTAATTTTCTCTTCCCTTTCTCTCCCTCCCCCTCCCTCTCGCAGTCTCGGTCACGGACGTGGAGTGTGTACGCGAGGGCTTGCAGTCGGAGACCCTGCGGCAGCTGACGGGCTCAGTCCCCGAGGGCCAATGTCTCACTGTGGTGTTCAAGGGGGCCAGGAAGAGTCTGGACCTGCGCTGCCAGACTGACGAGGAGGCCCAGCGCTGGGCACGGGGCATCAGGACCCTCCAGGAGAGGGTGGAGAACATGACCCAGAAGGAAAAGCTGGACAAATATCCTTTATGGTTGATGATGGTGATGATAATGATGATGATGATGACAAGGTGTTTTCTGGATCAAAATTGGGTTTAGGTGGTGGGCCAATGGTACAGCCCTCCTGTTGGCCACAGTGACCAAATGTAGCTGATTTAAAGCTCATTTCCTGCAATTCTACACATTTGTCCATGTGGGGGAGGTAACATATTGCAGTTTTAAAGCTAATTTCCTGCATTTCAACACTTTTTGCCATGAGGCTGAGAGAAAAACGTGCGGTTTTTAAGCAAAGTTCCTGCAATTCTACATATCTTGCCATGGCTTATGCTATCTGAGTGACTCAAACATAACAAAATCAATGGAGGCCCCTTGCCATAACAAAAATACTCCTGAATGCATAATTCTTTGAATTTTAGATTCTCCCTGACTGTTCTTTTGGTGATTGTTAGTTCTCAAAGATTCTTTAAAATAAATATATATATACTTCGGAAAGTATTCAGACCCCTTGACCTTTTCCACATTTTGTTACGTTACAGGCTTATTTCTAAAATTTCCCTCATCAATCTACACAATACCCCATAATGACAAATAAACAATATGTTTTTAGACATTTTTACTAATTTATAAAAAGAAAAAAACTGAAATATCACATTTACATAAGTAGTCAGACCCTTCACTCAGTACTTTGTTGAAGAACCTTTGGCAGCGATTACAGCATCGAGTCTTCTTGGGTATGATACTACAAGCTTGGCACACCTGTATTTGGGGAGTTTCTCCCATTCTTCTCTGCAAATCCTCTCAAGCTCTGTCAGGTTGGATGGGGAGCGTTGCTGCACAGCTATTTTCAGGTCTCTCCAGCGATGTTCGATCGGGTTGAAGTCAGGGCTCTGGCTGGGCCACTCAAGGACATTCAGAGACTTGTCCCGAAGCCACTCCTGCATTGTCTTGGCTGTGTGCTTAGGGTCGTTGTCCTGTTGGAAGGTGAACCTTTGCCCCAGTCTGAGGTCCGGAGCGCTCTGGAGCAGGTTCTCATCAAGGATCTCTCTGTACTTTGCTCCGTTCATCTTTGCCTCGATCCTGACTAGTCTCCCTGTCCCTGCTGCTGAAAAGCATCCCCACAGCATGATGCTGCCACCACCATGCTTCACCGTAGGGATAGTGCCAGGTTTCTTCCAGACGTGACGCTTGGCATTCAGGCCAAAGAGTTAAATCTTGGTTTCATCAGACCAGAGAATCTTGTTTCTCATGGTCTGGGAGTCTTTAGGTCTCTTTTGGCAAACTCCAAGCGGGCTGTCATGTGCTTTTTACTGAGGAGTGGCTTCCGTCTGGCCACTCTACCATAAAGGCCTGATTGGTGGAGTGCTGCAGAGATGGTTGTCCTTCTGGAAGGTTCTCCCATCTCCACAGAGGAACTCTAGAGCTCTGTCAGAGTGACCATCGGGTTCTTGGTCACCTCCCTGACCAAGGCCCTTCTCCCCCGATTGCTCAGTTTGGCCGGGCGGCCAGCTCTAGGAAGAGTCATGGTGGTTCCAAACTTCTTCCATTTAAGATTGATGGAGGCCACTGTGTTCTTGGGGACCTTCAAAGCTGCAGACATTTTTTGGTACCCTTCTCCAGATCTGTGCCCCGACACAATCCTTTCTCTGAGCTCTACGGACAATTCCTTCGACCTCATGGCTTGGTTTTTGCTCTGACCTTATATTGTCACGAGTTACAAAGCCAGAACCCAGAAGCAGACCAGGACAAGGTAAGTTGAAACGAAGGTGAGTGTTTATTTACAAATTCAAGAGTGATGCTGAATAATCCAGGGAACAGAGCGGGCGGCGTTGATTAGTTGTTGGGGGTGCAGTGGTTGATCCCATCATGGCTCGGCAGCCGCCGACCACCAGGCAGAGGTTGGATGAAGGTTCCGGACGAGTGACTGCAGATGGAACAAAACGGAGGTAAGTAAACAACAAACCAACAAGGTGCAAAAACAACAAAACTAACGCTAGAAGCTCTAAGACTGATACTCTGGTAAACCTACTGTTCATGGCTAACGATCCGGCAGGGAATGGATGTTAGGCCAGAGCCTAAGAAGGGTGATGATCAGGACCAGGTGTGCAGATTGCTGATGGGATGCAGGTGCGGAAATCAAGAGAGCTCCCCGGAGCGTTCCAGAACCCTCGGGAAACTGGAGATCACGAGCAGAAAAACTAGTCCACAGACAGGACCCGACTCAGACTGCCGGGATCGTTACAGTACCCCCCTCCGACGAACGCCACCGGGCGGACTCCCCGGAGCGCCAGGATGGAGGCGGTAGAAGTCACGAATGAGGTCAGCATCTAGGATCTGTCGCCGCGGAATCCAACTCCTCTCTTCAGGACCATACCCCTCCCAGTCCACGAGATACTGGAAACCCCGGCCCCGCCGTCTGGAATCCATGATGCGTCGCACCGTGTAGGCAGGACCACCTCCGATCATCCGAGGAGGAGGAGGAGGAGGCGGAGGAGGCAACAGAGGACTGAGGAAAACAGGCTTGAGGCAGGAGACATGAAAGGTGGGATGGACTCTGAGCGTCCTCGGTAGTTTGAGTCGAACTGCCACTGGATTGATCACCTTCTCCACCACAAACGGACCAATGAACTTCGGTAACAACTTCCTAGACTCAGTCCGTAAAGGAAGATCCCGTGTGGCCAACCAGACCCTATCTCCGATGGTATAGGTGGGAGCGGGGATCCGGCGACGATTCGCCTGGAGCTGATACCGGTCCGAAACTCTAAGGAGTGCCTTTCTGGCCCGATGCCAGGTCCGGTGGCAACGCAGCGAATATGGGCCTGAACAGAGGGCACTGAGAGCTCCTTCTCCTGAGAAGGGAACAAGGGAGGTTGGTAGCCATACAGGCACTGGAAGGGAGACATCCCAGTGGCAGATGTAGGGGAGAGTATTGTGGGCATACTCAACCCAAGGCAACTGAGAGACCCAGGAGGTGGGGTTGGAAGAGACCAGGCAGCGTAGCGTGGATTCCATCTTCTGGTTGGCTCTCTCCGCCTGACCATTGGATTGGGGGTGAAAACCAGATGTGAGACTGACTGTAGCTCCAATGGCCAAACAGAAGGACTTCCAGACAGCAGAGGTAAACTGAGGGCCACGGTCGGAAACGATATCACTGGGCAAACCGTGGACCCTGAAAACCTCCCTAACCAGGATCTCGGACGTCTCCGAGGCAGAGGGAAGCTTGGCAATTGGCACAAAGTGGGCGAACTTGCTGAATCTGTCCACGATAGTCAGAACGACCGTGTTCCCCTCAGAAGCGGGCAACCCAGTGACGAAGTCCAGGGCCAGATGCGACCATGGTCGCCGGGGAATAGGAAGGGGGTGAAGTAGTCCAGAGCTGGGCTGATTTGTACTCTTATTCTGCGCACACACTGGACAGGCAGCAACAAAACCCCGAGTATCCTCGGCCATGGCAGGCCACCAAAAACGTCTGCGAAGAAACGCCATCGTCCGAGCCACGCCAGGGTGACAAGCCATCTTGCTGGCGTGGGACCATTTGAGGACAGCAGGACGAACCGACTCAGGCACAAACAACCGACCGGGTGGACCGTTACCGGGACCGGGCTGCGTCCGAAGGGCCGCCATCACCTCCTCCTCAATCTTCCACATAACTGCTCCCACGACGCAGTTCCGGGGGAGAATTGTCTCGGTCTTGGACCCACTCTCCTCCGTCTTGGAGAACATCCGGGACAAGGCGTCCGCCTTGCCGTTCTTAGATCCAGGTCGGAACGTCAGGGAAAACTTGAATCGTCCGAAAAACAACGCCCACCTGGCCTGGACGGGAGTTGAGACGTCTAGCCGATTGCACGTAAGCAAGATTCTTGTGGTCAGTCCAGACAATAAACGGTTGCTCCGCCCCCTCCAACCAGTGGCGCCACTCCTCCAAGGCAAGTTTCACCGCGAGAAGCTCCCGGTTACCCACATCGTAATTCCTCTCCGCAGGCGAAAGGCGACGAGAGTAGTAGGCGCAGGGATGGAGTTTACTGTCCGTGGAGCATCGCTGCGACAGGATGGCGCCAACTCCCACATCAGACGCGTCCACTTCAACGACGAACTGACGGGCCGTGTCCGGTTGAGAGAGAATCGGTGCGTTGGTGAATCGCCTCTTCAAATCCAGAAACGCTCGATCCGCCTCCGGATTCCACTTGAAGGTCCTGATACTGGAAGTCAAGGCAGTTAACGGAGCGGCCACACGGCTGTAATCCCGGATGAATCTGCGGTAGAAATTCGCAAACCCCAAAAATCTCTGGAGCTGCAATCTCGTACCGGGCTGGGCCCATTCCAGAACCGCTCTAACCTTCTCCTGGTCCATCCTAATCTCTCCCCTGGAGATGATGTACCCGAGAAAGGATGTCGTGTGGGCGTGAAACTCGCACTTCTCGGCCTTCACGAACAGGCGATTCTCCAACAATCGCTGCAGAACCTGCCGGACATGCTGGACGTGGTCGGAAGGTTCCTTCGAGAAGATCAGAATGTCATCCAGGTAAACAAACACAAAGAGACCGATCATATCTCTCAGGACGTCGTTCACCATACTCTGGAATACCGCTGGAGCATTGGTCAGTCCAAACGGCATCACCTGATACTCGAAGTGACCCATCGGTGTATTGAAACCCGTCAACCACTCTTCCCCCTCTCTGATCCGGACCATGTGATACGCATTGCGTAGGTCTAGCTTGGTGAACACCGTAGCACCCTGTAAGGAGTCGAAGGCAGAACTCATCAAGGGCAGGGGATACTTGTTCTTGACCGTGATGTCATTCAACCCCCGATAATCAATACACGGTCGAAGAGAGCCATCCTTCTTACCCACAAAGAAGAATCCTGCCCCCAGGGGTGATGACGAGGGACGAACGAGACCAGCAGCTAGGGACTCCTTGATGTAGGTCTCCAAAGCCTCACGTTCAGGTCGGGAGATACTGTATAACCTTCCCTTGGGGTAGACAGCTCCAGGGAACAGGTTGATGGCACAATCATATGGTCGGTGGGGAGGGAGTGACAGAGCCTTCTGCTTACTGAAAACTTCCCCAAATCGTGATATGTCTCGGGAACCAGGGACAAATCTGGGGGTTTAGCCTCAATCACCTGACTGGGAACCGAATGGGGACAGGCAGTCTTGAGACAGTTAGCATGACAATCAAGGCTCCAACTCGTTACCTTGCCCGTCACCCAATCGAACGTGGGATTGTGTTCCTTCAGCCAGGGGTATCCAAGGACCAGAGGAACATGGGAAGACGGCAGAATGAAGAATGAAATCATCTCAGAATGATTCCCCGACAACAGCATCTTAACCGGTTCAGTCCTCATCGTGATACGTGCCAGACTACTGCCGTCCAGAGTGGTAGCTTCAATGGCTTCCGGCAATTGCTCCTTGGAAAGCCCCAGCTGTTCCACCAACTCGGCATCTAGAAAGCTTCCATCGGCACCTGAATCGATAAAAGCGTTAATCGCTAAGCTCTGATTCCTGTTCATAAGGGTAGCCGGGAAACGGGGTCTGACAGAGGTATTGAGAGGTCGAAACTGGCTCGCTAAAAGTCCTCCCAACTTTAGCGAGCCGCGCAGTTTGACGACCGCCGGGAACCAGTGGCGAGGTAATGTCCCGAACCACCACAGTAGAGGCAACAGTTAGTCCTACGTCTGTGTTGGCGCTCCTCCTTGGTTAACCCGTGCCGCCCCACTTGCATGGGTTCAGAATCGGGAGACAGAACCTCTCCACTAATCCTGTGTGGTGGCCGATGATCGACGTATTCTGATCCAATCCCCGACCCGACTGGAACCTGAGAAGCTGATCGGTTGGACGGAACCCATTGCTTCTCCCTCCTTCGCTCTCGGACTCGATTATCCACCCGAATAGACAAGGCTACCAAGCTGTCCAGGTCACTAGGCTCCGGATAGGAGATCAACTCATCCTTGAGCTGCTCCGACAGACCCTGGTAAAAGGCCGCTTGCAGAGACTCCTCATTCCACCCACTCTCCACAGCCAACGTCTTGAACTCGATCACGAAGTCGGCCACGCTGCGAGTTCCTTGGCGAAGCGAAAACAGGCGCCTAGCTGCGTCCCTCCCTCGGACGGAATGGTCGAAGAGCTTCCTCATCTCGGCCGTGAACCCCTGGTATGAAGCCATGCAGGGATCCTGTCGTTCCCAAACGGCTGAAGCCCACTCCAGCGCTCGACCACGCAGCAACTCAATCACAAAGGCTATCCTAGCCTTGTCTGTGGCATAAGAGTAGGGCTGTAGATCGAACACTAATCCACACTGCATAAGGAAGGAACGGCATCTTCCCAGCTCCCCCTCATATTTATCCGGCGTCGGAACCTTGGGCTCACGGAAGGACACAGCTCCAGAAGCTGCAGGCGAGATGGGTGAATCCGGTAGTGGGTCCTCCACCGGAAACTTGCGTTGGTTCTGGACCTCCGTCAGACCGGTAGAAAGGTTCCGAACTGACAACGCGATCTCCTGTAGTACCGTGCTATGATGGCCCAACATCTTCTCCTGATGGGTAATGGCATGGCGAACAGAGTCCAGGTCCGCTGGGTTCATTACTGGCCGGATCGTTCTGTCACGAGTTACAAAGCCAGAACCCAGAAGCAGACCAGGACAAGGTAAGTTGAAACGAAGGTGAGTGTTTATTTACAAATTCAAGAGTGATGCTGAATAATCCAGGGAACAGAGCGGGCGGCGTTGATTAGTTGTTGGGGGTGCAGTGGTTGATCCCATCATGGCTCGGCAGCCGCCGACCACCAGGCAGAGGTTGGATGAAGGTTCCGGACGAGTGACTGCAGATGGAACAAAACGGAGGTAAGTAAACAACAAACCAACAAGGTGCAAAAACAACAAAACTAACGCTAGAAGCTCTAAGACTGATACTCTGGTAAACCTACTGTTCATGGCTAACGATCCGGCAGGGAATGGATGTTAGGCCAGAGCCTAAGAAGGGTGATGATCAGGACCAGGTGTGCAGATTGCTGATGGGATGCAGGTGCGGAAATCAAGAGAGCTCCCCGGAGCGTTCCAGAACCCTCGGGAAACTGGAGATCACGAGCAGAAAAACTAGTCCACAGACAGGACCCGACTCAGACTGCCGGGATCGTTACATATATAGACAGGTGTGCCTTTGCAAATCATGTCCAATCAATTGAATTTACCACAGATGGACTCCAATCAAGTTGTGGAAATCTCTCAAGGATGATCAATGGAAACAGGATGCACCTGAGCTCAATTTCGAGTCTCATAGCAAAGGGACTGAATACTTAAGTAAATGAGGTATTTCTGTTTTTTATGTTTAATACATTTGCAAACATTTCTAAAAACCTTTTTTTACTTTATGGAAAACGTCAAGGGGTCTGAATACTTTCTGAATGCACTGTGTGTGGGGAGGGAGGGAGGGAGAGAGGGAGAGAGGGAGAGAGAGAGGGGGGCCCGAAAAAACAGTTAGGTGGCCCGCCCAATATTTTTCTATGCATAAAAAACCCTAGATGATGATGGTAATGGTAACGACGTGGATATACGTTTTCAGAGGCATCATGCCCATTATTGCATTATAAAGCGTTTGACATATTGGGCTGAACTCCATTCACCACCAATGTGCAGTTCTATAGTTTAATGTGTCCACTGTTGTCCTTGACTGCGTGTGGTCACCTGGATCCATGGCTATATGAAACGGGCCGACCAGAACCATGACGAGAAGTTGAGCTACGAGGAGGTCCAGGGGCTGCTCACCATGATCAACATTGACCTGAATGAAGAGTATGCACGCAACCTCTTCAAGGTGATCAGACCATAGACAGTGTTTCCCCTAGATTCATTTCCAGCCCTATAGCAACATCAAAGCTCACTGGCACCAAAATTGCCAAAGAAGCCAAACTCTTTTAGAAAGGGAGGGAGTTAAAGCTATGTGGGGAGCCCGCCTCGCCTATGGTAGGGGAAACATTGGATATAGATTAGCATCACACTGCATTGTCCTTACGTCTCAAATATTTGTTTCTGTCCTGTCCATCCGATAAATAGCTCATTTAAAATGATACTGTATGTCTGCAAACTGATACATCATACTCAGAGAGCAAAACTTTGAAAATGTAAATCTATGGCTGGACTCAGTGACAAACATTTCAGTGACATTTCAGCTGTAGCTGATTGACTGATTGATTGAATTCATTGGACAATTTTTAAAATACATACATAAGGGCACTCCAGCTGGTGACACCTCCACATACAAGTTTAAAAAATCATCAACGATAATACAATAAAGCTTAAACGCTTATTTCCATTGTGGTCCTTTTGAGGAGGGCAGGGGGAAGGAGGAATGCAACAAGGTTATGCAGCAATTGTAATGGCAACGGACAATGACAAACAAAATTGTTGTTTGTTTCATAACATGAGATAATTAGTACAATTCCCTTTCCTAATAAACAACTATGGACAGGTACATCTCCCTTGTCTCACATACCCTTAATATATAAAACAATCAATCCCTAATATGTAGAAGACAATCACAATATGATACACACTAGGCACCAAAAGGCAGACCATATGCTATCCCGGGCATTTCCTTCTCAGCCACGTACTATAATCTTACGACTCACTTTTGAGACATGCTACTATTTAGCCATTTTTTCAGTGAGAACATCAAACTACAGATGGAGGTTATAAGTTTCAAATTCTTCAGAAGACTATTCCAAAGAATGGCAGCTGAGTATAAAGAAGTGTATTTTAAATCTAAAAGAAACAACGTCAGTTTCACTCCTTCTAGTGGAATAGTTATGGTTATCCCGTTAAAGTAGTTACATAGGTACCTAGGGACCATACTGTTGACAATCTTGTGTACAAGACACAATTTGATCTGATAGACTCTCTCCTCCACTTTGAGCCATCTAAGGCTTTCAAAGTGGGAATGGTCAAGATGCGTAAGTGCTGGAAGTTTAAGAATAATCCTGACTCATTTGTTCTGAGATGTCTGCAATTTATTTTGTATTATCTTGGGGGCACTAATGTACCAGGAAGAGCACGCATAGACAAAGTGGCACTGAACAAGAGCCCCTGCCAATGCCCTCATTGCATTCTTATCCAGGTATTTGGAGGTTCTTGCCAGAAACCTAATTTTATGGTTCACTTTGGAGATAAGGTTTTGTGCCATTCTCTCCCCTGTCAGATGGTTATCTAGCACACATCCAAGATAATTAACAGAGTATTTTGCTGTGACTACTATGTCACCTACTACCACCTTAAAATCAGGGGATTTCATCAGTTTCACTTTGGACCCGAACAAGATGGACTCTGTTTTTCCAAGGTGAAATGACAGCTAATGGTCATATAGCCATTTACTGACATTCAGAAGTTCAGCACTGAGGGCTTTCTCAACAACATTTTTGTCTTTGTGGGAAACCAACAGTGCAGAATAATCTGCATAGAGGAAAAGGTCACATGTACAGGCAGATTTCAGATCATTTCTATACAATAGAAAGAAAAGTGGACCCAGCACACTCCCTTGGGGTACCCCGCAGTTCAAGGTTTTAGGTTTAGACAGGGTCCCGTCCACAGCCACCATCTGTTTTCTTCCTTGCAGATAAGAGCTAACCCGTTTTACTGCTAAGTTGTTAAAGCCCATGCCTCTTAGTTTGATTAACAGAATCTCATGATCCACTGTATCAAACGCCTTTTGGAGATCTAACATAACCATAACACAAAATGTCCCTCCGTCTACTTCCTTCCTTATGTGGTCAGTTAGATATAGTAGGCAAGTGTCGGTGGAATGGGATTTCTTCAAGCCAGATTGGAGCTCATATAATAGGTTATGTAAGGAAATATAACTGTCAATCTGCTCGAACATCATCTTTTCCATGACCTTCGATAAAACACACAGGATTGAGACAGGCCGATAGTTTCCATGATCCAACAGATAAGGAGAGCTTGACTCCAGAAAAGGTGTTTTCTACGAGAGGACTACACATCCTTCATCTCAACGTTAGAAGTCTTCTTCCCAAAATTGAGGAAATGTGCCTACTATCCAGTAACTGTTAGGTGGGAGTGCTTTGCTTTACCGAAACATGGTTAGATGGTTAGATAAAAAATGCTGAGATTGAAGTTGAAAATTATGTAGTAATTAGAAGAGACTGCAATCACAAAGGTGGGGGAGTTTGTATTTATGCAAGATCAGATATTGGGTTCAACTATAGATCAGATTTGGCCCTGTGTAGCTCAGTTCATAGGGCATGGCGCTTACAATGCCAGGGTTGTGGGTTCGATTCCCACGGGGGGGCAGTATGAAAATTTATGCACTCACTAACTGTAAGTCGCTCTAGATAAGAGCGTCTGCTAAATGACTAAAATGTAAATATCTAACTTATTCCCTTTTTGATATAAAGGAATGACCCTTGCAAGTTTTAGTTCACTGGGAAAACACCCTAGTTCAATAGACATATTTACAATGTGAGTTACACAGGGGGTGATAATTACCGCAGCATCCCTTAGAAATCTGGCAGGAATGTTGTCAAGGCCAGTTGCTTTGGAATGGTCAAGTTCTCTCAATTTCTTTAGTACAGTTGACTCAGACACCTTTTCAAATGAAAAAGCATCTACTTGAATCCCCTGCTGTGAGTAAAACTGCTGGACATGACTCTCCCCATAGCAACCTGATTGACAAGGTAACTTGCTAACTAATGTATTAGCAATGGTTGTAAAATAGCATTTAGACTGTCAGCAACCATGGTCTTGTCTGATGTAACCTTTCCTCCAATGTCCAAGCTAAGATTTCGAGTTTTGGTCTTTAATCTGTTACTGTAACCTAACAGCTTCAGACACTTCCATAATTTACTTGGATTGTTCCAATTTTCAACTATTTTGTCATTAAAATAATTTTTCTTGGCCTTCTGTATCATCCTGTTGACCTCATTTCTTAATTTCTTATAGTCTAGAAATATATAATCTGCCCTGGATTTCCTGAACTCCAGAAAGCGTTCATTTCTACGCTTAATTCCCTTTAAAATGTTATTGTTTTTCCACCTCATTGCATTTCAATACAGCAGACCAGGCCAATTTGCTCAAACAATTAACAAAAATATTTGCACTATAATTCTTCATAGACCTACTTTTTATTGAGTTATGACAATTCAAAACTGTTTTCTGAACCTTCCTACTACAGAAAATGATGGAATGATCACTGAGCCCATAGTGCACAACCCCACTGTTTGATATCCTTGATCTATCCGACACCAACACAAGGTCAATGATGGTTTGGGTAGAAGGACAGACCCTGGTGGGCTCATTAATCAGCTGTAATAAAGCAAACAGATTACAAAAATTCTTAAGAGCTTTAAAAGTAGCATGGCCCTTTTTGAGCATATCTGTATTAAAATCACCTGTAACAATAACCTCTGATTTACCAAAATCTATACAGTTGGAGCAAGTCTCCTCCAACAATTCATAAAACTTGTACTGGTCTGGTGGTCTGTAACAGGTTCTGACTATAATGGGTTTGCATTTTGGTAATAAAATGTCCAACCACACAGCTTCAATCTCATCATGGCTTACATTTTTTAAATTTTAGTCATTTAGCAGACCAGTTCATTTAGCAGACCAGCAACTTACAGTAAGTGAGTGCATACATTTTCATACTTTTTTCATACTGGCCCCCCGTGGGAATTGAACCCACAACCCTGGCATTGCAAGCACAATGCTCTACCAACTGAGCTACACAGGCCAAATCTGATCTATAGTTTAACCCAATATCTGATCTTGCATAAATACAAACTCCCCCGCCTTTGCGATTGCGGTCTCTTCTAATTACTACATCATTTTCAACTTCAATCTCAGCGTTTTTTATCTAACCATGTTTTAGGAAAGCAAAGCGCTCCCACCTAACAGTTACTGGATAGTAGGCAAACTTCCTCAATCTTGGGAAGAAGACTTCTAACGTTGAGATGAAGGATGTGTAGTCCTCTCGTAGAAAACACCTTTTCTGGAGTCAAGCTCTCCTTATCTGTTGGAACTGTCAGACGAAATTGTTCACTTGAGATGAGTGTTGACTCCATGCAGTCAAATCGCAGCAGTGAAGCTCCATCCAGGGTTCGCACTGGCATCTGACCAGGGGTTTGCCTTTCCGGGCCCCTGCCCCTGCCCCTATCAACGGGCCGCTCCACGTCCATTCGGCACAACAGACTGTCCCGACCGGGGCCTCCCTCGGCATCCTCTCCTGGTCTCCCCGCCGCGCTCGGACAGCAGATGGAAGCAGGAGGATTTGATTGGTTGTCATGATCAAGGTCTGAAAGTTCTCTATTTATTATGCATACCTGAAAGAGAGGGTTGTTGCTCCTTCCCTTCTGACCCTCTCTATTATAGCATGGCGCTGCTCCAATGGATTTATCGCTAGAAAACGGGCCAGGGCACTGATGAACATCTCCAGACAGTAACAGGCATAGAGTAATTATGAGGTTTTCACCATCTATTTTGCGTTTAC
Source organism: Coregonus clupeaformis (assembly GCF_020615455.1). Taxonomy (NCBI): domain Eukaryota; kingdom Metazoa; phylum Chordata; class Actinopteri; order Salmoniformes; family Salmonidae; genus Coregonus; species Coregonus clupeaformis. The sequence goes on from NC_059192.1 coordinate 26,624,273, forward strand.
CCCCGACCTTAATAGTCCTTTTGGAGGGACTGTGCCAGCTGGAATATACAAACGTGTTAAAAAGGGTGTATTCCCCGTGGCCAAAATGCTTAGTGCCAATCTGGTCTTCGAGCCTGATCTTCTGATTAAAACTGCATACTTTGTCAAAAGGATATCGACTTGATGTACAAAAAGGGCCAGTATCTATAAACGGTAATATAAAACCATAAATTAAAAACGCTGCCAACACGCCTAACTTTCCAACTGCCATCTTGAAAAAAGACCTTGCCTGAGACCTGAACATTACATTTACATTTTAGTCATTTAGCAGACGCTCTTATCCAGAGCAACTTATAGTTAGTGAGTGCATACATTATTTTTAATTTTTTTCATACTGGCCCCGCGTGGGAATCAAACCTACAACCCTGGCGTTGCAAACGCCATGCTCTACCAACTGAGCTACATCCCTGCCGGCCACTCGGGAGGCACAGTTAGAAGCTTCCTCTTGAGAGGACAGATAAGTTGCTAACCAGTCAATGTTCAGGTCACCCATTATTACACCCATTATCAAGCGTTGCACACATATTATCCACCCCATGACTTGTTTGATATTGATGATTCAATTCATGCTGATCCAATTGACTGTAATTAAAATGACGTTGAAATTAATGACTGTGACCAGGGGACTATTGTATTAGCTTGCCTTGAAACAATAACTTTGACAATATTCATCCATTGACTTGATCCCTTTGGAAACATACCCGCCCTCCTCCCATCAGAAGTGTGACCGGTCGTGTGACGGTCGTCTGGACCACGGGGAAATCGAGGTGTTCTGTAGGGAGCTGCTGCGGCGGCCGGAGCTGGACGCCGTGTTTAGCCGCTACTCGGCTAACGGCTGTGTGCTCTCCACCGTGGACCTGAAGGACTTCCTGAAAGACCAGGGAGAGGACTCCTCGCTGATCCACGCTCAGAGTCTGATCCTCACCTACGAGCTCAATGAGTGGGGTACGCTTACGTGCTAATGGTTGTGCTAAGCGACACTCAGTGCTAACTAACTGCTACTTAGTTAGCACTGAGTGTAGCTAATGTGTTAATTTAGCTATGCTAAGTGCTACACTACTCTAAGTGCTAAGCTATGCTAGTGCTACACTATGCTAAGTGCTACACTACGCTAAGTGCTAAGCTACACTAGTGCTAAGGTACACTAAGTGCTAAGCTACCTGTATGGCCAAAAGTTAATAGGAAGTTAGGGTCTTTTTAGATTGGAATATAGCCCTTTTCTCACTGCCTCCATACTATTGCTACCACCCTCTTTAAAACTTCAGCTCATCTTATTGGCCCCAAAATGTATCCAAATTAAATTATTTTTTTACCTACATTAACACAAGCAAATCAATGTATATTTTGGTACGTTGTTTTTTCTATCGCTCCCATACCAACCATGTGCCTATGCCCTGCACAGCCCAGAAGAACGGGTACATGACGCCCAATGGTTTCACCATGTACATGCTGTCCAAGGAGAACAACGTGTTTGACCCGGACCACGCCAGGGTGTACCAGGACATGACCAGATCCCTGGCACACTACTTCATCTCCTCCTCACACAACACCTACCTCACCAGTGACCAGGTTACTGGCTACAGCAGCACGGAGGCTTATATCAGGTAAACACACACATATGAAAATGTATGCGTGCATGCATGCACACGCAGAGGCATGCATGCACATATGCATTCAAAGGCATAGGCGTACGCACATATACACACACACACCATCACCTTTTATTGAGCACTACAAAATACACACTATACATGTGTTTTAAGTCTGTGTGTTTATGCTGTATGTGTTTGTGTTAACATCACATGTATGTTAACGTGTGTGTGCGTTAACGTGTGTTTCCTCTGTCCCAGGGCTCTGAACCAAGGCTGTCGCTGTGTGGAGTTAGACTGTTGGGATGGGGACAAAGGGGAGCCGGTCATCTACCACGGTCACACACTCACCTCCAAAGTGCCCTTCACAGAAGTCATCGAGACCATCGCCGAGTACGCCTTCAAAGTGAGCTCCAATACTCCATTAGCAGTCCAGTACCCCCTAAATTAGACTAGTTTGCAAGATTACTAGCTACTGGTATTTGTTTAGGTATAGACAGAAACAAGTATTACATTAGTCTCTGGGTGTGCCTTTTTTTTTTTTAAAGGGGGGGGGGGTTGACATATACAGTGAGGGAAAAAAGTATTTGATCCCCTGCTGATTTTGTACGTTTGCCCACTGACAAAGACATGATCAGTCTATAATGTTAATAGTAGGTTTATTTGAACAGTGAGAGACAGAATAACAACAACAAAAATCCAGAAAAACGCATGTCAAAAATTTAAAAAATTGATTTGCATTTTAATGAGGGAAATATGCAAAACATGACTTAGTACTTGGTGGCAAAACCCTTATTGGCAATCACAGAGGTCAGACGTTTGTTGTAGTTGGCCACCAGGTTTGCACACATCTCAGGAGGGATTTTGTCTCAGTCCTCTTTGCAGATCTTCTCCAAGTCATTAAGGTTTCGAGGCTGACGTTTGGCAACTCGAACCTTCAGCTCCCTTCTATGGGATTAAGGTCTGGAGACTGGCTAGGCGACTCCAGGACCTTAATGTGCTTCTTATTGAGCCACTCCTTTGTTGCCTTGGCCGTGTGTTTTGGGTCATTGTCATGCTGGAATACCCATCCACGACCCATTTTCAATGCCCTGGCTGAGGGAAGGAGGTTCTCACCCAAGATTTGACGGTACATGGCCCCGTCCATCGTCCCTTTGATGCGGTGAAGTTGTCCTGTCCCCTTAGCAGAAAAACACCCCCAAAGCATAATGTTTCCACCTCCATGTTTGACGGTGGGGATGGTGTTCTTGGGGTCATAGGCAGCATTCCTCCTCCTCCAAACATGGTGAGTTGAGTTGATGCCAAAGAGCTAAATTTTGGTCTCATCTGACCACAATACTTTCACCCAGTTGTCCTCTGAATCATTCAGATGTTCATTGGCAAACTTCAGACGGCCCTGTATATGTGCTTTCTTGAGCAGGGGGACCTTGCGGGCGCTGCAGGATTTCAGTCCTTCACGGCGTAGTGTGTTACCAATTGTTTTTTTGGTGACTATGGTCCCAGCTGCCTTGAGATCATTGACAAGATCCTCCCGTGTAGTTCTGGGCTGATTCCTCACCGTTCTCATGATCATTGCAACTCCACGAGGTGAGATCTTGCATGGAGGCCCAGGCAGAGGGAGATTGACAGTTCTTTTGTGTTTCTTCCATTTGCGAATAATCGCACCAACTGTTGTCACCTTCTCACCAAGCTGCTTGGCGATGGTCTTGTAGCCCATTCCAGCCTTGTGTAGGTCTACAATCTTGTCCCTGACATCCTTGGAGAGCTCTTTGGTCTTGTCCATGGTGAAAAGTTTGGAATCTGATTGATTGATTGCTTCTGTGGACAGGTGTCTTTTATACAGGTAACAAACTGAGATTAGGAGCACTCCCTTTAAGAGTGTGCTCCTAATCTCAGCTCGTTACCTGTATAAAAGACACCTGGGAGCCAGAAATCTTTCTGATTGAGAGGGGGTCAAATACTTATTTCCCTCATTAAAATGCAAATCAATTTATAACATTTTTGACATGCGTTTTTCTGGATTATTTTGTTGTTATTCTGTCTCTCACTGTTCAAATAAACCTACCATTAAAATTATAGACTGATCATTTCTTTGTCAGTGGGCAAACATACAAAATCAGCAGGGGATCAAATACTTTTTTTAGGCTAGACAGATAGGAGAGTTAGGCTAGACAGATAGGAGAGTGGCCCAGACAGAATTCGAACCATCGCCAGGGGTGATAAGTGGTTGAGAGTCGGCAGCACTACCACTAGACCAGACTCCGGCACCAAAATATCTGTCCTGAATTAAGATGTAATAATTTTCCAACCTCTTTCTCTCCCCTCCACTTTCTTCTCTCCCGCTGCCGTCTCATCTTCCAATCTTCCAGGCGTCTCCGTACCCTCTAATCCTGTCCCTTGAGAATCACTGCAGTGTGGAGCAGCAGGCGGTCATGGCCCGACACTTGCGCTCCATCCTGGGGGACAAGCTGCTCACCAAGCCCCTCAATGAACAGCAGCTTCAGAGCCTGCCCTCACCAGAGGTGGGACTACTACTGGACTACTACTATACATTCCTATACTACACTACGCTACACTACTACTATACTATAATACAGTGGTTCTCAAACTTTTTGACACGCAACCCCCAAAAAGGATTGGTTCAAAGCTCGAGATCCGGTGATGCATTTTCTAAACGCAAGATACAGAAATAAACTGTGTTTTCTTCCTCACAAATATCGTAATAAATTTTCCAGAATATCTCTTCTTCTCTCTCTCTCTCTCCTTCTCTCTCTCTCTCTCTCTCTCTCTCTCTCTCTCTTAGTCTCTGTCTCTCCTCCTCTCAGCCAAGAACAGACACACACACTCCTCTCTGCTCCTTAGGGAGAGTGCTTTGAATGGAATTTCATTATTTATTCTTAAAATAGCTGCTGACTCATTGGCTCTTAGTCACTAGTGAGGATTTCAACTTGTAGTACATTTCTCTCCCTGTTTTCGAGTGTTAGCAACTGTTGTCCACAATTTAAAAGCTAGCATTTGTAAACAATGGCCTATTGAATAATAACAATATTGAACTCTGCTAATGGCCCATCTGCCATTCCTTTCTTACAACATCAGGAGTGTGTGTTTGTGTGTGTGTGTCAGGGTTTCCGTTAGGAAAATGTGGCGCAGGACATTTGACCGGCAACATTTTAATTTACCGGACATTTGAGAAATGTACCGGACCAATATGCGTTGGGGGCGTAATCTGATTATGGCGTCCACCCACGGTGCTCAGAATGACAGAAATCACATTTTGCTACATAATACTTTCTCGATTCGGTATTATGTAGCAAAAATGTTTGTTTTTTTACATTGGGTAAAAGTAGAGACTCAGAGCTAGAAAATGGTATATCATACATACACTACAGTTGAGGATCAATGGGAAAGTAATTCTGCTTTGAATGTTGATAAATTTGTAACCCCACTTTTGAGAAAATGGCCCTTGAATGTTTTGTTACACCTACTGGAGAGCTCTTCTTTGTCTACACCCATGCAGCATCATTCACACCCTCTTAAGCCTTAGCCCCACCCATCTCTTTAAGGATTCACATGCGAGGCCATGTGCTAAACAGAGTGAGTACGGTAGTGTACTAAACAAAGATTTCAAGACTAAAGGCTGGTTTATACTACGTCTATCGCCATGTCTGTATACAGTTGTCGCAGTGACATCATGTATTGCGTCCGAAATCAAACTTGTCATTTGTAGTATAAACACAAAAACGACAGGCTGCATGACATCAGCAGCCTGGTGGTCCAAATTAGCATAACTGGTGTATTTGAACACCAATAAACCATCTGTTTAGAAATGAATTTAGTGTATGTCAATCTAGCAAACCAGGCAACTAAAAGCAATTTTCTAAACAATATTTTGGTTCGTTTCTAGCTTGTTAGCTAGCGAGCTAACGTTAAGTTAGCTGGCTAGCCAGTTCAAATAATGACCATATCATATAGCTGACAACATCTTAACTTTAGCTAATTTGTATTCATTATTACAGGAAAATAAACTGACAACAAGATCATTATTTACAAGTTAATGGCGAGCTAATTACAGAAAATAGCTTACGGTTGTGAGTGTGACAAAATAAAAGCAGGGCATTCTACCGGAGAATTTTAGAACTTGGACACTGTCTCGTTGGCCTAACGTTATATCCTAATTTGACTTTGGTGCAGGTCATGTTTTTCTTCACATTACCGTCTCTGGTAAACACACACTATATCAAATAAAATCAAAGTTTATTTGTCACTTGCACAGGATACAGAAGGTGTAATCGGTACGGTGAAATGGTTACTTGCATAGTGGAGTCTTTTGTTTAGACATGTAGCAAGGTAGCTAGCTAGCTAAACAATAAACCATAATCCCAACTCATAACGTTACTACCCTGCATGAATCTACAGGTAGCTAAAGCTAACCAACTAGGTTCAATGTTAGCTAGCTAGCTAACATTAGGCTATACCTAGCAATGCAAATGTCTCTGAGATATGAATAATATTACTACACAGATCATACACGTAACGTTAGCTAGCGAGCCAGCCAGCTAACGTTAGCTAGCTAGCTAACAGTATGCTTTAATTTGCAATGAAAATGACTTTCTGACAAAATTAGAAACGTATAGTATCGGAAAATGTAGCTAGCTAGCTTACCCGTATACATGGAAAAACACTCCTCCCTCTCACAGATGCCATGGTAGCCCTTAGTTTGAAGATGTAATTTTCTATTTATTTAACTAGGCGTGTCAGTTAAGAACAAATTCTTATTTACAATGACGGCCTACACCAGCCAAACCCGGACGACGCTGGGCCAATTGTGCGCCGCCCTATGGGACTCGCAATCACGGCCGGTTGTGATACAGCCTGGAATCGAACCAGGGGGTCTGTAATGACGCCTCAAGCACTGAGATGCAGTGCCTTAGACCACTGCGCCACTCGGGAGCCCTTCGTGATATCTTTAAAAAAATCCACATTAGAAAGGATTACCTACACATACTGAGCAGCTCATGTTCTAGACAGTCGCGTGCTACATGGCAGACCAATCAGAACTCATCTCTCGGCATGTCCAGCCCATTCATTATCTCAGCCAATCATGGCTAGCGGGAAGGTTCCTGTCTTTTTCTGTGGCTAAACCAACTAGGATCGTAATTTAACAATCGTATTTGTATTTACAGATGTCATACAAGTTTGTTATTAAGGCACATGGAAGTTCACATGTTGCAGAAGACATTAATGCCATAAAAAAAAAAAAAGCCTCTCCTGTGAAGTAGTGACGCGCGACATATGCCTAGTTTCCTAAAACGAGTCATATTTAGAATATGTTAATTCATATTAAAATAATTTGCAAGTCGAGGATGCAACGATGTGCGGTCCTTCATAGCGAATTCTGATGTGCACTTTGAACATGTTAGAATAACTGTCCACATTTACTTTTTTTCAGACAACAAGATGAGTAACGAACAGTAAAATCACTAGTTTATGTCAATCTACTATAGTAGAAAGGTTTAGGCTACCTATTCTATTGGTTAGCTTGTCGAGAAAGAAATCCTATTCCATACAGTTGTGGGTCAAATTCATACAACCAGTAGGCCTAGGCTACATAAAAAAAATAACTTTAACAAGCAATGAGTCTGATGCAACAGATCAGAACATTTAGCTTAAAATGTTGATAAGCTATTATTTCTTCACATTATAAGTGCAGCAATGCGCAAAAGACAGTAGGCTACACGCGAATGTTCGTTCCATAATGCAATTAGCGGGGAAAAACATTGTCAAAAGTCCACTGCACATGCGAGCGGTTTCATGTGACAGAGATAAAAATATCTGTTAGAAATTCTGAAAGAGAAGAGATCTAATAGGCTACTTTGAAGCAAGGTAAGACATGCCTCATAATATGTATTAAAACATTCAGGTTAAAACAAATTAAGTATATGTTTTCCAAATGCATACTGCCTCCAGCTCATTACAAAGTGGTGTGTGACGCACTGATGAAGCCTGCCTTCCGTTGCCGTTTGATGCCACGTTCAAAACAACTGGGAACTCAGAATTCTCAGACTTCCGACTTCAGTGCGTTCAAGACAACTGGGGGAAAAAATTGCTCCAACTGAGAAAAATCGTTTTGAACGGTCATCCAACTCGGAATTCCAACTCGGGACCCGGGCCACTTTCTAGAGCTAACTAAACTGAAGATCACTGACTTAAATACTTGACCTCGTATTTTTCAGAGTTCCCAGTTGTCTTGAAAGCACCACAAGATGCTGCAGCAGCAGCTCTTGCCCTGTCTGACAGATTTTCCACTCAAAGGCTCTGTATGCTGTACGCGTGTGATAAATAAGATAAGGAATAAACTGTACACGCGCCAATTTAATTACACAAAATTATGGAAATTGACCTATAGACGATAAGCATGACCAGTCAAATGTATTTCCATCTAATGGTATTTCCATCAACGAATAGGCAAAAAAGCATTATTTCCCAATGGAATTTTTTCTTCTTCTCCCGGACAGTTGGCCGGTGCCAATTTTGTTTTTCGGCTTTTCAATTTTTTTAAAGGACAAAAGCCGGCTATTACCGGCTAACACAAACCCTGTTGTGTGTGGGTGTGTGCAGTGGTGGAAAAAGTACTCAATTGTCATACTTGAGTAAAAGTAAAGATACCTTAATAGAAAATTACTCAAGGAAAAGTGAAAGTCACCAAGTAAAATACTACTTGAGTAAAAGTCTAAAAGTATCCGTTTTAAATGTACTTAAGTACAGTGGTGGAAAAAGTACTCAATCATCATACTTGAGTAAAAGTTAAAAGTAAATGTTATACATCAAATTCCTTGTCAGTAGCTGAGTGTAGATGCGGTGAGGAAATCAAGCGCAGGAAACACGGGCGTTCGTCAACAGACTTTAGTTAACAAAATGCAGCACCAAACAGAACCCAACCGGGAGGCAAAATACAAATTACGCACAACACACACAGTGCGTAAAATGAAGATAGCGCACACAGTGCGGACTCTCGGAAAACAACAAACACGAGAGTAATACAAAAAGAGCAACAGCTTGACAATAAACAATACCACATAACACCTGCCCCCACACACGAAAACTAAATAGGCAACCAAATCAAACACTAACAAGGGACAGGTGTACAAACAGACAAAACCAAACAAACATGAAACATCGAACGGTGGCAGCTAGTACTCCGGGGACGACGACCGCCGAAGCCTGCCCGAACAAGGAGGAGGAGCAGCCTCGGCCGAAACCGTGACATTCCTTATGTTAAGCAGTGGTGGAAAAAGTACCCAAAAGCCATACTTGAGTAAAAGTAAAGATACCTTACTGGAAAATGACTCAAGTAAAAGTGAAAGTCACCCATTAGAATACTACTTGAGTAAAAGTCTTAAAGTACCTGATATTAAATAGCCGTAAGGTAAATGTACTTAAGTATCAAAAGTAAAAGTATGAAACGTAAGAACCGTAAATCCAAAAAGCAAAACAGCCAGACCTTTTATTTGATTTGAGCTTTTCTGAAAAGTAACAGTCTTGCGGATACAAGAAGAGCTCAGTTTTAAAAAAGAATGTGGATTCTCAAGTAGGCAACACTTCAAAATACATCTCTTACAGACAAAATAGAATTATGCCTTATTAATGAAGGAATATAGCCAGTAAACGTAAGCACTTACAATCACAGTCACTTTGCTTTAGAAAAAACATCCTATAATAGAACACTATACAGTGAGGGAAAAAAGTATTTGATCCCCTGCTGATTTTGTACGTTTGCCCACTGACAAAGAAATGATCAGTCTATAATTTTAATGGTAGGTTTATTTGAACAGTGAGAGACAGAATAACAACAAAAAAATCCAGAAAAACGCATGTCAAACATTTTATAAATTGATTTGCATTTTAATGAGGGAAATAAGTATTTGATCCCTCTGCAAAACATGACTTAGTACTTGGTGGCAAAACCCCCTGTTGGCAATCACAGAGGTCAGACGTTTCTTGTAGTTGGCCACCAGGTTTGCGCACATCTCAGGAGGGATTTTGTTCCACTCCTCTTTGCAGATCTCCAAGTCATTAAGGTTTCGAGGCTGACGTTTGGCAACTCGAACCTTCAGCTCCCTCCACAGATTTTCTATGGGATTAAGGTCTGGAGACTGGCTAGGCCACTCCAGGACCTTAATGTGCTTCTTCTTGAGCCACTCCTTTGTTGCCTTGGTTGTGTGTTTTGAGTCATTGTCATGCTGGAATACCCATCCACGACCCATTTTCAATGCCCTGGCTGAGGGAAGGAGGTTCTCACCCAATATTTGACGGTACATGGCCCCGTCCATCGTCCCTTTGATGTGGTGAAGTTGTCCTGTCCCCTTAGCAGAAAAACACCCCCAAAGCATAATGCATGATGTTGCTTTCAGGGCATCGACTGTAGATACTAAGTTGAGTAGGTGGCAAGTACAGCGCTGGTGCTTCGGCAGCTGGTACTCAAAACCATAATCTTAATTCAGGATCGTTGCCACATCAACAAACTCCACTTCTTCACTCTCCTCTTGTTCCTCTTCACCATCTTCCTGTATTGGCTGAGCTGCTTCACCACCCACTGCTTCCACTGCCTTGTTGTTTTCATCTTCTCCAAAAGCATGGAAAGCTTTCAAGAAGTTAGAGCCGTTCTCACAATCTTACCCCGGATTTCAAACTCAGAATGGATGTCATTCAGGGTGCCTGCCAACACATCAAAGATGTGTGATCCTCTCAACCATTTACAGGGCAGGGCTGCAGAGCATCTGCTGAGATTGTCAGGGTCTATCCAGTGGGCTGTAACACCAAAGAAGCTCTGTGTTCTTGCAGACCAGCAGTCGGTGGGGGTGGCGATGTGGTTAACTTCTCTCATGGCCTGAGTCACCTTCTTCTTCATTTCCGTGGAGGCTTCATCAATCCTGGAGCGCAGTGTGGGCCTTGATAAGATCTTTGAGTTAGGCTGCAGATCCTGGACAAACTCTCTGAACGGATCTTGTTCTACAACAGCGAATGGTTGGAGCCCTTGGACAACATACTTCACCACAGCTTTGTCGATGGATTTCTGAGACACTGTCTTCAGTAATGTGCTCTGCTTGATGGTGGAGGGAGTCTTAGGGGCATGTTTTCTCTTCAGTGTGTTTGCCGTCAGTTCTCCATACTTCTTAAAATGGTGTACATGCTTTCTCTGAAATAAGAAGAAAATGAAAAGAGAAAGACAGTTACTTAGCTACATAACTACCATCATCAAATACTTAAGGTATAGGATCCTAATTTTTAAGCTATAAACAACATTAGCTAAGTGAGCGTTTGTAACCACCATTTAATATTATAATAAGAAAAAACTATGTTAATTGGAGCTTGAAGGTTACGTCAATAACATAAGTCTACAGTAATTAGCTAGGTAAGAACAACTTTTATCAACTAACACAAGGAATAAAATGGCTAGCTAACACCCGAAAGCTAACATTATTTAGCTAACTAGCTTGACCAGGTGTTTAGAGAAAAGGTATTTGGCTAGACTAACGTTAGCTGACTAAAATGTGCCCAGATTCGGAAACTACTAGTTAGCTAGCTTGTTAACAAGCTAGCTAGTTAGCTCATGTCAGTTTAGTTAGATTGCGTTAGCTAACAAAACTTCAGAATCTGGGCATATTTTAGCCAGCTAAAGTAGGTAGCTACTAGCTACCATCAACTAACACTACTTGTTGTATTAGCAAATGTGGGCTAGCTATGTTAGCTAATGTTAGCTAGAATGCTAATTAGCATGCTAACGTTATTCTAACTAGCAAGCTAACATTAGGCTTTCCTCAATGTGTTTTTTTAGGTTCAAAGGTGAGTTCTTGAACGCTAGTATTTCCTGAACTTTTGGTAAACATAACAGACATTTCATCCGGTAGGATGAATCCTTCATTCCGAGAAAATAAAATATTTATTTTAGATACAGCCAAGGGTGTTCGTCCTCATCAGGAGATGGTGGTAAAGCGATGTCGGACATAATTGTGCGAATAGTCCAGGTAGCCATGGTAAGCTGTTCAGGAGTCTTATGGCTTGGGGGTAGAAGCTGTTGAGAAGTCTTTTGGACCTAGACTTGGCACTCCGGTACCGCTTGCCATGCGGTAGCAGAGAGAACAGTCTATGACTAGGGTGGCTGGAGTCTTTGACAATTTTGAGGGCCTTCCTCTGACACCGCCTGGTATAGAGGTCCTGGATGGCAGGTATCTTGGCCCCAGTGACGTACTGGGCCGTACGCACTACCCTCTGTAGTGCCTTGCGGTCGGAGGCCTAGCAGTTGCCATACCAGGTGGTGATGCAACCAGTCAGGATGCTCTCGATGGGGCAGCTGTATAATTTTTTGAGGATCTGAGGACCCATGCCAAATCTTTTCAGTCTCCTGAGGGGGAGTAGGCTTTGTCGTGCCCTCTTCACGACTGTCTTGATGTGTTTGGACCATGATAGTTCGTTGGTGATGTGGACACCAAGGAACTTGAAGCTCTCAACCTGTTCCACTACAGCCCCGTCGATGAGAATGGGGGCGTGCTCAGTCCTCTTTTTTTCCCTTGTAGTCCACAATCATCTCCTTTGTCTTGGTCACGTTGAGGGAGAGGTTGTTATCCTGGCACCACACGGCCAGGTCTCTGACCTCCTCCCTATAGGCTGTCTCATCGTTGTCGGTGATCAGGCCTACCACTGTTGTGTCGTCGGCAAACTTAATGATGGTGTTGGAGTCGTGCCTGGCCATGCAGTCATGGGTGAACAGGGAGTACAGGAGGGGACTGAGCACGCACCCCTGAGGGGCCCCCGTGTTGAGGATCAGCGTGGCAGATGTGTTGTTACCTACCCTTACCACCTGGGGGTGGCCCGTCAGGAAGTCCAGGATCCAGTTGCAGAGGGAGGTGTTTAGTCCCAGGATCCTTAGCTTAGTGATGAGCTTTGAGGGCACTATGGTGTTGAACGCTGAGCTGTAGTCAATGAATAGCATTCTCACGTAGGTGTTCCTCTTGTCCAGGTGGGAAAGGGCAGTGTGGAGTGCAATAGTGATTGCATAATCTGTGGATCTGTTGGGGCGGTATGCAAATTGGAGTGTGTCTAGGATTTCTGGGATAATGGTGTTGATGTGAGCCATGACCAGCCTTTCAAAGCACTTCATGGCTACAGACGTCAGTGCTACGGGTCGGTAGTCATTTAGGCAGGTTATCTTAGTGTCCTTGGGCACGGGGACTATGGTGGTCTGCTTGAAACATGTTGGTATTACAGACTCAGTCAGGGACATGTTGAAAATGTCAGTGAAGACACTTGCCAGTTGGTCAGCACATGCTCGGAGTACACGTCCTGGTAATCTGTCTGGCCCTGCGGCCTTGTGAATGTTGACCTGCTTAAAAGTCTTACTCACATCGGCTACGGAGAGCGTGATCACATAGTTCATCCGGAACAGCTGGTGCTTTCATGAATGATTCAGTGTTGCTTGCCTCAAGCGAGCATAGAAGTGGTTTAGCTCGTCTGGAAGTCTTGTGTCACTGGGCAGCTCGCGGCTGTGCTTCCCTTTGTAGTCTGTAATAGTTTTCAAGCCCTGCCACATCCGACGAGCGTCAGAGCCGGTGTAGTACGATTCAATCTTATCAATCCTGTATTGACTGTGTGTGTGTGTGTGTGCAAGCGAGGCTGCAAATTCTACCAACAAAATATAATCTAGCATCCTGCAAACCATGACCCATTTTGTATTCTACATGAGTCAAATGTAATGGAGTCTGTTGCCCATGTTGTGAATGGTTGCTGTTCATATAAGGATATACTGTATACTTTGCTAGACATGACCGCCTTCTCGACCTGATAGCCAGCAAAGTGAGACAGGTAGTCTCACCAACAGCACACATCCATAAACATTCTTGTGTAAGAGGAAGCTGGTTTGATGTTGATGATGATGTGTTTTCCTGTGTTCCAAATAGGCCAGATGTTGTTGTTGTTGTTGTGGGGGGAGGCCAGGGGGATGTGCCCATTTTGGAAGTGGACTGCTCATTTGAAGGCTACATGGAGCAGGCCTTTGCCGACAAGCTTCTTAAATACCAGCCCCACGTGGCACGCTTGGACAGCCTTGGGTGTAGGTGCAAGCTGTTGGTGCTGATATTTGGCAGTCTCGGCCACGTACACAGGTTTGCAGTGTGTGACCTCCAGATTGCGGATCTGCCAAAAACTAGGGCAAAGCAGTTGGCTAGGTACTGCTCTGTTCCAGCTGTCGTGGGCAACCTAGCTGATTGGAGAATGAGGTGCTTTCTGTACCCTTGAGTTCCATACATACAGGGACTTTGAAATGTTTGGATCCTTTTTTAATGTACATTTGAATGTTGGATTCAATAACATATTTAAAATATGTGTGTGTAAGTGGGTGTAGGTGTGTGCCTGCTTATGGGTGTGTTTGTGTGTGTGTGTGTACGTGTACCTGCCTACACGTACACTACCAGTCAAAAGTTTGGACACACCTACTCATTCAAGGGTTTTTCTTTAATTGTACTATTTTTTACATTGTAGAATAATAGTGAAGACATCAAAACTATGAAATATCACATATGGAATCATGTAGTAACCAAAATAATGTTAAACAAATCAAAATATATTTATATTTGAGATTCTTCAAATAGCCACCCTTTGCCTTGATGACAGCTTTGCACACTCTTGGCATTCTCTCAACCAGCTTCATGAGGTAGTCACCTGGAATGCATTTCAATTAACAGGCGTGCCTTCTTAAAAGTTAATTTGTGGAATTGCTTTCCTTAATGCGTTTGAGACAATCAGTTGTGTTGTGACAAGGTAGGGAGGGTATACAGAAGAAAGATGGCGTAGCAGTGCGGTGGTGTATTCTGTTGTGTCCTCGTGTAAATAGCCAGTTTTTTTGTATTTTTTCGTATATATTTCTCTATCGCACTTTCCATCCTTTAACTAAATATACTTTCCTGCAACCCGCCTCACCCAATGTGGAATGGATTTTATTATTTCTTTATTTTTATCAAGAACCTACGGCTGAAACTAGCCAGCTAGCCATCTAACTAGCTACTTGCTATTAGCCACCGTTAGCGGTCTTCACCACTGTCCGTGGCCTGCACTACCTACCAGCCAGCTCTAGCCTGGACAATTATCGGCCAGTCTGCACAGCGTTCTATCGACCCAGAGCATTTAGGATTTTCTGCCGGAATCACTGAATCACTGGACCTTAACACCGGATCATCGCAACTAGCTAGCTGCAACCGAATGGCTGTTGTTGGCTAATCACTACTGTCCCGGCACACCAGTTAGCCTTGAGCTAGCCTCGAGCCAGGCCTATCTTCCGGCTATCTACCTCTCTGTCAACCGGACGGGACCTCCTAGTGTCGACACGGAGCCCCGCCGATCCATCACGACTGGTCTGCCGACGTAATCGTCTGATGTGGTTTCAACAAGCTTCCCGTTGCGACGACCACGAAGATCCATCTGCTAGCCCCGGCCCGCTAGCACACGGAATCAACAGCCGTGTACTCCTGAGTGGCGCAGTGGTCTAAGGCACTGCATTGCAGTGCAAACTGTGCCACTAGAGATCCTGGTTCGAATCCAGGCTCTGTCGCAGCCGGCCGCGACCGGGAGACTCATGGGCGGCGCACAATTGGCCCAGCGTCGTCCAGGGTAGGGGAGGGAATGGCCGGCAGGGATGTAGCTCAGTTGATAGAGCATGGCGTTTGCAACGTCAGGGTTGTGGGTTCGATTCCCACGGGGGGCCAGTATAAAAAAAAAAATGTATTCACTAACTGTAAGTCGCTCTGGATAAGAGCGTCTGCTAAATGACTAAAATGTAAATGTGCCTCCTCCTCGCCTGTGCTGTAGCAGCCTACGAACTGCTCCCGGACTTACCTATTGCTGTTCTCTGGACCTTATGATCACTCAGCTACACAGCTGATGCCTGCTGGACTGTTCCTTTACACGGTACCCTATCCTGTTTATCTGTTTAGCCTCAGCCAAAACTTTCGTCGCCATTACCAGTTGTTGTCTTTGCCTTCTCAAATAACACCTGTGATTGCGTTATCCCTCTCTCCCATGTCAATATGCCTATTGCTGTTTGGGTTAGTTCTTATTGTACTATTTCACTGTAGAGCCCCCAGTCCCGCTCAACCAGCCTCAGAGAGCTCCTTTGTCCCACCCCCCATACACGCGGAGACCGGCTCAATCGGTACCTCCAGTGATGCTATCTCTTTCATCGTTACCCAATGCTTAGGTGTACCTCCACTGTACTCATATCCTTCCATATCCTTGTCTGTACATAATGCCCTGAATCTATTCTACAACGCCCGGAAATCTGCCCCTTTTATTCTCTGTACCCAACGCACTAGAAGACCAGTTCTTAAAGCCTTTAGCCGTATCCTTATTCTATTCCTCCTCTGTTCTTCTGGTGATGTAGAGGTTAACCCAGGCCCTGTAGCCCCCAGTATCACTCCTACTCCCCAGGTGCTATCATTTGTTGACTTCTGTAACCGTAAAAGCCTTGGTTTCTTGCATGTTAACATCATAAGCCTCCTCCCCAAGTTTGAGTTATTCACTGCGTTAGCACACTCTGCCAACCCTGATGTTCTAGCAGTGTCTGAATCCTGGCTTAGGAAGGCCACCAAAAATTCAGAAATGTCCATCCCGAACTACATTTTCCGTCTAGATAGAACTGCCAAAGGGGGCGGAGTTGCAATCTACTGTAGAGAGAGCCTGCAGAGCTCTATCATACTATCCAGGTCTGTGCCCAAACAGTTTGAGCTTCTACTTCTAAAAATCCACCTTTACAGAAATAAGTCTCTCACTGATGCCGCTTGCTACAGACCGCCCTCAGCCCCCAGTTGTGCCCTGGACACCATATGTGAATTGCTTGCCCCCCATCTATCCTCAGAGTTCGTACTACTTGGTGACCTAAACTGGGATATGCTTAACACCCCGGCCATCCTACAATCTAAACTAGATGCACTCAATCTCACACAAATTATCAAGGAACCTACCAGGTACAACCCTAAATCCGTAAACATGGGCAGCCTCATAGATATCATCCTGACTAATTTACCCTCTAAATACACCTCCGCTGTCTTCAACCAGGATCTCAGCGATCACTGCCCCATTGCCTGCGTCCGTAATGGGTCCGCGGTCAAACGACCACCCCTCATCACTGTCAAACGCTCCCTAAAACACTTCAGCGAGCAGGCCTTTCTAATTGACCTGGCCCGGGTATCCTGGATGGATATTTACCTCATTCCGTCAGTAGAGAATGCCTGGATGTTCTTCAAAAGTGCTTTCCTCTCCATCTTAAATAAGCATGCCCCAGTCAAAAAATTCAGAACTAAGAACAGATATAGCCCCTGGTTCACCCCAGACTTGACTGCCCTTGACCAGCACAAAAACATCCTGTGGCGTACTGCATTAGCATCGAAAAGCCCCCGCGATATGCAACTTTTCAGGGAAGTCAGGAACCAATATACACAATCAGTTAGGAAAGCTGCCGCGGTCATTCCCCTCTTCAAAGGGGGTGACACTCTAGACCAAACTGTTACAGACCTATATCCATGCTGCCCTGCCTTTCGAAAGTATTTGAAAGCCAAGTTAACAAACAGATCACCGACCATTTCGAATCCCACCGTACCTCCTCCACTATGCAATCTGGTTTCCGAGCTGGTCATGGGTGCACATCAGCCACGCTCAAGGTCCTAAACGATATAATAACTGCGATCGATAAAAGACAGTACTGTGCAGCCATCTTCATCGACCTGGCCAAGGCTTTTGACTCTGTCAATCACTGCATTCGTATTGGCAGACTAAATAGCCTTGGTTTCTCAAATGACTGCCTCGCCTGGTTCACCAACTACTTCTCAGATAGAGTTCAATGTGTCAAATTGGAGGGCCTGTTGTCTGGACTTCTGGCAGTCTCTATGGGGGTTCCACAGGGTTCAATTCTCGGGCAGACTCTATTCTCTGTGTATATCAATGATGTCGCTCTTGCTGCTGGTGACTCTCAGATCCACCTCTACGCAGACGACACCATTTTGTATACATCTGGCCCTTCATTGGACACTGTGTTAACAAACCTCCAAACGAGCTTCAATGCCATACAACACTCCTTCCGTGGCCTCCAACTGCTCTTAAACGCTAGTAAAATTAAATGCATGCTCTTCAATCGAATGCTGCTTGCACCCGCCCGCCCGACTAGAATCACGACTCTCGGCGGGTCTGACTTAGAATATGTGGACAACTACAAATACCTAGGTGTCTGGTTAGACCGTAAACTCTCCTTCCAGACTCCCATTAAGCATCTCCAATCCAAAGTTAAATCTAGAATCGGCTTCCTATTTCACAACAAAGCCTCCTTCACTCATGCTGCTAAACATGCCCTCGTAAAACTGACTATCCTACCGATCCTTGACTTCGGCGATGTCGTTGACAAAAAAGCTTCCACCACTCTACTCAGCAATTTGGATGTAGTCTATCTCAGTGCCATCCGTTTTGTCACCAAAGCCCCATATACTACCCACCATTGTGACCTGTACGCTCTCGTTGGCTGGCCCTCACTACATATTCGTCGCCAAATCCAATGGCTCCAGGTCATCTATAAATCACTTCTAGGCAAATCCCTGCCTTATCTTAGCTCATTGGTCACCATAGCAACACCCACCCGTAGTATGCATTCCAGCAGGTGTATCTCAGTGGTCATCCCCAAAGCAAACACCTCCTTTGGCCGCCATTCCTTCCAGTTCTCTGTTGCAAATGACTGGAACGAACTGCAAAAATCTCTGAAGCTGGAGACACTTATCTCCCTCACTATCTTTAAGCATCAGTTGTCAGAGCAGCTTACCGATCACTGCACCTGTACACAGCCCATCTGTAATTAGCCCACCCAACTACCTCATCCCCATATTGTTATTTACATATATATTTATTTTTTCTCATTTGCACCCCAGTATCTCTATTTGCACATCATCTTCTGCACATCTATCACTCCAGTGTTAATACTAAATTGTAATTATTTTGCACTATGGCCTATTTATTGCCTTTCCTCCTTTAATTTACTACATTTGCACACACTCTATATAGATTTTCTATTGTGTTATTGACTGTACGTTTTGTTTATTCCATATGTAACTTTGTTGTTTTGTTGTTTTTATTGAACTGCTTTGCTTTATCTTGGCCAGGTCGCAGTTGTAAATGAGAACTTGTTCTCAACTGGCTTACCTGGTTAAATAAAGGTTAAATACATTTTTTTTTTATAGCCCTATTTGGTAAAAGACCAAGTCCATATTATGGCAAGAACAACTCAAATAAGCAAAGAGAAACGACAGTCCATCATTACTTTAAGACATGAAGGTCAGTCAATCTGGAACATTTCAAAATGTTTCGAGTTACCAGCCTCAGAAATTGCAGCCAAAATAAATGCTTCACAGAGTTCAAGTAACAGACACATCTCAACATCAACTGTTCAGAAGGGACTGTGTGAATCAGGCCTTCATGGTCGAATTGCTGCAAAAAAACACTACTAAAGGACACCAATAAGAAGAAGACACCTGCTTGGGCCAAGAAACACAAGCAATGGACATTAGACCGGTGGAAATTTGTCCTTTGGTCTGGAGTCCAAATTGGAGATTTTTGTTTCCAACCGCCGTGGCTTTGTGAGACGCGGTGTGGGTGAACGGATGATCTCCGCATGTGTGGTTCCCACCGTAATGCATGGAGGAGGAGGTGTTATGGTGTGGGGGTGCTTTGCTGGTGACACTGTCTGTGATTTATTCAGAGTTCAAGGCCCACTTAACCAGCATGGCTACCACAACATTTTGCAGCGATACGCCATCCCATCTGGTTTGGGCTTAGTGGGACTATCATTTGTTTTTCAACAGGACAATGACCCAACACACCTCCAGGCTGTGTAAGAGCTATTTTTTCAAGAAGGAGAGTGATGGAGTGCTGCATCAGATGACCTGGCTTCCACAATCTCCCGACATCAACCCAATTGAGATGGTTTGGGATAAGTCGGACGGTAGAGTGAAGGAAAAGCAGCAAACAAGTCCTCAGCATATGTGGGAACTCCTTCAAGACTGTTGGAAATGTATTCCAGGTGAAGCTGGTTGAGAGAATGCCAAGAGTGTGCAAAGCTGTCATTAAGGCAAAGAGTGGCTATTTGAAGAATCTCAAATATAAAATATATTTTGATTTGTTTAACACTTTTTTGGTTACTACATGATTCCATATGTGTTATTTTTGATGTCTTCACTATTATTCTACAATGTAGAAAATAGTAAAAATAAAGAAAAACCCTGGAATGAGTAGGTGTGTCCAAACTTTTGACTGGTACTGTATGTGCATTCATGGATAGCCTAAGTGTGCGTTTTATCCATCTGTTTTTACATGTGTGTATGTAGGCGCTGAAAGGGAAGATCCTGGTGAAGGGGAAGAAGGAGAGAGTGGTGGAGATGGAGAGCTCCTCCAGTTCTTCAGACCTCAGCTCCTCGGAGGAGTGTGAGTGTAGCGAAGCAGAGAGCAAAAAGAAGGAGGAGAAGAAGGTGTGTGTGTGCGTCTTTTGTCTGTCTTTCTTGCTGAATCAGCTGATTTGCTGATTGTGTATACTATAGGCTTTCTTGATCTCATGTAGTACTAGTAACTTTGCCTTTCCTTTCTCTCTCGCTTCCTACTCCCTCTTCCCCTCTCTGTGTGTGTGTACCTCCATAGCCGGGTGTCTCTAAGCTGAGTCCAGAGCTGTCAGACCTGGTGGTGTACACACGCAGTGTTCCCTTTAAAGGCTTTGACCAGGCCGCAAAGAAACCCCCCACTGAGATGTCCTCCTTCTCAGAGAGCGAAGCCCTCAAACACGTCAAAGAATCAGGTATGGAGAGTGTGTTTGTTTGTGGGGGAGGTCTTTGTGTGTGTATGTGTGTTTGCTTAAATGTGTATTTTTGTGTGTGTGTGTTCGTATGTGCCAATGTGTGTCCGTGTGTGTTTGTGTTTACATACAAAGCTAATTAACAGAGTAGCCTAATAGCTCCCAAAAGATAATAGTTCAATAAAAGCCCAAGAGTACAATTAGTCTACTCTACACACTTAGCCAATTACATCAACAGGCTACTCTGTTAGTTAGCATTGTATGTAAACACATACACACGGACCCACATACGCACAAACCCACGTGCACCAGCAGCATACCACCCTGCATCCCACTGTTGGCTTGCCTCTGAAGCCTAGAGGGTCAGTCCCTAGATAGGAGACCAGATGCTGCTGGAAGTGGTGTTTGAGGGCCACTAGGGGGCACTCTTCCCTCTGGTCTAAGGAGATCCCAATGCCCCAGGGCAGTGGTGGGGACATCGCCCTGCGAAGTTTGCCGTCTTTCGGATGAGACGTTAAACCGGTGTCCCAACTCTCTGTGGTCATTAAAAATCACATGGCACTTATCGTAAGAGTAGGGGTGTTAACCCTGGTGTCCTGGATAAATTCCCAACCTGGCCCCATTTCCATCATGGCCACCTAATTATTCCCATCATTCCTAATTGGCATATATCACTCCTCAACTCTCCACCTGATAGGTGATGTGTGGTCTGGCGCAAATTGGTTGCCGTGCATCACCCAAGTGGGTGCTAAACATTGGTGGTGGATGAGGTGAGCTTCCCCCTTACTATGTAAAGTGCTTTGGGTCTCTAGAAAAAGTGCTATCTAAGTCCAATCAATTATGATTATTATTATTAATATGTACACTAGGTTATTTTTCTGCATGCCCTGTTGATTCCCTATTGGGAAGACGAGACAGCTGGGCTGTGTTCATTAGGCACCAAATGGAAGAAAACAGATTGAAACAGGAAGGGTCTACCTGGACTTTCCATTTAAAATGTTTCAAAATGTTTCCTGTTGTATGCCCTAATGAACACAACCTTGTTCACCACATAGGCTTCTCTGTTTTTCCCTTTTGCCAATGTTTTAACTATCCTTGCCCTCCTTCTTTCTCCCCCTCCTGCAGGGAAGCATTTTGTCCGTCACAACAGCCATCAGTTGAGCAGGATCTATCCCTCAGGACAACGCCTGCAGTCCTCCAACTACGATCCCCAGGATATGTGGAACGGCGGTTGCCAGATTGGTCAGAACATTGTAACCACTCTCTGAAGTTGCCAGATTATGTTCACTAAAATACACTATGAAAGTAGAACGTCACAAACAGCAAAATGTAACATATCTACTTTCATATAGCGTGTTTTCAGGAAATATGGTTAGTATGGCCCATCACAGAAATGTGAAACTGTGGTTACCAGGTACACTGTTCCTCACTGGGAGGCCAGTGTTGGTTGCCAGATTTGATAGTATTTCTGAATTCCAGGTGATTGGAGATTGTATGTTGCTACACTGGTCAGTGCCTTACACTCCTTTACAGAGCAATGATCCTGCATTCTATTACACTCTAATGGACAACATAAATTCTCTATTACTTAGACAGATATATAAAGCACAATACACTGTAACTCTAAACCACAGTGATTATCCTGTAATGACCTACAGTATGTCCTGTAATGCGCTAAAACACTCTTGTGGCAGGCAGCTGACCTGGCTAATGTCTAGGCTTTAGCTCAACGCACTAAATCACTGTAGTTAACTGAAATATTTGTTTCTCCAGTGGCGCTGAACTTCCAGACGGCAGGGGAAGAGATGGACCTGAACCGGGGTCGCTTTTTACACAACGGCCTTTGTGGATACGTCCTCAAGCCCTCCTTCATGACCCGCCCAGACTGCAACTTCAACCCCGAGAACACAGGGGGAGGACCCGGACACGACCCCACCCTCCTCACCATACGGGTAAGTGGGCGCTCCCAGATGACCAGACAGCCCCCCAAATCAATCCAAGTGAACTTTGTCAATCCGCCAAGAGGCCATTGAGAAGGTAACAAGTTCAGACTGTCGCAAAAAATAAATTAAATGTATATAATTAAAATCAATGCCTCACTTTTCTCTAATGCTATTTTTCTCAATCCTGTTTTACCCAATTCCCATTTTTCCCAATCCTATTTTTCCCATTCCTGTTTTTCCCAATCCCATTATAACCAATCCCATGCAGGTGATCTCAGCCCAGCAGCTTCCCAAGCCAGAGTGGGATAAACCCAGCTCCATCGTGGACCCTCAGGTGTGGGTGGAGACCCATGGCGTTCCCATCGATAACAACAAAAAGATGACCCCCCGTGTGGACAACAACGGTAAATATACAGTGCATTCGGAAAGTATTCAGACCCATTGACTTTTTATAAAATTAATTACATAGTTTTTTTCCCTCATCAATCTAAACACAATACCCCATAATGACAAAGCAAAAAACGTTTTTTTGAAATTTTTGCAAATGTATTAAAAATAAAAAAATGAAATATGAAATGTACATAAGTATTCAGACCCTTTACTTAGTACTTTGTTGAAGCACCTTTGGCAGTGATTACAGCCTCAAGTCTTCTTGGGTATGACGCACACCTGTATTTGGGGAGTTTCTCCCATTCTTCTCTGCAGATCCTCTCAAGCTCTGTCAGTTTGGATGGGGAGCGTCGCTGCACAGCTATTTTCAGGTTTCTCCAGAGATGTTCGATCAGGTTTTTAGTCCGGGCTCTGGCTGGGCCACTCAAGGACATTCAGAGACTTGTCTCGAAGCCAGTATGAAGAATACAATTCAACATGCTGTAGCTGAATAAAATAGAAAGGATATTTTCTCCAAACGATTTGAGGGAGTGCACACATGCGGCTATTAGGTGATGAGCGGTTAACAAAGAAACATGTACTCCTATATGCTTAATTCAGAGTTATTTATGTAACTTTAGTTGTGATACAAATGTTGGACTATATGTTTAGATTTTTTATACATTCAAAGCTGCATGATGCGACTGAAAGGCATGATCTCTGCTTTGTTTTTTGCGCAGGCTTCATCAGTCTCTCTCATTCTCAATTTGACAAGCACTTGATAATGCCTCGAGTTTCCCGGCTGCATCCCCTTTGTGTGGCCGTAATGCCCCCTAAAATAATTTGTGCCTTTTGCGGCCAGTGGCCGTTGTGCCCGTGGGCTGAATATAATAATTATAATTCCCTTCTCCCGGCTGCGTGCCGAAGCACCTCTCACTCACATGGCCCTCAGTGACGTGAGTGGGTCTTTCTCACAGGCTACAAGTGAAGACAGACACATCAGGGACACAACTGCGTGCGTCGTTATCCAATTCCGAGGCGCATATTGAAGATATTGGAAGAACTGTCATTTACTTTTCGTCAGCCACTAAGATGAATAGGCCTAACGAACAGCAAAAGCACTAGCCTATGTCAATCTACTCTCCCCCATAGTACAAAAGTGGACCTATTCTATTCTGTGCTAGAAATAAATATTCCAAACATAGTCTGGGACAGTTGTGGGATGTTTTAAGCAATGAGCCTGACGCAACAGATCAGAAAGTTTAGCTTAAAATGTTGATAAACTGTTAGGCTATTTCTTCACATTATAAGCGCAGCAATGCGCACACGGCAGTAGGCTATAAGCGCGAATGTGCCATTAGCAGGAAAACACCATTCTCAAAAATGAACGCAAATGTGATTATGCATGTAATGCTTTTATTATAAACGTGCATTTGTATGTCCCCGAGTGGCGCAGTGGTCTAAGGCACTACATCGCAGTGCTAGCTGTGCCACTAGAGATCCTGGTTCGTAATCCAGGCTCTGTCGTAGCCGGCCGCGACCGGGAGACCTATGGGGCGGCGCACAATTGGCCCAGGGTAGGGGAGGGAATGGCCGGCAGGGATGTAGCTCAGTTGGTAGAGCATGGCGTTTGCAATGCCAGGGTTGTGGGTTCGATTCCCACGGGGGGCCAGTATGAAAAATAAAAAAAATAATGTAAGTCACTCTGGATAAGAGCGTCTGCTATATGACTAAAATGTATGGTGAAAATTATCTTCCCCAAACTTACAACTCACGCGCTGCATATGTATGCCAGTTTGGCTCTACACCCGTTGTAACACGGATTAATGTGCTTAATTTTAAGAAGTTATTTGGCCACTTTAGTTGTGATACAAACCTTATCAAAACATATAGGCCTATGGGCTAGGCTACTATGATTTGAAAAAGTCACACAAAAAAGGAATGGCGGTTTCTTGCCTTAAACTGGGCATCATTCACAAGTGATAATATATAATTCACAAGTGATAGGCTAATATTGTCACCCATCAGACTATTCTTGATTTAATATTGTCTTTACATATACAAAATAATATATGTGTGACATTTGTTTTGATTTAGAATGGACCATTATCATGCACCTGATTCGAAACAGGGGCAGGGGAAAAAAAGACGTCATCTATGCACTTAAATAGCGAATGGAGGACACTTTTCCCGCGGTTCATTTTCATGCCAGCCTGGTAGGCTATATTCCTGTTGTAAAGAGAAGCAATGTGCTTAATATTAGTAAAGTTGAGAAATAAATATAGTAGGCCTAGCCTATTGAAAGCTGATGAGATCCTCTTTTTAATAGAGGCCATCACTCTTGTTTTCTCACGCAATTGCATAGCCTATAGAAGTGTTGCGCAACATGAGCGCATGGGCTCTCATGAAGTGTTTGATTTAGATTTTTGATTACATTTGCATTGATGTCAGAGTGATTAGAGGGACAACAAAAGTGCTGAGTACCAGGCAGTTAGCAAGTTTGGTAGTGACCTAATGACCATCAGCAGCATCAGAGCTTGGAGAAGCCTAATTACTGTGACTAAACGGTCACGTGGAATTTGACTGCCGCCATGACTCGTGACCGCCGGTGTGGCGGTAATACGGTCACCGTAACAGCCCTAGATCCTACTCCATTTCTCTTTACAACTTGCACCTGTAGAACAGCAAAGTTTTCATTTAGCTAATTTTATTAATCCATTTCTTTGTTTTTCCTAACAAAAAACAAAACATAAAAATCTAATTTATTTGATCATTTCTGGGAGTAAGGATTTCCAATGACGGGCCTTTTGCTGTAAGAGAACATGGTCAAGTTTGACATATAAATACATCCCAAGATTTATGCCCATTGGTTGAGAGAGAAGGTGATAATTACAAGAGTGTGCCCATAGGTTAAACAGCAAGCGTGAAGAATGTGCAATTACTGTTCCGTGCTCATAGGCTATAAGGTAAATAGGTGAATGACATTCCGCATGTGGCTAATAGAAAAGAGGAGGAGAGACTATGCTGATGATAATAACTATTATCACTAACTATTTTCATGACATTGACTGACCAGGTGAAAGCTATGATTCCATATTGATGTCACTTGTTAAATCCACTTCATTCAGTGTAGATGAAGGGGAGGATACATGTTAAAGAAGGATTTTTAAGCCTTGAGACAATTGAGACATGGATTATGTATGTGTTCCATTCAGAGGGTGAATGAGCAAGACCAAATATTTAAGTACCTTTGAACGGGGTATGGTAGTAGGTGCCAGGTGCACCGGTTTGAGTGTGTCAAGAACTGCATAGCTGCTGGGTTTTTAATGCTCAACAGTTTCCCGTGTGCATCAAGAATGGTCCACCACCCAAAGGATATCCACCCAACTTGACACAACAGTGGGACGCATTGGAGTCAACATGGGCCAGCATCCCTCTGGAACGCTTTCGAAAACTTGTAGAATCCATGCCCCAATTAATTGAGGCTGTTCTGAGGGGAACGGGGTGCAACTCAATATTAGGAAGGTGTCCCTAATATTTTATAAACTCAGTGTATACAGGTAACTGCCAAAATAATGGAAACACTTGAGTAAATTATATTGAAAGCAGGTGCTTCCACACAGGTGTGGTTCCTGAGTTAATTAAGCAATTAACATCCCATCATGCTTAGGGTAGTTTATAAAATGCTAGGCATTTGCCCTATTAAGACAATTTATTTATGTGTTTCCTTTATTTTGGCAGTTACCTGGACAGTCCCACTATGCACATAGAAGAGGAAGCAATGTGAATTGTATTGTGCTTACTGAAAGAAGTAAAGTGAGCTATCTATTCAGACCAGCCTTACTGATTGAACCTACGTTATCAACTACATTTCAATTTACTGAAGTAAACTGAAATTCCAATTGAAATGGAATTGAGCCCAAACCTGATGTATGAATAGAAGATACATGAAAACATTTCTGTGTTGAACCCTTCGCTCTCCCTCTCTCCTATGGTTTGTCAGGGTTTAACCCTCGGTGGGACTGCACCTTCAACTTCACTCTGCATGTCCCTGAGCTGGCTCTGGTGCGCTTCATGGTGGAGGACCACGACTTCACCTCCAGAAACGACTTCCTGGGACAGTTCACCCTGCCCTTCACCAGCCTCCGCACAGGTGTGTGTGTGTGTGTGTGTTTACATGTGTAGGTGTGTGTCAAAATAACATATCTTACTGTTTAGACTATAGCCAATAATCAGTTTTGTCTGACCTTTCACCTCTGCCCTCTCGCCCCCAGGTTACCGTCATGTCCACCTGCTGAAGGTCGATGGTTCCAGCCTGTCACCCACTTCTCTGTTCATCCATGTTAAGGTCACCCCCTGCCACAGTAGCCCCTCCAAGGCCTCAGCCAAATCTCCGTCCTCAACCAAGATCGTAGCCAAATCACCAGCCATATCTCCAACCAAGATCGTAGCCAAATCACCAGCCATATCTCCAACCACGTCCCAAGCCAAATCACCAGCGAAGAAGCATTAAGTCTCTTCCCAGTCTCCACCTAAGTAACCCAGGGTTAAGATGAAACTCATTCTGTCCTCTACTCTTTTTTTTTATGGTGTAGTAAACATGGTTGCAGTCCATTCCCTTTCAATTGAGTCTGCTTCACTCCCATTATTCTTTTTTAAAGAGAACTTGAAAACTTGTAACCACTGTTCTTGGTTCCTCCCAACTAGAGTGATCTAAGTAGAGGGCCCAAGTGGAGACTGTCTATATCATCAACAGTGTGGATGTCCTACTGTATACCATTTATTATCTAACAGCATATCTATAGTAATGAACTTTGATCTCCAGTATTCTGTGAGACTACTGGACCAGGATCTCTGGCTGTCTGTTTTGTGTGATAATTGGACCAAACACAAAAAGAGGGACCAACCAATAGCCAGCCAGGATATAGGGTTGATGGGACATCCCTCCACAGCCATTGCTGAGCAGGTAAACCGTCCAAACAGAACGTTGCATATTTAAAGCATGTTAAAAGGGTTTTAAGAAATTATATTATTCACCAGTATTTTTAAAGAATCACATGCTTACAGGGGGTAACGTATTTGTTCCTTACAGAGAAGATATCACTATACCGTCCCATTCTGTCATGATTTATGGCTATAATTCATCAAAGACCAAAGGACTTATCAGTTTTCCGAGCCTAGACATCTTTAGAGATGTAACCATATAGAAGTTAGATTTGATATTCATAATTTTCATATTATACTTTAGTTATCTAGTTGTTGTAGATAGTAGATAGATATAGTTATCGTAGCAATACTAGAATATGCACCATAGTAGATCGGTTGCCTTTTTGTAGCATTTCAGATTGGTAGAAAATTGTTTTAAAGAGTAACCAGGTCCATGATGTTTTCAAGTTTTTGTTTTATGATATCACTGTTCAAGTGATGTTCAAGTTCAAAAGGCTGTGTTTCAATAGTTGGAATTAGTTTCTTATCCTGTGTCCTTATGTCCATGATGACCATTCAGGCTGGACATGACAAATGAAGGGTACCTTTCCTGAAAGCCTTGTAGCTAATGTGAAACGTTATTATTTTTCTGACGACCCAGACCATGGCACTTGAAGAACAGCAAAGTGCATAATTTGACAAATGTAATTTGTTCAAGCACAGAAGAGTGTTTTTATAATTGTTACTCTCTGGCAGCTGTGCGTCTGGGTTGTCGAGAGAAATAACATGCCTCGTTAGCTAAGGAAAGTCGGAAACTCACACGAGTGCCATTGATTTGAGTCCCTCCACCTATCAGTGATTAAGGAAAGGAGATGAAGGAAAGGGGTCAAGGAAAGGAGAAAGGTAAGTCATTTTAGAGTATTGAGACAGCCAGGTGTACTGTAGAAAGATGTTATTGAGACTGAAGATGACAATCGTTGGCTTTCCCTTGTCAAGTCCTCTTCAACTTGGGACAATAAGTATGGTTAGTTTGAGACTCAAGCCTTTTTAAATGTTTTAAAGTGATTGCAATGATTTGAAATACATTATCTATTGTCCATAATTTATATCATGTCATCTTTGAAAGAAGAGTTTTAACATCAATATTCTTGTTTATTACCCAGATTAGTTTTGTTGTAGAATTATTTGATAGACAATTTTTATACATATTTACTGTAATGTAAAGCAATACCATCCATTTTGGAATGCTTTTTAAGGAATATGTTTTTGTAATGGTTTATTGCTCCATCCATTTATACAATATTGCACTTCTGGGCTCGTATTCATAAAGTGTCTCGGAGTAGGAATGCTGATCTATGATCAGTTTTGCCTTTTAGATCATAATGAATAAGATTTTATGGACAGGGGGACCTGGTCCTAGATCAGCACGCTTTATGAATACGGGCCCTGGTCTACTCCTCAATGGTATTGTATGGATTCAAAAAGAGATGTGATGTTTGTGTAAAAGACAAAAGTGAAGTTGTGAAAATGTCCTGCTGTAGCAAAGATAAGGAGAAAAATGTATACTGTAATTGTAGTGCAAAATACAAACACCATGTCACGCTATTATATATGGTATTTATTGCACATATTTTGGCTATAGCTTATTTTTTTTGTACAGTGATTTTCCAAGGCAATGAAAAGTCTTGTTTTAACTCAAGGACACTTTCAGGTTTCCAATACCAAACATATTGTATCAACAACATCAACCTAAGTGTTCACACAAAATGTGATTTTGTTGGTAATTGTTACTGAAGGAGATGGAGTATATATTCGATGATGGTGATGATGATGATGATAATGAGGGGGAGGAGGGTAACAGGGTTCAATTCACAAAACTGACTGGGAAATTACAGTACATTTTACATTTTAGTCATTTAGCAGACGCTCTTATCCAGAGCGACTTACAGTTAGTGAGTGCATAAATTTTTCATACAGTACAAATGTGTTACGTATGTTGGTAGGTTTATCCTTTAGTTCTATTGTATTTTGCTCTATTCAGTTCTATTATATTACATGTTATTGTCCAAAATACACTTCTAAATGCCTTTTCTCTGTCATTCTTCTGTATTGAATGGCATATCTCTTTAAAAACTGTGTCATCAATCTTCCATTATCAGCATTTCTGCATGTAATACAGGTCCGCTACTACAGGACTATTAAAGGCCCAGTGCACTACTAAAAATGTTTCAGGGGTACTGCAGCACCCTCAGTAACCCTACTTCCTGCGGCTATGCGGATGTTTCTTGTAGGATGTTCTTTTTAATGACCTCTTTCATAGTGTGTTCTACTCTTGTACACACTATCAGAACTGTCATTTCTTAACTTTAATGCTTGCAATTATTGAATTCTGCTTATTTAAGATTTCATATCATAGGCAATTTATTTACGTCATGTGACTCGACTGGTACCCTGACCAGGATGTTGGATGGTGTAGGCCGGGTGACCCAGGTGCTCTTGTGTCAGTTTTGCATTTCCCCCACTAATGGTTAAGGTTAGGATTGGGGGAGGGGAACCTGACCCGAGATCTGTACCTAGGGGAAACTTCACCCCGGGGCATGTTGGATTCACAACACTGTCAGGATCTGGTACTATGCTAAAAAATATATACTGATAAAAAACGTTTGCGTTAAAATAATTAGCGTTAAAGCAATGTTTACAGTATTTATTTCTGGCTGTAATAACTGAATCAATTAAAAACGAAAATAAAGAACAGAAAAGTGGTGTAATGTATCCTACAAATTGTGGACATACTTGGTAATGGTATTTTATTAGGATCCCCATTAGCTGTTGCGATAGCAGCAGCTACTCTTCTTCAGGGTCAAATAGGGGAGTGGCGTTGTGCAGTGAGGTGTTGCTTTATCAGTTTTTTTAAACCAGGTTTGCTGTTCACTTGAGCAATCTTTGATGGAAGGGAGTTCCATGCAATAATAGCTCTATATAATACTGTAAGTTTTCTTGAATTTGTTCTGGATTTGGGGACTCTGAAAAGACCCCTGGTGGCATGTCTGGTGGGGTAAGTGTGTGTGCCAGTGCTATGTGTAAGTTGACTACGCAAACAATTTGGAATTTTCAACACATTAATGTTTCTTATAAAAACGAAGTTCATACTGTACATTTTTATGGATGAATTTGAAAGATTTGTATAGGGATAATAGCATATTAGATACAGAATCTTATTCCTCATACACCGATATGCCTTACAACAGCATCATTTTGTGGTGATACTGTAAAAGGCATTGTAGGTTACTGCAAATGGAGATGTTCTTGAAAAGCAGATGCTGCTATACTAGTGTACTCAGTGCCGCATCTGCTTATACGCAGACTACGCGCTGTGTGTAGGGCCTCGCGGCCGCTAGGTGGCCCCAGAGCCCCAAAAAGGAACTCAGTTCCTCAACTTAACTTACTGTTGAGAGCAGTGGAGGCTGCTGAGGGGAGGACGGCTCATATTAATGGATGGAACAGAGTAAATGGAATGGCATCAACACATGGAAACTGCTGATAAGCTGACTGTGGCTGCATCATTCATGTGATCCATATTTTTCTATATTGTTCATATGTATGCCTAGGTATGAACTTCAAACATGACAAGTGAAATTCCCTCAGGGAAAATAAAAGTTATAGCTAAATCTATACTTGTTCATGTAGAAGTGTGAGGGAAGACAAAAGAGGAGTCAATTAAGGTCACTCTGTTTCGAACTAAGCTTCAGAATGTTACTTTGTAATTACACTGAACAAAAATATA
Source organism: Coregonus clupeaformis (assembly GCF_020615455.1). Classification (NCBI taxonomy): domain Eukaryota; kingdom Metazoa; phylum Chordata; class Actinopteri; order Salmoniformes; family Salmonidae; genus Coregonus; species Coregonus clupeaformis. Next base: position 26,655,788 of record NC_059192.1, read on the forward strand.
AACGCAACATGTAAAGTGTTGGTCCCATATTTCATGAGCTGAAATAAAATATCCCAGTTTTCTATATGCCCAAAAAGCTTATTTCTCTCAAATGTTGAGCACAGAACACAATGCCGCAGATGTCTCAAGTTTTGAGGAAGCGTGCAATTGGCATGCTGACTGCAGGAATGTCCACCAGAGTTGTTGCCAGATAATTGAATGTTAATTTCTCTACCATAAGCCGCCTCCACAGAATTTGGCATTACGGCCTCACAACCGCACACCACATGTAACCACGCCAGCTCAGGACCTCCATGTCCAGCTTCTTCACCTGCGGGATCGTCTGAGACCAGCCACCCGGACAGCTGATGAAACTGTGGGTTTGCACAACCAAATAATTTATGCACAAACTGTCAGAAACCATGACAGGGAAGCTCATTTGCGTGCTCGTCATCCTCACCAGGGTCTTGACCTGACTGCAGTTCGGCGTCGTATCCGATTTCAGTGGGCAAATGCTCACCTTCGATGGTCACTAGCACGCTGGAGAAGTGTGCTCTTCACGGATGAATCCCGGTTTCAACTGAAGGCAGAAGGCAGACAGTGTGTATGGCGTCGTGTGGGCGAGCGGTTTGCTGATGTCAACGTTGGGAACAGAGTGCCCCATGGTGGCGGTGGGGTTATGGTATGGGCAGGCATAAGCTACAGACAATGAACACAATTGCATTTTATTGATGGCAATTTGAATGCACAGCGATACCGTGATGAGATCCTGAGGCCTATTGACGTGCCATTCATCCGCCGGCATCACCTCATGTTTCAGCATGATAATGCACAGCCCCATGTCGCAAGGATCTGTACACAATTCCTGGAAGCTGAAAATGTCCCAGTTCTTCCATGGCCTGCATACTCAGCAGACATGTCACCCACTGAGCATGTTTGGGATGCTCTGGATCAGATTCAGATCAACTTTATTATCCCACCAGGGGGAAATTCATTTGGTAATGTGTTTAAAAAGACTACATAAAACATGAAAACACAGAAACGACACAATATAATTAATTGAAAGTGCTATAGCCTACACATTTACAGTGAAAGTGCAATATGCTGTATACTCGAGGGACCAACAGACTATCCATTGTACAGCCTAATGGCTGTTGGAATAAAATAGTACCCATATCTATTTGTTTTGATCTTATTTTAAAGAAGTCTCTTTCCCCTTGTCAGGCTGCTGCTGTGACTGAGTTTTAAGTGAAGGGGATGGGTACTGTCTTGTAAAATGCTTTCAAGTTTTTGGAGGATGAGTTTTGTGTACAGGTTGGTGTCTGATTCTTGATCTATACCAATTATCCTTCCTGCCGTCTTGATCAAGCGCTAAAGCTTGACTTGGTCTTGCTCTTGCATGTTTCCTGTAACGATCCCGGCAGTCTGAGTCGGGTCCTGTCTGTGGACTAGTTTTTATGTTCGTGATCTCCAGTTTCCCGAGGGTTCTGGAACGCTCCGGGGAGCTCTCTTGATTTCCGCACCTGCATCCCATCAGCAATCTGCACACCTGGTCCTGATCATCACCCTTCTTAGGCTCTGGCCTAACATCCATTCCCTGCCGGATCGTTAGCCATAAACAGTATGTTTTGCCAGCGTATAAGCCTCAGAGTACTAGCGTTAGTTTTGTTGTTTTTTGCATCTTGTTGACCTGCCTTGTACTTACCTCCGTTTGTTCTGTCTACAGTCATTCTCCCGGAACCTTCACCCAACCCCTGCCGTGCCATCAGTTCATCTGCTACTTCACCACCACCTACTCATCTCCGCCACCCGCTCCGTCTACTGGACTATTCTGCACCTTTTCCCTGTAAATAAACACTCTCATTCGTTCAACTCACCTTGTCCTGGTCTGCTTCTGGGTTCGGTCTTAGAGAACCGTGACAGAACGATCCGGCCATTAATGAACCCAGCGGACCTGGACTCTGTTCGCCATGCCATTACCCATCAGGAGAAGATGTTGGGCCATCATAGCACGGTACTACAGGAGATCGCGTTGTCAGTTCGGAACCTTTCTACCGGTCTGACGGAGGTCCAGAACCAACGCAAGTCTCCGGTGGAGGATCCACTACCGGTTTCACCCATCTCGCCTGCCGCTTCTGGAGCTTGTGTCCTTCCGTGAGCCCAAGGTTCCGACGCCGGATAAATATGAGGGGGAGCTGGGAAGATGCCGTTCCTTCCTTATGCAGTGTGGATTAGTGTTCGATCTACAGCCCTACTCTTATGCCACAGACAAGGCTAGGATAGCCTTTGTGATTGAGTTGCTGCGTGGTCGAGCGCTGGAGTGGGCTTCAGCCGTTTGGGAACGACAGGATCCCTGCATGGCGTCATACCAGGGGTTCACGGCCGAGATGAGGAAGCTCTTCGACCATTCCGTCCGAGGGAGGGACGCAGCTAGGCGCCTGTTTTCGCTTCGCCAAGGAACTCGCAGCGTGGCCGACTTCGTGATCGAGTTCAAGACGTTGGCTGTGGAGAGTGGGTGGAATGAGGAGTCTCTGCAAGCGGCCTTTTACCAGGGTCTGTCGGAGCAGCTCAAGGATGAGTTGATCTCCTATCCGGAGCCTAGTGATCTGGACAGCTTGGTAGCCTTGTCTATTCGGGTGGATAATCGAGTCCGAGAGCGAAGGAGGGAGAAGCAATGGGGTCCGTCCAATCGATCAGCTTCTCAGTTCCCAGTCGGGTCGGGTGGTGGACCAGAACACGTCGATCATTCTCCACCACAAAGGATTATTGGAGAGGTTCTCTCTCCCGATTCTGAACCCATGCAAGTGGGGCGGCACGGGTTAACCAAGGAGGAGCGTCAACATAGACGTAAGACCAACTGTTGCCTCTACTGTGGTAGCTCGGGACATTACATCTCCACTTGTTCCCGGCGGTCGTCAAACTGCCCGGCTCGCTAAAGTTGGGAGGACTTTTAGCGAGCCAGTTTCAACCTCTCAGTACCTCTGTCAGACCCCGTTTCCGGCAACCCTTGTGAACAGGAATCAGAGCTTAGCGATTAACGCTTTTGTCGATTCAGGTGCCGATGGAAGCTTTCTTGATGCCGAGTTGGTGGAACAGCTGGGGGCTTTCCAAGGAGCAATTGCCGGAAGCCATTGAAGCGACCACTCTGAACGGCAGTAGTCTGGCACGTATCACGATGAGGACTGAACCGGTTAAGATGCTGTTGTCGGGGAATCATTCGGAGATGATTTCATTCTTCATTCTGCCGTCTTCCCATGTTCCTCTAGTCCTTGGATACCCCTGGCTGAAGGAACACAATCCCACGTTCGATTGGGTGACGGGCAAGGTAACGAGTTGGAGCCTTGATTGTCATGCTAACTGTCTCAAGACTGCCTGTCCCCATTCGGTTCCCAGTCAGGTGATTGAGGCTAAACCCCCAGATTTGTCCCTGGTTCCCGAGACATATCACGATTTGGGGGAAGTGTTCAGTAAGCAGAAGGCTCTGTCACTCCCTCCCCCACCGACCATATGATTGTGCCATCAACCTGTTCCCTGGAGCTGTCTACCCCAAAGGGAAGGTTATACAGTATCTCCCGCCCTGAACGTGAGGCTTTGGAGACCTACATCAAGGAGTCCCTAGCTGCTGGTCTCGTTCGTCCCTCGTCATCACCCCTGGGGGCAGGATTCTTCTTTGTGGGTAAGAAGGATGGCTCTCTTCGACCGTGTATTGATTATCGGGGGTTGAATGACATCACGGTCAAGAACAAGTATCCCCTGCCCTTGATGAGTTCTGCCTTCGACTCCTTACAGGGTGCTACGGTGTTCACCAAGCTAGACCTACGCAATGCGTATCACATGGTCCGGATCAGAGAGGGAGACGAGTGGTTGACGGGTTTCAATACACCGATGGGTCACTTCGAGTATCAGGTGATGCCGTTTGGACTGACCAATGCTCCAGCGGTATTCCAGAGCATGGTGAACGACGTCCTGAGAGATATGATCGGTCTCTTTGTGTTTGTTTACCTGGATGACATTCTGATCTTCTCGAAGGAACCTTCCGACCACGTCCAGCATGTCCGGCAGGTTCTGCAGCGATTGTTGGAGAATCGCCTGTTCGTGAAGGCCGAGAAGTGCGAGTTTCACGCCCACACGACATCCTTTCTCGGGTACATCATCTCCAGGGAGAGATTAGGATGGACCAGGAGAAGGTTAGAGCGGTTCTGGAATGGGCCCAGCCCGGTACGAGATTGCAGCTCCAGAGATTTTTGGGGTTTGCGAATTTCTACCGCAGATTCATCCGGGGATTACAGCCGTGTGGCTGCTCCGTTAACGGCCTTGACTTCCAGTATCAGGAGCTTCAAGTGGAATCCGGAGGCGGATCGAGCGTTTCTGGATTTGAAGAGGCGATTCACCAACGCACCGATTCTCTCTCAACCGGACACGGACCGTCAGTTAGTCGTTGAAGTGGAGCCGCGTCCGATGTGGGAGTTGGCGCCATCCTGTCGCAGCGATGCTCCACGGACAGTAAACTCCATCCCTGCGCCTACTACTCTCGTCGCCTTTCGCCTGCGGAGAGGAATTACGATGTGGGTAACCGGGAGCTTCTCGCGGTGAAACTTGCCTTGGAGGAGTGGCGCCACTGGTTGGAGGGGGCGGAGCAGCCGTTTATTGTCTGGACTGACCACAAGAATCTTGCTTACGTGCAATCGGCTAGAGCGTCTCAACTCCCGTCAGGCCAGGTGGTCGTTGTTTTTCGGACGATTCAATTTTTCCCTGACGTTCCGACCTGGATCTAAGAACGGCAAGGCGGACGCCTTGTCTCGGATGTTCTCCAAGACGGAGGAGAGTGGGTCCAAGACCGGGACAATTCTCCCCCGGAACTGCGTCGTGGGAGCTGTTAGGTGGAAGATTGAGGAGGAGGTGATGGCGGCTCTTCGGACGCAGCCCGGTCCCGTAACGGTCCACCCGGTCGGTTGTTTGTGCCTGAGTCGGTTCGTCCTGCGGTCCTCAAATGGTCCCACGCCAGCAAGATGGCTTGTCACCCTGGCGTGGCTCGGACGATGGCGTTTCTTCGCAGACGTTTTTGGTGGCCTGCCATGGCCGAGGATACTCGGGGTTATGTTGCTGCCTGTCCAGTGTGTGCGCAGAATAAGAGTACCAATCGGCCCAGCTCTGGACTACTTCACCCCCCCTTCCTATTCCCGGCGACCATGGTCGCATCTGGCCCTGGACTTTGTCACTGGGTTGCCCGCTTCTGAGGGGAACACGGTCGTTCTGACTATCGTGGACAGATTCAGCAAGTTCGCCCACTTTGTGCCAATTGCCAAGCTTCCCTCTGCCTCGGAGACGTCCGAGATCCTGGTTAGGGGAGGTTTTCAGGGTCCACGGGTTGCCCAGTGATATCGTTTCCGACCGTGGCCCTCAGTTTACCTCTGCTGTCTGGAAGTCCTTCTGTTTGGCCATTGGAGCTACAGTCAGTCTCACATCTGGTTTTCACCCCCAATCTAATGGTCAGGCGGAGAGAGCCAACCAGAAGATGGAATCCACGCTACGCTGCCTGGCCTCTTCCAACCCCACCTCCTGGGTCTCTCAGTTGCCTTGGGTTGAGTATGCCCACAATACTCTCCCCTACATCTGCCACTGGGATGTCTCCCCTTCCAGTGCCTGTATGGCTACCAACCTCCCTTGTTCCCTTCTCAGGAGAAGGAGCTCTCAGTGCCTTCTGTTCAGGTCCATATTCGCGTTGCCACCGGACCTGGCATCGGGCCAGAAAAGCACTCCTTAGAGTTTCGGACCGGTATCAGCTCCAGGCGAATCGTCGCCGGATCCCCGCTCCCACCTACACCATCGGAGATAGGGTCTGGTTGGCCACACGGGATCTTCCTTTACGGACTGAGTCTAGGAAGTTGTTACCGAGGTTCATTGGTCCGTTTGTGGTGGAGAGGGTGATCAATCCGGTGGCAGTTCGACTCAAACTCCCGAGGACGCTCAGAGTCCATCCCACCTTTCATGTCTCCTGCCTCAAGCCTGTTTTCCTCAGTCCTCTGTTGCCTCCTCCGCCTCCTCCTCCTCCTCCTCGGATGATCGGAGGTGGTCCTGCCTACACGGTGCGTCGCATCATGGATTCCAGACGGCGGGGCCGGGGTTTCCAGTATCTCGTGGACTGGGAGGGTATGGTCCTGAAGAGAGGAGTTGGATTCCGCGGCGACAGGTCCTAGATGCTGACCTCATCAGTGACTTCTACCGCCTCCATCCTGGCGCTCGGGGAGTCCGCCCGGTGGCGTTCGATCGGAGGGGGGTACTGTAATGATCCCGGCAGTCTGAGTCGGGTCCTGTCTGTGGACTAGTTTTTATGTTCGTGATCTCCAGTTTCCCGAGGGTTCTGGAACGCTCCGGGGAGCTCTCTTGATTTCCGCACCTGCATCCCATCAGCAATCTGCACACCTGGTCCTGATCATCACCCTTCTTAGGCTCTGGCCTAACATCCATTCCCTGCCGGATCGTTAGCCATAAACAGTATGTTTTGCCAGCGTATAAGCCTCAGAGTACTAGCGTTAGTTTTGTTGTTTTTTGCATCTTGTTGACCTGCCTTGTACTTACCTCCGTTTGTTCTGTCTACAGTCATTCTCCCGGAACCTTCACCCAACCCCTGCCGTGCCATCAGTTCATCTGCTACTTCACCACCACCTACTCATCTCCGCCACCCGCTCCGTCTACTGGACTATTCTGCACCTTTTCCCTGTAAATAAACACTCTCATTCGTTCAACTCACCTTGTCCTGGTCTGCTTCTGGGTTCGGTCTTAGAGAACCGTGACATTTCCAAACACGCATATCAGACCAAAGGACAGCACACAGATTTATAGAACATTTCTAGGATATGGCGGTCGACATTAAAATGGTTCAGTTTGTGTAAATAAAATTCTATAATAATAATATGCCATTTAGCAGACGCTTTTATCCAAAGCGACTCACAGTCATGCGTGCATACATTTTTTTTTTTTGTGTATGGGTGGTCCCGGGGATCGAACCCACTACCTTGGCGTTACAAGCGCCGTGCTCTACCAGCTGAGCTACAGAGGACCATTCTCTGTTGCAAGTTCTTTGTCTTTGCAAGGGCACAGTCATTGAATTTCAATTTGTCTGTTTTGATTCCCAGGTATTTATATGTGGTCACTCTATCGACTGATTCCCCATTGATCTTCATAGGGGGTAGTGCAGTTTTGTTCCTTCTAAAATCTATTTCCTTCTCTTGTTTTCTTACCGTTTATTTCAAGAAAGTTATCTGCGCACCACTGGATGAATTTTGCAGTTCCTCTGTCAAAACCTTGAAGGGAGGCTTGGTCTGGGTGGGGGAAACCCACAACAGCGGTGTCATCTGTGTATTTGAAGAATTTGTGGGCTGAGTCAGAGGCTTGACAATCCTTTGTGTACATTATGTACAGTATCGGTGAAAGTATGCAACCTTGTGGGGCTCCCGTATTCACCTTTCTAGATGTAGAGATGGCGGAGTTAAACTTTACTTGTTGAGTACGGTTCACAAGGAAACTATTAATCCACTTGATCAGTAGAGATTTGACACCCAAATTCACCAGCTTTTCCACCAGTAAGTAGGGTTGGATGGTGTTAAACGCGTTACTCAAGTCAATAAATACAGTTTTCACTAGGCTATTTGCCTATTTTAAGTGTTTGTAGATATTGTTCAACATGAGCAGTAACGCATCATCAACACCCCCTGGAGGCACGGTAGGCGAATTGAGTTGGGATGAGAGACCAGAGAGAATTATTTTTTGAATTATTTTTTTCAAAACATTTTATAGGTACAGAAGTCAGGGCTACAGGGCGTAAATTGTTATTTTCTTTTGGCCTGTTGTTTTTAGGTACTGGGACATTCAGCGATTTATTCCATAAATCTGGAATTATCCCACTGTCCAGTGACAGTTGGAACAGGTTTTGGAGTTCCTTGCTGCTGACGCCGTCTGGACTATATGATTTTCGTGGGTTGAGATGAAAGTATTGATTGACGTCATTCACAGAGATCTGTATATGAACAGCTGGTATGCTGTCTATACTGTCCAGGGCCACTTTCTGCTGCGATGTAAAATCACAAATGTCAATCCTAAAATAGAAACTGTTTAAATAATTTGCAAAAACAAGGTCATTTTCGACGGTCATACAATGTCTCTTTGGTTTGTAGCCTGTGATGGGTTGTAGCCCTTGCCAGGCTTTCCTACTGTCATTGTCCTTAAAAAGGTTTTCTAATTTGTCTTTGTATGCTGCCTTGCACTCCTTGATTTAGCTTTTGAGTCTCCTCTGAATATTTTCCCTTTCCTCTTTACTGCCACCTGATTTAAAGACTCGTTTTTTTCTGGTTGAGGAGCTCTTTTAATTCCCGAGTTACCCACGGTTTATTATTGGGGAAGATGTTGACTTTCTTTTTGGGAATAACGAGATCCTCACAGAAATGGATGTACTCAGAGATAGTATCCGCTGCCTCTTCCAGGTCATGGGCGCTGTCTGTCAGGGCCGCCCAGTCAGTGGACTCAAAACAGTCCTGGAGGGCTTCAGTAGCTTCAGGAGTCCAGTTTTTAATCTCCACCCTTTCAGCCTTCTCTCGCTGCTGTCGTGGTTTGTAGACTGGGATGAGCTGAACCATGTTATGATCCGAATCCCCGAGATTGGGTAGTGCCTTGGAAGAATGCACACCTGGGATGTTACCATAACAGAGGTCCAGACAGGCTTCATTTCGGGTAGGACATGTAACAGATTGCTGATATGATTGTACATTGTCCTCTGTAGCTCAATTGGTAGAGCATGTAACACCAGGGTAGTGGGTTCGATCCCCGGGACAACCCATACGTAAAAATGTATGCACACATGACTGTAAGTCTTTTAGGATAAAAGCGTCTGCTAAATTGCATATTATATGATTATTATATTACATTTTCAGATAGACTGCACATGTTAAAGTCTCCCATGATCAGCTTAACCACTTCGGGTGACTGTCTCAGCCTGGGATACAAGGACATGGATCAAGTCGGCAGCTATTCAGGTGCCGGAGGGGGCTATGTAAACAATAAATAGTCTGACCTGATTCAATTCCCATGGCAGGTAGTATGGCCGTAGTTTAATGTCTTTAGTACAGACCTGGTGCTCAGTTGTAATATGGTCAGGATTGCAGTATTTCTCATTGATGAATGCACAAACTCCTCCACCTTTCCTCTTGCCGGAGTTGATGTTTCGGTCCATTCTAACGATTGTGTAGCCATCCAACTCCACAACCGAGTCGGGATCCTGTTCCGTAAGCAAGGTCTCAGATAGACGGATCAGGCAGGATTGTCGGTACTCTGAGAGGTATTGGATACAAGCCTGTAGCTCCTCAGTCTTATTCCTTATGCTTTATACATTGCCATGCGTAATAGATGGAAGAGGTGTTCTGAAAGGTTGTTTTTTAATCCGATTGCAAATTCTTCCTCTACTGCCACGCAGTATGTTGATTGTATTGATTGTGGTGTTCCTTGTAGTGTAAACTTGCAGCAAAGGGTTGGAGATTAAGCAGGACATCTCTTGTGTATGATATCCGTGGTTTCAGCTCGCTGTATCCATTGAGGGCAGTGGTGTAAAGTACTTAGGTAAAAATACTTTAAAGTACTACTTAAGTAGTTATTTAGGGTATCTGTACCTTACTTTACTATTTATATTTTTGACAAATTTTACTTTTACTTCACTACAATCCTAAAGAAAATATTGTACATTTTACTCCATACATTTTCCCTGACAACCAAAAGTAGTCATTACATTTTGAATGCTTAGCAGGACAGGAAAATAGTAGAAATCACACACTTATCAGGAGAACAGTGTTCATCCCTACTGCCTCTGGTCTGGTGGACTCACAAATGCATCTTTTGTAAATAATGTCTGAGTGTTGGAGTGTGACCCTGGCTATCCGAACATTTTTAAAAACAAGACAATTGTGCCGTCTGCTTTGCTAAATAATAGGAATTTTTAATGATTTATGCTTTTACTTTTACTTTTGATACTTAAGTATTTTTTATCAATTACATTTACTTTTGATACATATGTTTATTTAAAGCCAAATACTTTTAGACTTTTACTCAAGTAGTATTTTACTAGCTGACTTTCACTTTTACTTGAGTAACTTTCTATTAAGGTATCTATACTTTTACTCAAGTATGACAATTGGGTACTTTTTCCACCACTTGAGGGTTAGGTCGACAGCTTGTTTGGTACGTTTCACCAAAAAACGGATTAAAACTAACAGCCAAAGTACTGCTATTTGCCTCATTATTAGCTATCCGATGTAATACCACTAAAAACTTGATTGAGGTGGATCGCAACTTTAAAACACTTTAAACATAACAAAAAAAACACGGAAGGGACGCGTACGACAGTGTATTCTAGTTCCCGCCAATATCCAGTAACTTTGCACAGCCATTGAAGAGGAGTGGGACAACATTTCACAGGCCACCATCAACAGCCTGATCAACTCTATGCAAAGGAGATGTGTCGCTCTACAGGAAGCAAATGGTGGTCACACCAGATACTGACTTATTTATTCAAGGTATTTGTGACCAACAGATGCGTATGTGTATTCACAGTCATGTGAAATCCATAGATTAGGGCCAAATTTATTTATTTCAATTGACTGATTTCCTTATATGAACTGTAACGCAGTAAAATCTTTGAAATGGTTTCATGTTGTGTTTATATTTTTGTTCAGTGTAGCTACAGTGGGGAAAAAAAGTATTTAGTCAGCCACCAATTGTGCAAGTTCTCCCACTTAAAAAGATGAGAGAGGCCTGTAATTTTCATCATAGGTACACGTCAACTATGACAGACAAAATTAGGAAAAAAATCCAGAAAACCACATTGTAGGATTTTTTATGAATTTATTGGCATATGATGGTGGAAAATAAGTATTTGGTCAATAACAAAAGTTTCTCAATACTTTGTTATATACCCTTTGTTGGCAATGACACAGGTCAAACGTTTTCTGTAAGTCTTCACAAGGTTTTCACACACTGTTGCTGGTATTTTGTCCCATTCCTCCATGCAGATCTCCTCTAGAGCAGTGATGTTTTGGGGCTGTCGCTGGGCAACACAGACTTTCAACTCCCTCCAAAGATTTTCTATGGGGTTGAGATCTGGAGACTGGCTAGGCCACTCCAGGACCTTGAAATGCTTCTTACGAAGCCACTCCTCCGTTGCCCGGGCGGTGTGTTTGGGATCATTGTCATGCTGAAAGACCCAGCCACGTTTCATCTTCAATGCCCTTGCTGATGGAAGGAGGGTTTCACTCAAAATCTCACGATACATGGCCCCATTCATTCTTTCCTTTACACGGATCAGTCGTCCTGGTCCCTTTGCAGAAAAACAGCCCCAAAGCATGATGTTTCCACCCCCATGCTTCACAGTAGGTATGGTGTTCTTTGGATGCAACTCAGCATTCTTTGTCCTCCAAACATGACGAGTTGAGTTTTTACCAAAAAGTTATATTTTGGTTTCATCTGACCATATGACATTCTCCCAATCCTCTTCTGGATCATCCAAATGCACTTCAGACGGGCCTGGACATGTACTGGTTTAAGCAGGGGGACACGTCTCGCACTGCAGGATTTGAGTCCCTGGCGGCGTAGTGTGTTACTGATGGTTGGCTTTGTTACTTTGGTCCCAGCTCTCTGCAGGTCATTCACTAGGTCCCCCCGTGTGGTTCTGGGATTTTTGCTCACCGTTCTTGTGATCATTTTGACCCCACGGGGTGAGATCTTGCGTGGAGCCCCAGATCGAGGGAGATTATCAGTGGTCTTGTATGTCTTCCATTTCCTAATAATTGCTCCCACAGTTGATTTCTTCAAACCAAGCTGCTTACCTATTGCAGATTCAGTCTTCCCAGCCTGGTGCAGGTCTACAATTTTGTTTTTGGTGTCCTTTGACAGCTCTTTGGTCTTGGCCATTGTGAAGTTTTGAGTGTGACTGTTTGAGGTTGTGGACAGGTGTATTTTATACTGATAACAAGTTCAAACAGGTGCCATTAATACAGGTAACAAGTGGAGGACAGAGGAGCCTCTGAAAGAAGAAGTTACAGGTCTGTGAGAGCCAGAAATCTTGCTTGTTTGTAGGTGACCAAATACTTATTTTCCACCATAATTTGCAAATAAATTCATTAAAAATTCTACAATGGGATTTTCTGGATTTTTTTTCCTCAATTTGTCTGTCATAGTTGACGTGTACCTATGATGAAAATTACAGGCCTCTCTCATCTTTTTAAGTGGGAGAACTTGCACAATTGGTGGCTGACTAAATACTTTTTTTCCCCACTGTATCACAGACAAACAAATAGCCCCGTTCAGCCACTTCAAGCCACACATTGTCCAAACATTGTTGTAAGTAAAATATGTATGGGGCAGCCTGGGTGTGGTAGGGATGGGGTGGGGGACTAAGGCGGTCACTGTCCTCCCCTAACTGTCTCTTAAGATAAGAGACAAAACCACAAGTGCCACACACATTGAGTATTGTGGTCTCTCTCTCCGCTCTACAATGACTGATTCAAACCTTTCGTAAGTTAATCAAGTAGCCTATTTTACGTTTGATGTACTTTTGAAATGTTACCGTGACATTAATCCTGCCATATGATTTTTGACGTGTTGTTTGGTGTTACTACTATTGACAGTAAAATAATAAGGTTATTACAGTAGGCTATACTGATAGAGATGGTGCAAGCTAAAGCATGATGGTGCAATGCAACTGACTTCAATGTGTCAATGTTTAAATTGTGTTCCTGCATGTAAATGAATCATTAGCATCCTATTGTTTGATTTTTTATTTTAGTGACAAGAACCTGGGGGAAGAAAATGGTGGCGGTCTGAAAAAAAAGAATAAGCAGAAGAAGAGCAAGGAGGATGCATGGAGACTTGATGGACCCAAAGACCCGTTTGCTATGGTGCACGTGTGTGTGTGTGCGTGTTTGTGTGTGTGTATGTTTGTGTTTGTGCGCATATGTATTAACTGTATAAGTTGTGATCCTTAAATATGAGACAGAGAGTACTCTGAAAAACAGCAAGTTGAGGTCTCCCACAAATGCTCTCATAAAATCGGATCTAGAATCAGATCACCCTACCACAATTCTAACCATAACCATTTGGACAAAAATAGCATCTGACCCTGTATCAGTGCCTAGAGTGATCAACATTGTGTGTTCCTCTCCAGCTGGATGCTCTCCCGGAGGAAAAGCAGCAGGAAATCCAGAGGGCCCTGCACCTCTTCTCCCTGGGCAAGGGCCTCCCGAGGACCCTGGAGGAGGCCAGCAGACGCCCCTACCCCTTCTGGGACACCCAGCCTGTCCCCAAACTAGGTATGGTACATGTATGGTACCCAAACTTGCCGTATGGTACATGGTTGATTCAAGACAGAGTAAAAGCTAAGAGATTAAAATAACAAGCCAATGTAAACCAGCAATGCTATCCCGAACCCTTTAGTTATCCCTTTATCCATTTCTCTCTCTCTCTCTCTCTCTCTCTCTCTCTCTCTCTCTCTCTCTCTCTCTCTCTCTCTCACCCCAGGTGATGACAATGCCACGACCCATGGTCCTATTGAGGTGGATAAGGCCAGTGTTCGTGAGGAGCCTTACAGTCTACCACAGGGGTTTAGCTGGGCCCCCCTGGATCTGGGGGACCCTGCTATGGTGAGTGACACTTCTCCCCTTCCTCCCTTACTGAGGCCTTAGTTGTTGTTGGATGCTGTCACTCTTTTGTTTGTGAGCATGTTCGGATGTTATGGCTTTCTCTCTCTCCAATTCATATTTCAATTAAAACTCTATTGGCACGACTGTAAAGATACAACAATATTCCCAAAGCTAATAGGTGTAGTAAGTCAACGTCAAAGTAAAGCTAATAGTATGTTAATAGAAAACATTCAATTGGATTCAATTGGATTCAATCGATTAATCAAACAAAAACACTCTCCCACTCTGCCTACGCTTCTCTCCATTCCCTCTCCAGCTGAGGGAGCTGTGTGCTCTACTGAATGAGAACTACATGGAGGAGGATGACAACACCTCCAGGTTTGACTTCTCCCCTGAATATCTGCTGTGGTGAGTGAAGTTTACAGCATCTGAATGTATCTTTGTTTTGGTCTGTAGATAAACAAACTAACTATCTAACTATCCACTGGAACTCAATTAGGTGGGTAGTTAATTGTGTTGAAAACACTCTCTCTCTCTCTCTCTCTCTCTCTCTCTCTCTCTCTCTCTCTCTCTCTCTCTCTCTCTCTCTCAATTCAATTCAATTCCAGGTCTGCCTACGGCGGCCTTTCTCAATAGCAAGGCTATGCTCACTGAGTCTGTACATAGTCAAAGCTTTCCTTAAGTTTGGGTCAGTCACAGTGGTCAGGTATTCTGCCACTGTGTACTCTCTGTTTAGGGCCAAATAGCATTCTATTTTGCTCTGTTTTTTTGTTTGTTCTTTCCAATGTGTCAAGTAATTCTCTTTTTGTTTTCTCATGATTTGGTTGGGTCTAATTGTGTTGTTGTTGTTGTTGTTGTCCTGGGGCTGTGTGGGGTCTGTTTGTGTTTGTGAACATAGGCCCAGGACAAGCTTACTTAGGGGACTCTTCTCCAAGTTCATCTCTCTGTAGGTGATGGCTTTGTTATGGAAGGTTTGGGAATCGCTTCCTTTTAAGTGGTTATAGAATTTAACGGTTCTTTTCTAAACTCTCTGACTCTCTCTCTCTCTCTCTCTCTCTCTCTCTCTCTCTCTCTCTCTCTCTCTCTCTCTCTCTCTCTCTCTCTCTCTCTCTCATCCCCCATCTCCTCCAGGGCCCTGTGCCCCCCTGGTTGGCTGCCCCAGTGGCATTTTGGGGTGAGGGTGAACACCAATCAGAAGCTAGTGGGCTTCATCGCTGCTGTGCCCATTAACATCCGCATATATGACACGTGAGTCAAAAGTAGCCAACCATATGGATGGCCATCTGTTTTTGAAGGATACAAAATACCTGTGTGGCTGGGCCCAACTCAGTGGTTAGATGCAACTATTGAGTGAAACAATGTAGTAGCATTGTTGAATACAGAAACAGTCTGGCACCCAGGCTATAACATATTAATTATTGCATACAGTATAATAATACAGTAGTAAACAAAGCATTATCTCGTAAGCTTCTTGCTAGAAGCCCAAGTAAACATAGCCTGGGTATAGCCTGGGTGTCATGACAAAATGTGTTCCTCACAATGAATGGTTTCCTAGGGAGAAGAGGATGGTGCAGGTCCACTTCTTGTGCGTCCACAAGAAGCTGCGCTCCAAACGAATGACCCCGGTGCTCATCAGAGAGGTCACCAGACGGGTCAACCTGCAGAGAGTCTACCAGGCCGTCTACACTGCCAGCGGGGTACTGCCCAAACCTGTGGCTACCTGCAGGTGGGTGCTACACACACATATGTAGACTCAGACACAGACACACACACACACACACAATATATATATATATAGACAGACTTCACTCTAGACAGACTTGCTGAATAAGTTGAAATAAAACAAGTTAGTCAAACAAATATCAATTTGTTTCTCTTCTCCTGTTTACACCCATTTCCATCCTGTGTGTACATGTTGGCAGGTACTGGCATCGCTCTCTGAACACACGCAAGCTGATCGAGGTGAATTTCCCCATATCCAGCCTGAGGGGCAACATGACCGTCCAACGAGCGCTCAAGCTCAACCGCCTGCTTGAGGTTAGTGTGTGGTTGGTGCCCCCCTGAGGCCAACACAATGCAACTACTACCAGACCCACTTAAATACACTGCAATACACAGCAATCACAATCTCATCCTGTGTGTACCACGGCTTGATAATGAAAACTGGAATTGACCCCCATTTCTGCTCTTTCTCTCTCTTTCCCTTTCTGTCAGGCTCCCAAAACAGCAGGTTTGCGGCCCATGACGAGGGGTGATGTGAAAGGGGTACACATGCTCCTTCAGGGGTACCTCAAGAAGTACCACCTGACCCCAGTCCTGTCTCAGGAGGAAGTGGAGCACTGGTTGTTACCACGGGAGAATGTGATTGACACCTACGTGGTGGAGGTTTGTGTCCTTCCAATACCTTAGTCAGTTAGGCAAATTATCATTGTTCTCCGGGCTTTGGCAGTCCCTTAAAGCTGAAAACCACAATAGGCTAAACAGCGCCACTGGCCGCCCCAGGCACATTTGTTATTGTTTTTGTTTTGAGGAAATGAGCATCCAGCATTGTGGTAAAACAAATATATACAGTACAAGTCAAAAGTTTGGACACACCTACTCATTCAAGGGTTTTTCTTTATTTTGACTATTTTCTACATTGTGGAATAATAGTGAAGACATCAAAACTATTAAATAACACATATAGAATCATGTAGTAACCAAAAAAGTGTTAAACAAATCAAAATATATTTTATATTTGAGATTCTTCAAAGTAGCCACCCTTTGCCTTGACGACAGCTTTGCACACTCTTGGCATTCTCTCAACCAGCTTCATGAGGAATGCTTTTCCAAAAGTCTTGAAGGAGTTCCCACATATGCTGAGCACTTGTTGGCTGCTTTTCCTTCACTCTGTGGTCTAACTCATCCCAAACCATCTCAATTGGGTTGAGGTTGGGTGATTGTGGAGGCCAGGTCATCTGATGCAGCACTCAATCACTCTCCTTCTTGGTAAAATAGCCCTTACACAGCCTGGAGGTATGTTTTGGGTCATTGTCCTGTTAAAAAACAAATGATAGTCCCACTAAGCGCAAACTAGATTGGATGGTGTATCGCTGCAGAATGCTGTGGTAGCCATGCTGGTTAAGTGTGCCTTGAATTATAAATAAATCACTGACTGTGTCACCAGCAAAGCACCCCCACACCATCACACTTCATCCTCCATGCTTCACGGTGGGAACCACACATGCGGAGATCATCCATTCACCTACTCTGCGTCTCACAGAGACACGGCGGTTGGAACCATAAATCTCAAATTTGGACTCATCAGACCAAAGGACAGATTTCCACCGGTCTAATGTCCATTGCTCGTGTTTCTTGGCCAAAGCAGGTGTCTTCATCTTATTGGTGTCCTTTAGTAGTGGTATCTTTGCAGCAATTCGACCATGAAGGCCTGATTCACGCAGTCTCCTCTGAACAGTTGATGTTGAGATGTGTCTGTTACTTGAACTCCGTGAAGCATTTATTTGGGCTGCAATCTGAGGTGCAGTTAACTCTAATGAACTTATCCTCTACAGCAGAGGTACCTCTGGGTCTTCCTTTCCTGTGGCGGTCCTCATGAGAGCCAGTTTCATCATAGTGCTTGATGGTTTATGAGACTGCACTTGAAGAAACATTCTTGAAATTTTCCGGATTGACTGACCTTCATGTCTTAAAGTAATGATGGACTGTAATTTCTCTTTGCTTATTTGAGCTGTTCTTACCATGATATGGACTTGGTCTTTTACCAAATAGGGCTATCTTCTGTATACCACCCCTACCTTGTCACAACACAACTGATTGGCTGAAACGCATTAAGGAAAGAAATGAATTCCACAAATTAACTTTTAACAAGGCACACCTGTTAATTGAAATGCATTCCAGGTGACTACCTCATGATGCTGGTTGAGAGAATGCCAAGAGTGTGCAAAGCTGTCATCAAGGCAAATGGTGGCTACTTTGAAGAATCTCAAATATAAAATATATTTTGATTTGTTTAACTCTTTTTTGGTTACTACATGATTCCATATGTGTTATTTCATAGTTTTGATGTCTTCACTATTATTCTACAATGTAGAAAATAGTAAAAATAAAGAAAAACCCTTGAATGAGTAGGTGTGTCCAAAATGTTGACTGATATTGTATGTTGTTCTAATGCGCATTGAAATGATGTAGTAGGGGGAAAAACGATGTTTGTTGTTTGAAGTAACACTTTTGTTGCTGTAATATCGCAAACTGATGTGGCAGTTTCACCTCTATGGATTCCAGCTTTAAAGAGTGACTGAAAACACAGATTCTGCATGTTTCTCTGTTGCTCATTAAGAAAAACGAGATATCAGTCTTGGGGGTGTGGTTCGATGTGGCAGTTACTGATGTTTGTCCCCCGTGAGACTCCATAGGAACAAAGCCAGTATTACTTCCTCAAAATAGTCAGAATGAATCTAAGATAATTAATTTTGACGTTTTTGACGAGGAGGATTTAGTGGCACAATTTTGCATCTGGTGTTTGGAGCAGTATTTCTCAAGTAAAGAAATGCATGACCTGTTGTCTTATGTAAAGAAAGTCAGATCCGCTGCACTGATGGGCAGGTCAGTGTCATTGTCTGTGAGTTCTGTGGTAGGATTGGATATAGGCAATCACCACAGTTATGTATCCTGTGTTAGTGGGCAAGTGAGCATTGTCAAAAGCAAAACACCCCCACACCATCACACTTCATCCTCCATCAAGTAACTCAGTTTGTAAGACAAAAATGTCAGACTGTTTTGGTGGGATCGAGTTTTGGCCTGCCTGGTGACATCACCAGGTGGTAAATTAGTTAATAGACCAATAAGAAAAATAGTTCCAAACCTATCTGCCAATAACAGCTAGTTTTCAGTTTTCCCCTCCACTCAGACCACTCCCTAGCAGTCCAAGTAAAATTCTTGCATGAGAAATTGCTCTTTGCTAAGAAGCTATTTTTGTTTCTTTTTGACCATTTTAATTTAAAACAATCACAGTAAGGTACTTGTTATGCAAAAAATGTTGATATTGAGATCAAAACGGCTGCATTGGACCTTTAAGCAATAAGGCACAAGAGGCTGTGCTATATCATGAATATAGTCACAGGTAAATGGCGTTGTTTGACCTCGGCCTTCTCACACCGCTGAGCTGTGGGGTTATTCCTTGACAACGCACAGTAATGCTTACAAAAAAACTCTGTACAGAACATCGAAGCAGGATGATGACCAATCTGTCAATTCTTATTGGGTTTCTTTTTCTTATTAAGTGCAGGTAGTCCTTCCATGTTTCAGTCCATTTTATTCTCTAATGAACACCACCCTGTTTCCCTGCCACAGAGCTCTGGTGGTGTGCTGACAGACTTTGTGAGTTTCTACACCATGGCGTCCAGGGTGCTGAACCATCCGGTACACAAGGGAATGAAGGCAGCCCATTCCCTCTACTGTGTCTCCTCCTCCACTCCACTGCCTGACCTCATGGAGGATACTCTGTTCCTGGCCAAAGCTGTGAGTGTGTGTATCTGGGGGGCCAACGTTTATGTGTGTGGGTAAACCTGTGAGTGTGTGTGGGCGCCAAAGCTGTAGCTATGATTGTGTGACGGCCAAAGCTGAGTGTGTAGGGGCCACAAATCAAATAAACTGCGCGTGTGGAGGGGCCAAAGCTCTGTGAGTATGTGCGTGTATGTCTGTGTGTGTGTGTGTGAGAATTAATTAATTAATTAATGACTGACATTTTATTTTCGTGTCAAATCGCCAATTGGCAAACCATCCCTTATGGGATTAATTGACACATAAACAAACATTACAATAATTAACTGTGGTAATTCAATGATCATTCTTCTTCCGGTGTTCTCTGCATTGCGCATCGCATAAAGAGTGAAAAAATGTACGGTAAAAATCAATACGTAATAGTAAATAAGGTTATCACAAAGAGAAGATTCATATGGGAGACAAGCCTATACACAATCTATATACACACGTACCTTTTACCACATAGAAGTTAAATATTTTTGCAATTTAATTATAGGTAGCCCTTTTTCTTTTATTCCAGGTTTATTCCAAATATTCCGCAAACGGAAATACACAATGGACAAAAAAACATTTCAGTTTCTTCACATCGCTCAGCCACATAATGCCAGGGTATATCTGGTGTGCTTTCTGGAATAAAATAGAAAGGGCAATAGAGGGTTTCATTCTCTATTTCTTCGAGGTCACAATAGTTACATAGTCTTTCCTCTTCCATTTCACCACAATACTGACCTGTTTCAATATATCTCTCACACACGAATTCACCCTTAATCAAACAGAAGGTTCTCAATTTGGGTTTATGATTAATCTCGTCCACCCATTTTTTTCATATTGCATCAACAGTTGTGTTTTAATCATATCTATGTCTCCCTTAGTTTGGTTTTCGTACAGATGTTCACAGTCAGACTGTTGAAAAAGGTCAGACATTTCAGTTGCCCAGGCTCCCCCTATGGATAGATCCCATTGAAAAACTTTACTAGCTATTTTGGAAGGTTGGAATATCCAACAGTCTATTCCAAAGTCTCACCTCACAGGGTTCCCAGCCCATGTCCCTAGTTTTTGCAAGTATAGGTGCAAACTTGTGGACACCTAAAGAGTAACGTACTGCTCAGGTATGGACATGTTTGTTTTTAAGATACCTCTTAGCACCCCACACTCCTGCTGAATAGTCCAGAACAGGAAACACACAGTCTGATACATTTTTCATACTGGCCCCTCGTGGGAAACGAACCCACAACCCTGGCGTTGCAAGCTTCATAAACAAAAGGCACAGGGCGAACCCATAGTGCAAAATATAAAGTACTCAGGAAATCGTAGGAGAGATTCCTCTCAGGAAAACAACATATAGAATGACGACAAAGACAATGGCAGAGGGAGTATATATACGGTGATAGAGTGGGGATTGGAACCAGGTGTGTGAAGGGCGTTTGCCAGCAGCAGGTTCGGCAGCAGCTAGAAGGCCGGCGATGCCGAATGCCTGAGCTGGACAGGAGGGATAGCCAAATCGAAGGCTGGTGTGACAAATATAAAATATATTTTGATTTGTTTAACACTTTTTTGGTTACTACATGATTACATATTTGTTATTTCATAGTTTTGATGTCTTCACTATTATTCTACAATGTAATTTTTTATACAAATTAAGAAAAACCCTTGAATGAGTAGGTGTGTCCAAACTTTTGACTGGTACTGTATGTCTTTATACATTTTACATTTTTAGTCATTTTAGCAGACGCTCTTATCCATATATTTTTTTATTTTTTAAATATTTTTGTTTATTATTATTTTTTTATATATATTTTTTATAATATTTTTTATTTTATTTTTATTTATATTTTTATACTGGCCCCCCGTGGGAATCGAACCCACAACCCTGGCGTTGCAAACGCCATGCTCTATCAACTGAGCTACATCCCTGCCGGCCATTCCCTCCCCTACCCTGGACGACGCTGGGCCAATTGTGCGCCGCCCATGAGTCTCCCGGTCGCGGCCGGCGGCGACAGAGCCTGGATTCGAACCAGGATCTCTAGTGGCACAGTTAGCACTGCGATGCAGTGCCTTAGACCACTGCGCCACTCAGGAGATAATTTTTTTTTTTTATACAATTCTTCCTCAAAATATGCCACATGTTCGTTACCTGAGAACAAAACTAGCAAATCCACTCCTTAAGTACCCCCCACTGCTCTTCCCTGACTTCCATTGGAATTTTCTAATGTCGTTTGTCCTAACTTGTTTATTTGGCTCAAAACTGTTGAGGATTTCTTGTCTGTTTCTGTTGAGGATTTCTGCCCTCTCTATTATCTCTGTTTGAATAGGCGCAGTCTTTTATCAAACACATGCTGTTTTTTCTTAAATTCCTTCCTAAAATGTTCTCTTGTATTCCTATCTTTACACTGTAAAAATAAGTACTCAGCCTTGCGCATTACTGACCATAGATCCCTTAACTCATCATTCAAATAAGGCTTGTTCGGCTTGTAAACTTTCCTGGGCTTGGGGGTTTATTCTTTAGTCGCATCATTTTTTCCCATTTCAGAATATATAATATCACAAGAATTTTCATACCACACATGTAAATCAAATGTTGTTTCTTGGCATCTTTGCAGAGTTTCGATGAGTTCCAACAGAGCTGTACATGCCATTTCAGAACGTAGAAAGTAATTTGGGACATTTATTTTCTTAAATTTAGGCCTATACGGGGTATGTATATTTTGCCCCGAATGATGTAATACCTGGTAATACCAGTAATACCTGGTTGAGAAAGTTTGTGTCCAACAGAAAATATCATAAATAAAAGCGAATGATTAAGTCAAAACCTCCGCATTCTTCAACCATCTGTGTAGGGGTTAACACCTTCAATTCCAAAGTTTCTAGACAGTCGTGGAGGGTAACTATATAGTCCATCACAGCTTTTCCTTTGCCAGATATGGATATAAAGTTATCGCTTAAGGGGCATATCCTTCCATTAATGATGAACATTTTAGAGTCCCGAAGGAATTCTAATAGGGTTTCCCCATGATGATTAACAAAGTCATCCAAAGCAACACGCGATGGAATATCATCAATATCATTTATATAGTAATCTAACCTCCCAATTCGACTGTTAAGATCCCCACATATGTAAATAGCATCTGCTTCTGTATATAGGTATACCTGACTTAACAAATGACTATAGAAGGAGGATGCATCTCTACCGCATCGGGACTGTTCAGGTGGCAAATAGCATGAAAACACAACAAAACAATCATCTGACTCCCTATGTTCAAAGCGCAAAACAATAATTTATTCTATGGCTTTACTGATAATTTCAATTTGATAGCCTTTCATCATATCAGACTTTACACATATTCCCACTCCCCCAGAGCCCCTGGGGGCTTTCACATGGGTTTTTCTGTTGTGTCCGTACAATACATACCCTTCAATATCAATAGTTTCTTGCCAACGCAAATGCATTTAATTTATTGAAATAATGTCTGGGTTTAAGAATTTGGGTATTGTTATTCGTAACTTATTGTTCAAGGTAGTCCATCCGTTAACATTCCAATGCGCTATTGAAATCGTATCTTGTAGGGGATGGGAAGCCCCTCAGTATGTAGTAGGTCTGTCCACCCCATGTCCTTGTCCGCGTTGTCCCTCTGGTTGATCTCGTTTCATGACCCGTCCGCTTCCCGTGTGTGTGTGTGTGTGTGTGTGTGTTTGAGAGTTTGATGGGGACCAAAGCTACGAGTGAATGGGTTTATTCATATCAATCCCCTTGGCTAAATGCTCTTTCTCTTTCTGTCACCTCTCTCTTTGTGATACAGAAAGGCTTTGACGTCTTCACTGTTCTGGACGTGATGGAGAACACTTCTTTCCTGGAGAAGCTCAAGTTTGGCATCGGGGACAAAAGCCTACACTACTACCTGTACAACTGGAGATGTCCCACTATAGGCCTGAAAATGGTAACTATCACTGTAGCATCTGTTATGAACCTACCCCTTAAAATCCTAACTTCTAGAGGTAAATTGGAAAGGCTTACATTTTAGTCATTTAGCAGACACTCTTATCCAGAGCAACTTACAGGAGCAATTAGGGTTAAGTGCCTTGCTCAAGGGCACATCGACAGATTTTTCACCTAGTCGGCTCAGGGATTAGAACCAGCGATCTTTCAGTTACTGGCACAACGCTCTTAACCTCTAAGCTACCTTACCCTAACTCACTTGCTACACATACGTTGTGTATGAATGGATTGTAATTATGTTGATGACAACGATGATTGTACGTACCTGTAACCCCAACTGGAAAGCAAATCGTGTTTACAAAAAATATTTGTACAAGTATTGTAATGAGAGGTGTCATCCATAGAGTTTGGACTGAGCAATGATTATTTATTGTTTTGGCAGGTTGGCTTGGTGTTGCTGTGATGTCCATGACCACTGATAGGTGAAGACGGTGGACAAATCCATGCTTTCCCAAACCCTGGACCAATCAACCAGCAAAAACATCTGAGTCGTCTATTTAAATTTGAACTTTGACCTGCACTACTATTTGTTCTGAGGCCTTAACTGATGGCTAGGGCACAGAGAAGAGGGCCATGATACTAACCAACCCAGATGAATACAGCAGGCACTGACAAACAATGTTATCTCTAACACACACAATAAACACAAAAGATGGAAGTGACACAAAAATGAATAAAGTTTCCTTGAGAGAAATGTATTGAAGTCTTACAAGTATGTGGCAAAATGACTGCATTTTGACTGTGGTTGTGATTCTAGACCAAGTTCAGTATCTGGAGGGGGGAGAGAGCATGTAAAAACATAGGGAACAGAAATGTCTAACAATTCAAACATGTATTTGCAACAATCCCAAAGTCCTTCCCAATAGGCAAAGCTGGTTGTGATTATGTCATTTCAACCAGCTTTGCAGGCTGGGTTCTCTCTTGCTCTTAGAACATAAAGTAACCATAACCTTTCAATAATGGAATGCAACCAAAGAGAATTGATCTTCAATAGGGATCATTCCATGGCTAGGCAGGATATCAATGAGAAACAATTCTCTCTTGAACCTCTAAGGTATCCATTTGCTGCTATGGAAAGTAGCTTTAGTGGGAAAGGTAAGAGTGCTACTAACCTTGTGCTGCTTTGGCAGTATGGGCTGTTCAGGGTACTTCAACAGTCTGTTCACATAACCTCTTGAGACCTAGAAAAGATCACGGAGATGAGGGTTTCAATGTTCTTTGGGACTCAGCTGTGGTGGCAAGTTGGCAACTACATACATTCACACAAACGCTATCAGTATTGTGAGAGATCTTTTGTACTACAGTCTCTCTATCTCATTCTCTCTCTCTCCCTCTGTGTCTCTCACACACACGCACACACACGCACACACACACACACACACACACACACACACACACACACACACACACACACACACACACACACACACACACACACACACACACACACACACACACACAGTGAGTGCAGTAGCTCTTACTTACTTTGAAGTCGTCCAGCCATGTCCTGTGGTCGTAGACTGACTTAGTCATGTTGATCTTCTTTAGAATGGCCTGGTTCTCCAGAGAAATCTTCACCAGCTCCCTGTTCCTCAGGTCTGCATTAACACTGGACATGCAAATGGGGAAACTTGTGAGATGAGATTACACCGTCTCTGTAACCATATAATACAATGTGTAAGAGATTTTATAACCCTGTATTAAAAGTTTATAAAGTATGGACACACTGGAAACACAATGGGAAGCTTACATGATAATACACTGTCTCAAATAGGTGTTACCTTAAAATATAATATCTAATACAGTTTATAACCCTTTATTAACAGTTTATTGACTATTAACTATATATCAAATCAAATCAAATTTTATTTGCCACTTGCGCCAAATACAACAGGTGTAGACATTACAGTGAAATGCTGTTTCACAGAACACAGTTTGAGAAAGGGGCATTCTCATGCCAACCACATATGAAAACCAAACTCTCTGCTAAGGATCTAATCAATCACTATCAAGAAGGCAATCAAATAATCATGCCATGACGTCAATGAATGTTGTTGCATTCGCATATCTCAAGCTATGTTGAATTTAATAAAGACTAGTGGCACCCTGGTGTTGGTATACATAGATATGACTCAGAAAGATATGATTCCCATTCATATTGGGGACATAGGTAGCCTAATGTGATGTGTTCCCACCTGGGTTTGGCCTGGTACTCGTTCCAGTTGTCCAGGCCTCCTTTGGTGCCCATGGTGCGGGCGATCCTGGACACCAGCAGGCGGTTGTCCCTCTCCAGCTCCATCAGACGCTCCTGCTCCATCTGACAGGAGGAGAGGGACATTCAGTGTTTCCCCTACCATTATTATACTCACCCCTATTTGGCTATCCAAATAGGGGTGAGTTACCAAAAAACAAAGATCATCTTTAGCATGTAGATCATTGTTCGTCAACCATGATCTTAGTGCTAAAGATGATCTTTATGTTTTTGGGAAACCGACCCTAGAACAGAATTTAATGTAATACATAGAATAGAATAGAATAGAACATAATAGAATGGTTCTAAAGTTACCAGTGCCACCCTACCTGAATCTTTTTCATATTTAGATGACAATGCAGATATGTCCTGGGGGCTTTGTTGTCAACCATTTGTTTAGCTGTAGGACATTGAAATATGTTAGTAACAATATTGAATGAAAATAAATGAACTTTACAGATTTTGAATAATATGGGGATATCGGTTTTCTTGAAATAACAATGCTTTTATATGACACTACTACATGTGTCATATTGGCTGCCTAAATCACAATACACTCAACTTCTTATGTTTAAAACCCATTTGTGAGAAAGATCCTAGCATGAATCAAATTAGCCTTACTTTTCTGCATTCTGTCCATGTGGTATTTGTAGTGTTGGCCATCCCACATTTTTCTCATATTATTGTATTGTCCAGTGGTCCCAACAATGGCTGGGAAAGCCAAATAATCTGCTCTGTTCATTGCTTTACTTAGATAGCACCAGTCCACTCGAAAATAAACTGTGCCAGTCGTCAGCTTAAACAGCAGCAAGATGTATTATTCAAATGTATGAGAATCTTCATTTGGAACCCGTTGACCAAATATTCCATTGTTGCGCTATTATGACGCACTCCACTGTGACCACAGGCACGCGCAAATGCTTCATATTTGTGCGCTGAAATGGCGACTGGTTTGCGTACAAATGGTTTTCCTTATGCTAAACAAATATTTGGAGTTGTTCTCCAAATGTTCATCAGCCTACATACCTTTACGCACAACCAAAATATATACTCACATACATCGAAATAGGGTGTCGTTTTCAGGCGGGAAATGTGATAAAATTACATCGTGGAAAAGCTTTATAAGGTAAATCCATTTGAATTCAATCACTTTTTCATACATGTTTGCTCATGGCTCATGGAAGAAGTGGTCAGAAAGTGACTTTTTGGACCTGGATGCCAAAACATTCAGGAGATAGAGGTGCTCAAAGTTCACCCAATTTGCATACCACACCATACCATGAGACATCCATGTCTTCATCAGTGGAAAAGATAAACGGTTGAGTTTGATATAATTTAAAAGCTTACAAACAAGGTTGTCAAACTATTTATAATTTCTAGAAAAAAATGTGTGAATAAAAACCATGTTTTTTTTTCCTTTAACGTTACTTATCTAAAAACCGTAAACTCCGATTTTTTTCATATTCGCATATTTAGACCCTACTTTACATAATCTGAGGTTTTTGTGTTGTGTCTGTCATCGGCTGAGACACAACATGCTCTTGAATACAGGGTGGGTGTCATTTCAGTCATAGAAATAGGATTAACAGAATGGATATATCCCTTCAGACCACTGCAATTTAGCTGGTACACCATTAAAATTAAAATTGAATAGAATGTTTTACTTCTAATTACTACCTCTAAGATGGCCGCCTGTCCACCCACCATCCAATGTCAATTTAAATGGTAATGTCTATTCTATTATCTATAGGCTATTTCTATGATTTCAATAGGTTTCATATGGAGGATTGACAGTATAATTTAAAACAACAGATATTCCCATTCAAGTCAACATTCTTTGATGTGTGAACTTCCAACCATCTTTGTGGTACCATTTGAAAGTCAACATTTCAATTGTATTCCCATTTTAGTACATTTATCAGCCAAAACATGACACCCACCCAGTATCTGTTTTGTATTATCATAAAAATAACAGCAGGAGGTGCTGTTTTAATGAAATGGTATGCATACAAACTAGTGGTGTGTTTTTTGGCTTCTATAAAACTCAATCTATTGCATACTGTTGGTCTGTCTGTCTCTCTCTCTCTCTGTGTGTGTGTGTGTGTGTTTGAGAGAGGAGAGAGAAAGAAGGAGAGAGAGAGAGAGAGAGTATAAAGCTTGAAAAAAGACAGGACTGGTGCACCATGTGATATTAAATCACATAAGCACACAAAGTACTCTGACGCAATATTCTCACTTGATTGGCCTCTTTCAACTGATTCAATTTGAAGTTGCGTCATAGAGAATTTCGATGGCATCGGCAGATGGTACCGGTTCAGGAAAAAGATGGCGGAAGTGGATGCTAAGTTCGATTCAAGCAGCGCGTCGAGATAAGTTGGTTAAGACTAATGTTCTGAATGGACAACAGTAGTAGCGAAAACTGGAACAAAAAGGAAATTGTCTAAAATTGGAGTGGAGGATATGAATGATAATGAATTGCTTATTGTTGGGATGTGTTTGTTGACTAAGGATGCATATGTGGGAAACCCGTTTGTGGTGTTGAAAATGGTGAAGTATGCGCTGGGAAAAGTGATGTCTCTCAGAGTGACCAGGAGTGGTCTTATTTTGATTAATTGTATTTCTGAAGAACAGAGGAAGATTGCAGTGAGCCTCAAAATAATCCAAACAACAGAGGTTTTGTGTTTTGAACTTGGGAGTAGAGCACCCGTCAAAGGAGTCATCTCAGGGGTAACGACGGATGTTCAGGTTGAATACCTGAAGAAAATTCCTGGTGTGGTTGGTGCCCGGCGTCTGACCTGCTGGGTGAATGGAGAAAAATAAGAACGTCTGTTGGTCCTGTTGTTTTTTTGATGAAGAGCAAATACCTACGCATGTAAAGCTTGGTTATGTAAGATATGCTGTAAGAGCATTCATCCCCAAACCATTGCAGTGTAAGAATTGTAAAGGATATGGGCAAATTTCAAGTGTGTGCAGACGGACAGAGTATATTGAAGAACGGTGTGTAGAAGGACACCTGTGTTGCAATTGTGGTGGGAATCATGATCCTGAGTTCCTAGAGTGCCCTGTAAGGGTGAAGGAGATTGAGGTGGCAAAAGTTAGAGTGGTCAATCAAATCTCCTATGTGGAGGCGATTAAAATAATTGAGAAAACAAGTGATGCTACTGAAGATATGGTAGTGGATGCACCACAGCCTGTAGTAAATGTTTGCTGCCAGTCAAAATATACCCTGTTTGTTAAAAAGGTGGATTTTGTGGCGTTCATTGCCACAGTTATAAACTGTACGGCACAAGTCTCAAAGAAGTCTAAGAAACTGGACATTATTGTGGCTGCGGCAGAAAAGGTTTTGGGACTTAAGGATTTTACATCTAAAGACTTGCAAGGGGTACTGGCGCCGGATGACCCGCCCTCCCAGGTTCCCCTTGAGCCTGTGCAGAGATCAGATCTGCTTGATTTTTTAACAGAAAAGATGTCAGTTGAGTTTAGTTATTTATTGCTTTGGTAGTAGTTTTTTTTTGTATTTTGTTCCATTTTTGGGAATCCTGTTTCCATCCCGCACAGTAGGTGGCAGGATGCACATTAAATTGTGCGATCGCCAATATACCATAGAAGAAGAAGAAGACCATTTCGAGTCTGCGGGCACAGCAGGAGTGGGCGGGATTTCAAGTTTTGCAGAATCGGAAAGTAGACTACACACAGCACTTCAAAATCGTAGGCCAGTGGGTAGGCTATTAGCACCCGCTGTGGTTTTGTATTCCGAGTTTCTTGTCACCACTTGCAAGTTACTGTGGGAAAGCCACCAGCTACAGTATCCTAACTGTAGGTTTTAGTTAACAACAGTTGAAGACTGTTGCCTCCCGGTATTCGACAAAACTGCATTTGCATTGCATTTTCATTCGCTCTAGCTACAGTTTCAGTGGATTTGAAGTTGAAATCCAGAAACTTTGCTTTGCAGGCTTGCAAGCTTCCTTTTGTGAATTAAAATCGAAAGAAAACCCACCTTGCCGTCTCGTAACTGGAGCAGAAGGGAAATGTCGTTTGTTGACTGTAGCCTATCCTTCCCTTGGCTGTTCTCCAATTGAAAAACAGGTATGTAGGCTATATATTATGTAGCAATGGATCTGTTTTGAAGTTACGCGCGCGTGTCATGAATGGAGATAAACACATTTACCGCCGTACATTTTCCTTCACTGTAAACCATTTTTCGTATAACTATGTTGCCATTTGCCAATCAAAAACAAAACATGTCAGCAAATTACATGACTACAAACACTGCAATGTCATTTAGTGTTTCTTAATGTTGCCAGTTATGTTCTAGTAACTGTTCTGTGATATTGAAAGATGTCATTCAATTGCCTGAAAGATACAATTGACTGCATAGATTCTTTTTGGAGAAGTAGGCCTACTGCTGTAGTCTACTTAGCTGATATGTATGTATGGGTGGGTGTGTATGTATTTTGAGGAGTGTTGTTATTTTCAAAGATCAACTGCTCACTCAGACTTTAGTTAAGGGCGAAATTGTGGTGTAGATAGTGGGAGGTATGAACAGTAGACGGGGATCCAGGAGTCCTCCCTCAGAATGTTTTTGACATTTTAAAACGAATTTCCTGCAATTCTACACAGTTTGACATGACTTATGCCTTTTCTTGAGGGGTATATGGAGGGATATTTTGAAAACACAGTGTAAGTGGAAGGATAAGTCGTCACCATCACTAATGAAGGTATTTCAAGGCAAATATTAAGAAGACAAAGAAGATGAAAGCTGAGTTGTATTATAATGATGCACACATGCATATTTATTTATATTTACAACAAGAACACACAAAAGATGAAGACTGAGTTCTATTAGAGTTAGAGTTCGCCTACCTTATGCCCAGTCCATAAACAGTACCAGTCAAAAGTTTGGACACACATTTTTCTTTATTTTTACAATTTATTACATTGTAGAATAATAGTGAAGACATCATAACTATGAAATAAGACATGGAATCATGTAGTAACCAAAAAAGTGTTAAACAAATCTAAATGTATTTTATATTTGAGATTCTTGAAATAGCCATCCTTTGCCTTGATGACAGCTTTGCACACTCTTGGCATTCTCTCAACCAGCTTCACGAGGTAGTCACCTGGAATCAATCAATCAAACACTTTTTTGGTTACTACATGATTCCATATGTGTTATTTCATAGTTTTGATGTCTTCACTATTATTCTACAATGTAAAAATAACGAAAAACCCTTGAATGAGTAGGTGTGTCCAAACTTTTGACTGGTAGTGTATGTATATAATTATAATTTCATGCAATTCTGCCATTGCTTATGACATGTTCAAGCAATTATTGTGGTGGATGAATCAACCTGTTCTGAACATTGGGGGGACATTTTCCCCCATCCCCCTTGGCAATTTCGCCTGTGCTTAATGTTGTAGCATATTTACATAGTTCGGAGATTTGTGAGTCATTGTGGCTTACTTCTTTGTTTAGTTCCCATGATAGTAAGACTATATCAGGTAGCCTACAGTATAGAAATAGATCTTGTTCATTGTTTTTTACACCCAGAATGGTCAATCTCTCAGATACCCAACACTTACTCAATGCATTGAGTAAGTAATATTTCACAATATTGTGAAAGTATCTGCGACTGCAATCAACAGAATATTTCAACTGAATAACACATCATCATTAGTATGTGGCCAATTGGTCTTAACACTTCTCACACCCCTATTCCATGCATTCTGCTTTTGTCGTAGTACAGTAAAGGGCCAACTCTTCTAAAACAGCTGCTAGACCAGTGCTCCATTGAATGTGGATGTCATTCATGCACCGCACTGTTGAATGGAGCCCATACACTGAATGAGCTCAACGTCATAAAAGCTAACTCTATTCTTGTTTAACCCACTGTATTGGCCTTGGCGGTGTGCCCAGAAAACTAACCTAAGTGTTTTGGTTGACAGAGCGTGTAGTTGGGAGTCTTGGACAGCCTGGGCTCTCCTCAAGTGAGTGAGCAAGCAAGGCAGAGAGAAAATCTCTCTGCAAACAATGACTGAGAATGAAGTGTACTTAAACACACCGGTGAAATCAAAAGAAAAGAAAGCAAGATAAAACAGAACAATAATGTACTGTAGGCCTAGTTGTTTCATACTGTAGTAGGAAGACATAAGGCAGCCATTTTGCCATAGGAGTGAATGTTTGAGTTCCAAATGGAATGAGGCATGAGCTGAGTTGGCAACATATTATTTTGGAATCAAGGCGTTATCTGTTCATATGGCATCTCCATGCAAAAAGCATGCAAACTATATCAAACAAGGTAGGAGCAAGAGTAGTGCATGAGTGTGCTGTGTGTGTATATGAGAGTACTGTGCACAATGTCTGTGCAGGAGTTAGGCTGGTTTTTTGGAGTGAATTACTGTCAAGCTCACTTGTGTCTTATGTCATCATGATGCTGTAGTTAAAGGCATACTCCGGTACTTTGGTGACTAGTAAGTATTTTTAAAACCTCCCGCTTTGGGCTGGATGTGTCAATGTCTATGAGCTGAATTACTCGCACCTCAATTAGCCACAAAATCCCTAGTTTGAAAGCAACTGTTTTCTGGAATCTGTGCTGCGCCATTTTACCTACATCTCCCCCACATGGGCCAGCCCCCTAGCAATTCGAGTTCTAGCCAATGAGATTCAGCCCCTAGCCATTTGAGTGACAGCTAGTAAGAATCACACACAGCAGAGCGAGAGAGGGAGCAATGATGTGGTGCACATATCTGCAAAATGTTCTATTACTCAACTGCCTTGATATCACACTGCTTTTACAATTCTTCATGTTACTCGGACTGTTGGAAGTTTTGTAGCTACACTGTGGATTTAATGGTATTTGAGGCAGACACGTTTTCTCATGGGTAAAGTAGACACATCTCTGACAGTACTAGCTATGTCACAACAGGCCTTCCTGCCATATCATACCCAACCATCGGCTGGAGTTAAGCAAGAAGGGGAGAAGAATGTTGAGGGGTGTCTTGATATGCCACATTGTGTAAAAAAGATAAAAATAAAAAACTCCTACACGCGCATACACGGCCGTGATTTCATAAAGACATGCTGCCCCAG
The DNA here is from genome assembly GCF_020615455.1 of Coregonus clupeaformis. Classification (NCBI taxonomy): domain Eukaryota; kingdom Metazoa; phylum Chordata; class Actinopteri; order Salmoniformes; family Salmonidae; genus Coregonus; species Coregonus clupeaformis. The sequence continues at coordinate 26,688,328 of NC_059192.1, forward strand.
AGAGAACATTCTAGCTCAAACATCAGAACATTTCCTAGCAGGGAGCAGCATTAGTTTTCTCTAACTTTGTTTCTCTGTGTTACCCATCCTTTTCCCTTTATTTTGACCTTGTAAATGGCGTGGAGACCCTAAACAAGGTGACAGAGGCTCCATTGTTTGGCAGTTAAGTGGTAAGTGTTATCATCACTCAACTGAACGCGTGACTGTGGTCCCGGATGGTGTTGGGTGGCATATGCAGGTATCGGTCACTCAACGAAGAAGAGGGGAATGAAGGGAAGAGAGGATGGGGTGGATGAGGGGGGCTGGAGAGCCCCATGTTGGATAGAGCTTGGTTTGGCACACCTGAAGTGATCCGCTTAGATAGGGGGTATTGAATTTGTTTGATGTTGATGAGTCGATGGCTCTCACTTTGCAGTGGGGTTGACTTGGCGCTCAAGCCATATTGCTATCGACACTGCTAACATTCCAGACCCTGAAAGACAATGTTCAACAGTGTTTGGTTGTGTGAGGACACTAAATGAAGTATACACCGCTCCTTTGGTGCAACTGCCTGGGATTAAATCTGTCTAACCTCATCCACTAATATCCTTCATAAACATTGTATGACACCTGACATAAACATTGACTGGCTTTGGTCCATTGCCAGCAGGCTGAAGTGCCATTAGTGTACCTACACTAATGCAGAACATTTATTTGAAAGTCAGTGATGTATTGCACTTAATGCAAGTATGATGTCAATGATGGATAGCTAGTAACTATACTGAACAAAAATATAAATGCAACATGCAACAATTTCAAAGATTTTACTGAGTTACTGTTCATATAAGGAAATCAATTAATTGGAATGAATTCATCAGGCCCTAATCTATGAATTTCACATGACTGGGCAGGGGTGCAGACGTGGGTGGGCCTGGGAGGGCATAGGCCCACCTACTTGGGACCAAGGACCACCCACTGGGGAGCCAGACCCAGTCAATCAGAATGAGTTTTTCCCCACAAAACAAAAGGGCTTTATTACATACAGAAATACTACTCAGTTTCATCAGCTGTCCAGGTGGCTGGTCTCAGATGATCCCGCAGGTGAAGATGCCGGATGTGGAGGAGTGGTTACACATGGTCTGCGGTTGTGAGGCCGGTTGGACGTACTGCCAAATTCTCTAAAACGGCATTGGAGGCGGCTTGTGGTAGAGAAATGAACATTCAATTATCTGGTAACATCTCTGGTGGACATTCCTGCAGTCAGCATGCAAATTGCACACTCCCTCAAAACTTGAGACATCTGAGGCATTGTGTTGTGTGACAACTGTACATTTTAGTGACATTTTATTGTCCACAACACAAGGTGCACCTGTGTAATGATCATGCTGTTTAATCAGCTTCTTGATATGCCAAACCTGTCAGATGGATGGATTATGTTGGCAAATGAGAAATGTTCACTAACAGGGATGTAAACAAATTTGTGCACAACATTTTAGACATGAGCTTTTTGTGCATATGGATCTTTTATTTCAGCTCGTGAAACATGGACCAACATTTCATGTTTCGTTTACGATTTTTCTTCAATATACAGTGCATTTAGAAAGTATTCAGACCCGTTTCCTTTTCCAAATTTTGTTACTTTACAGCCTTATTGTAAAATCGATTAAATAGTTTTTCCCCCTCATCAATCTACACACAATACCTCATAATGACAAAGCAAAAACAGGTTCAGAAATTTTTGCGAATGTATAACAAATAAAAAACTGAAATGTCACGTTTACATAAGTATTCAGACCCTTTACTCAGTACTTTGTTGAAGCACCTTGAGTCTTCTTGGGTATGACACTACAAGCGTGGCACACCTGTATTTGGGGAGCTTCTCCCATTCTTCTCTGCAGATCCTCTCAAGCTCTGTCAGGTTGGATGGGGAGCATCGCTGCCCAGCTATTTTCAGGTCTCTCCAGAGATGTTCGATCGGGTTCAAGTCTGGGCTCTGGCTGGGCCACTCAAGGACATTCAGAGACTTGTTCCGAAGCCACTCCTGCATTGTCTTGGCTTTGTGCTTAGGGTCATTGTCCTGTTGGAAGGTGAACCTTCACCCCAGTCTGATGTCCTGAGCTACCTGGAGCAGGTTTTCATCAATGATCTCTCTGTACTTTGCTATGTTCATCTTTCCCTCGATCCTGACTAGTCTCACCGTCCCTGCCGCTGAAAAACATGCCCACAGCATGATGCTGCCACCACCATGCTTCACTGTAGGGATGGTGCCAGGTTTCCGCCAGACCTGACACTTGGCATTCAGGCCAAAGAGTTAAATCTTGGTTTCATCAGACCAGAGAATATTGTTCCTCATGGTCTGAGTCTTTAGGTGCCTTTTGGCAAACTCCAAGCGGGCTCTCATGTGCCTTTTACTGAGGAGTGGCTTCCGTCTGGCCACTCTACCATAAAGGTGTGATTGGTGGAGTGCTGCAGAGATGGTTGTCCTTCTGGAATGTTCTCCCATCTCCACAGAGGAACTCTGGAGCTCTGTCAGAGTGACCATCGGGTTCTTGGTCACCTCCCTGACCAAGGCCCTTCTCCCCCGATTGCGCAGTTTGGTCGGGCAGCCAGCTCTAGGAAGAGTCTTGGTGGTTCCAAACTTATTCCATTTAAGAATGATGGAGGCCTCTGTGTTCTTGGGGACCTTCAATGCTGCAGAAATATTTTAGTACCCATTTTTATAGTTTATAGTTACTTCGCTACTTGAGTCATCTATCTCTCTCTCCCTCTCTCCATGCTGCTTTCCACATAGACCTAGCCTAGCCCCGCCCCGCCCCGTCTCTCAAGGAGCACATTTATTGTTCCTCGACCACGAGACACTTGCATTCAGTCTGCATGGTCAATGCAGCACATGCAACAATGTTAATGACAATGATGCTGTTTTCACTTTACTTCTTAATATAAATGTTCTATAATTACACTATTAGTTTGTGTTTCTTACATCTACAAACAGCTAGTTTGTCTTTTCTTATCAACTTGGGCCTAAATCTTGTTAGCCGCGAATGTTAATCACTGGCTAGCTTGCTAATAAATGTACTGAGTCAGAGCAAACATAAGCTATACAGCCGGATAATACCAGTGATGGTGTAGACCTAAATCATCATGTTTGTGCAACAGTATCTTCTAAATCAAAGCATGAATATGTTAGCAACATGTGAAGTAGCTAAGAGAAAACATTCAATGTAGCCAAAGATTATAGGGTCCCCTAGGAAACACTTATCAACACTTTGGTTCCTACCCTGTCACAATAACTCCTCCCTGGCATTTTCATTCATTGTCATGTCAAACAACACTGTATTCAAAGTGCCACTTACATCCTAACTATAGAATTAGAATAATCATTCTATTTCCATGATTCCAACAGATCACCCAAGTGTTTAGCTCTAAATCGCAAGTCAAATTGCAATTGCAACATTTGGTTAAAAATAAGGCCTCGATTGTTTGCCCATATCGTGCAGCCCTATGTGGCAGTGTGGAAATGATCTCAAATGAGTGCAGGAAATGCAGAAATTGATGAAAATGCAGATTTTTTTTTTTGTTGAATTGAGGAGTATAAAACTGTCAGAATGGAGAAAGACCCATTGAAATCACTTAGAATGTGTGTGTTGCCACCCTTTTTTATTATACAAAAAAAAACAACATAAAATACCTTCATACTCTAATTTCGTTTTATACTGTGATATGATATTTTGGCCTTATCGCCCAGCCCTAGAGAGTACCCACCTGACAGGCATGGCAGTCGAAATGGGATCAGAAACACTGGAATGTAATGTAGTTTTTGTTAATGAGCCATCAAGGAGTGTTTCCTGAAATTACCATGCCTACACTTAGAAAAAAGGGTTCTTTGGGGTTCTATATAGAACCTTTTTGGTTCTTTGGATGAGATTAAAGAACCCTTTACTAAAAAAGGTTCTATATATATGTAAGGGATAATCAACAAAAGCCTATGCGCTCTATGGAAAATAATGAACGACGTGCGCGTCGTGGAACACACCTTCCACGGAGTTGCATTTTCTAGAGAATGCATAGAGCCACGAGTTGATGATCCCTTTTATACCATGGCTATAATTGAACACATTTGTTGCTAGAAATGTGTTCAACATCCACTGAAGTAGCTAGCAAGTTTACTAGATAGCGACAGTAGTTGCCTTGGTAACCAAACAAACAGACTTGCTAGTTTAGCTAACCAAACCATTAGTCCTAGCTTGCTATTATGAAAATTGAATTCAACAATGCCAATAATGTTTCAGGATCGAGGGAAAGATGAACGGAGCAAAATACAGAGAGATCCTTGATGAAAACCTGCTCCAGAGCGCTCAGGACCTCAGACTGGGGCGAAGGTTCACCTTCCAGCAGGACAACGACCCTAAGCACACAGCCAAGACAATGAAGGAGTGGCTTCGGGACAAGTCTCCTGAATGTCCTTGAGTGGCCCAGCCAGAGCCCGGACTTGAACCCGATCAAACATCTCTGGAGAGACCTGAAAATAGCTGTGCGGCGACACTCCCCATCCAACCTGACAAAGCTTGAGAGGATCTGCAGAGAAGGGAGAAACTCCCCAAATACAGGTGTGCCAAGCTTGTAGTGTCATACCCAAGAAGACTCGAGGCTGTAATCGCTGCCAAAAGTACTGAGTAAATGGTCTGAATACTTATGTAAATATTATTTGTAAATGAGCAACAACAACAACAAAAAAACTGTTTGTATTGTCAATATGAGGTATTGTGTGTAGATTGATGAGGGGAAAAAAATCAATTTAATCAATTTTAATATAAGGCTGTAAAGTAACAAAATGTGGAAAAAGGCAAGCGGTCTGAATACTTTCCGAATGCACTGTAGAACCTTTTGGTCAATTCAAAATTGAACTGTCGTTCCGATTTAAAAAAACAAAACAAAAAAACAACAGCCAGTCTATTCCAGCATGACGAAGCAAGAGGACAGTGGTTGAACCAACTTGCAAGTAGCTTACCAATAAGCACGTTATTTTCAATGTATTAAGGTAAGCAAAGCTGATTATTTAATTCAAAAATATGAAGACAAAGTCATATGATAAACTATAGGCTAGATAAATAAAGTTGAAACATTAGAATTTGAGCATGTTTGTAAGCTAGCTAATTTAGCTAGCTAAACAGAAAAAGCTAGGCTACTTTAATTCACCACTTTACAAGCAAGTCAGGTAACTCTTTCAAATAAACATTTTTTTTATTGTTTGATATGCCAAATAGAGCTACAGACCCAGCCTGACATTGGCAATTAGGGAATTGTTTATTTTTATTTCAGTGTGGAGTCAGCCTAGTCCCCGCAATTATGTTTCATGAAGCCATTAGAAGACTGTTGCTGACTGAAAGGAGTTATGTATAAATTATTTATCTATAATAAGTATTGGTGATTCAATAGCCTAGTTAATCATTACATGATTTTTAACACACTATCTATGTTTTGCTCAGTGTGGCAGTAACCCGGAACTATCAGAGGCAGAGAATTTCTCTTTCGGCTGCTGCTGACAACTGCATGTAAGTTGTTGTTATACATCATAATAATGATGTCTGCATAGCATTTTGTCTTTATTTTGGCAGATTAACTCATGCTTATTTCTGAAGGTTAACTTGTTTTTGCTCCATTTTTCATCTTCTCTGGAACCAGTCAAGCAGGTAGCCCAGTGGCTAAGGAGTTGGACCTGTGGAAGGAGTTGGACCTTTGGCCGAAAGGTGGCCTGGTCGATTCCCTGGCTGGGCGCTGGAAAACATCCTACAAACATTCCCCTATCGTTTGGCACTTGAGCAAGGCCCTTAACCCCACAACATGCTCTCTATCCAGCGGCTCAACTGTATGTGTGAGGTCTGCTGTTTGGTGGGATTGAGAACTGAGCAGAAGACACATTTTTATTGTTCACTGTAACTAATGGACAAAGTATATTGTATTGTAAAGAAGTCGGCCAGAGTTAACGTGGGCCATCATTCAAACAAAGAGATGCCTCCTAGGTCTGGACGATATATCTAATTATTTAGATGAATTTGAATGTATGTTTTAGTGCGACGTTCCAAATGCCAGTATTGCAAGAATATACAGTTGAAATCGGAAGTTAACATACACCTTAGCCAAATACATTTAAACTCAGTTTTTCACAATTCCTGACATTTAATCCTAGTAAAAATTCCCTGTCTTAGGTCAGTTAGGATCACCACTTTATTTTAAGAATGTGACATATCAGAATAATAGTAGAGAGAAATATTTATTTCAGCTTTTATTTCATTAATCACATTCCCAGTGGGTCAGAAGTTTACATACACTCAAATAGTATTTTGTAGCATTGCCTTTTAAATTGTTTAACTTGGGTCAAACGTTTCGGGTAGCCTTCCACAAGCTTCCCACAATAAGTTGGGCGAATTTTGGCCCATTCCTCCTGACAGAGCTGGTGTAACTGAGTCAGGTTTGTAGGCCTCCTTGCTCGCACATGCTTTTTCAGTTCTGCCCACAAATTTACCATAGGATTGAGGTAAGGGCTAAAGTTGAAGTCAGAAGTTTACATACACTTAGGTTGGAGTCATTAAAACTCATTTTTCAACCACTCCACACATTTCTTGGTAACAAACTATAGTTTTGGCAAGTCGGTTAGGACATCTACTTTGTGCATGACACAAGTCATTTTTCCAACAATTGTTTACAGACAGATTATTTTACTGATAATTCACTGTATCACAATTCCAGTGGGTCAGAAGTTTACATACACTAAGTGACTGTGTCTTTAAACAGCTTGGAAAATTCCAGAAAATGATGTCATGGCTTTAGAAGGTGTACCTGTGGATGTATTTCAAGGCCTACCTTCAAACTCAGTGCCTCTTTGCTTGACATCATGGGAAAATCAAAAGAAATCAGCTAAGACCTTAGAAAAAGAATTGTAGACCTCCACAAGTCTGGTTCATCCTTGGGAGCAATTTCCAAACGCCTGAAGGTACCAACTGCACATGAGGACAAAGATCGTACTTTTTGGAGAAATGTCCTCTGGTCTGATGAAACAAAAATAGAACTGTTTGGCCATAATGACCATCGTTATGTATGGAGGAAAAAGGGGAAGGCTTGCAAGCCGAAGATCACCATCCCAACCGTGACGCACAGGGTTGGCAGCATCATGCTGTGGGGATGCTTTGCTGCAGGAGGGACTGGTGCACTTCACAAAATAGATGGCATCATGAGGAAGGAAAATTATGTGGATATATTGAAGCAACATCTCGAAACATCAGTCAGGAAGTTAAAGCTTGGTCGCAAATCGGTCTTCCAAATGGACAATGACCCCAAGCATACTTCCAAAGTTGTGGCAAAATGGCTTAAGGACAACAAAGTCAAGGTAATGGGGTGGCCATCACAAAGCCCTGACCTCAATCCTATAGAAGATTTGTGGGCTTAACTGAAAAAGCGTGTGCGAGCAAGGAGGCCTACAAACCTGACTCAGTTACACCAGCTCTGTTAGGAGGAATGGGCCAAAATTCACCCAACTTATTGTGGGAAGCTTGTGGAAGGCTACCTGAAATGTTTGAGACCCAAGTCAAACAATTTAAAGGCAATGCTACCAAATACAAATTGAGTGTATGTAAACTTCTGACCCACTGTGAATGTGATGAAAGAAATAAAAGCTGAAATAAATCATACTCTCTACTATTATTCTGACATGTCACATTCTTAAAATAAAGTGGTGATCTTAACTGACCTAAGATAGGGCATTTGTACAAGGATTTTAAAGGTATTTGGGTAAGGTGTATGTAAACTTCCGACTTCAACTGTACAGACATATATACACAAACACATACACACACATATATATATATATATATATATATATATACGCAGCTGCTTTGCTATAATCTTTAGCCATGATTAACTTGAGTCTATCTTCTCTTTTGAAGTTTACATTTTTGTCTTCATATAGGCCTAGTTTGTCTTCCTATAGACTAGCATCTTCATTTCATGGGAACGTGTTCTGTTGACCTCAACACAAATGTTTAAATTTTTGCCCTCAAATGTGTTTGTGGTCTCACTCCAGAAGTCAGGCCTCTTGACCAGTCTTTACACTGGAAGCATACAAAAAAGAGAAAGATATAGAAGCTGTAAATACGATGATGCACAGAGCAATGCAATGTTTACCTGTGCGGTGATGTATGTTATAAATGCATACTAGATTGTAAATATATACAATACGTTTAAGGTTGTGGATAGCCACAGGAAGATCAGAAGCATTTTTATTCCCGAAAGGCACTCGTACTTGACTGTACAGTCAGAGAACAGTCGCTACAGTCGAAATCAATAGCCCTGGTTGAGCCTGCAATTCTTGACGGTTCAGAAACAAGCTCAATATTCAATAGGCAGTGGGCACTTCGAGAACGTTTGAGAAATCATCTGCAACTGGTCATTAATGATCATTTCCTGGAATGTGAGGGGTTAAATGAGCCAAAAACCTAATTTAAATGCCTTGATATATTACATAGGAATGCATTGTATATTGTTCGACTGCAAAAAAAGAAGAAATGGTCTAACTGCGACCTGAAAACAAATCCCCCCGTCTCCTCTTCTTTTGGTTCAACCCATCCTTTTTCCTCAGCACTCAACTGGGGGAACCATAATATCCGTCTCGGCAGGCAGTTTCACTCTGTAAATATTTACAGTGACTGGAGGGGATGTGACAATATGAGCAATAGGAACTCCCAGGGGAAGGGTGCTTGGGTTAGCCAGGAGGCTAATCTCCTCTAAGACATATTTGTACATCTCGCTAGCAGTTAGTGGCCGCTTTACAATGTCGACACTCACAAAAAGAAGATGAGCTAATTTAGCCTGTGCATTAGTTCTATATGAAGTGTGTGAATGCAGTAATTGATGACACGGTGACATTGAGCATATGTTGACAATCAGTCTAACTTTGAAGTGTATATATCTGGACAACGTTTCCCATGCAACAAGTGACACTAAGACTAATGTACAAGGGTCTGACTGCATATTGAGTCATTGTAAAAGCCTTGTTTGGGTGTCTGGATTGCTTTCTGTTGAAGTACTACAGTCCATACATGACACTTGAAACATTGTAGTCGCATGGACAGAATGTCCACTTCATCTAATTGGCCTCTCATTCATACTTGGGTCATCATCCAGCCAATCATCATCATCACAATCATTGCCATCATCATAAACATTGTCATCATCAATATACTTTTCATAAGAGGGCACATTCACACAAAAAACTCGGACATAGCTCTGGTGGCGATGCAAATGATTGACCCTTTATTTCCATTCAGGAAATATCACATTACGAGAGAAACTCCTGTATCAGCCTACGCAGGTTTCCAGTTTCCACATAGCCTACTTGCTAAATATGAACTATCTGATTTTGTTGCGTTTCAATGGGAATCAACTGTTAATCCCACATCTGGTAATTATTTCGTTTAGCATGTTGTTGAGCTGTGGTTGATTTTGTTGCATTTTAATGTAAATCAACTGTTAGGCCTGTTCCCATAAAAGCTAATTTTGTTCTACTGTATATCTGGGCCCTAACCCATCAACCGCAAAGTAGGCTAGCTGATTTTGTTGCGTTGTCCAACAAATGTACTGTATATCTAGGACTTACTAACCCATCCCCCTCTGACTGTACAGAAGACCCCCTAACTGCGATTCAGCAGTCCAGATGGTGTCTGGTGGACACCCCGAGACCCCATGACTTGGATAGGCTGGATGAGTCATTCCACCTCGCTGTATTCTCTCTCTCTCTCTCTCTCTCTCTCTCTCTCTCTCTCATTGTCCCCCTCCTCTTTCCTCTCTCTCTCTCTCATTGTCCCCCTCCTCTTTCCTCTCTCTCATTGTCCCCCTCCTCTTTCCTCTCTCTCTCTCTCATTGTCCCCCTCCTCTTTCCTCTCTCTCTTTCTCTCTCTCTCATTATCCCCCTCCTCTTTCCTCTCTCTCTTTCTCTCTCTGCGTCTTTGTCCTCTACAGTAGTCCAGACTGTGGCTGATAAGTGACATTTGCCTATATCTAACCTGAGACAGTGTTACGTTGACGTAAGCTATTCTGATGGTTTCCCCATAGCTTTTAATGTTATCTAATCTCTCTCTATCTCTTATTTGATATCCTAGAGTAACCATCTTTCCAATTTAGTCTGTCAGTTTTCCCAAACTGCAAAGCAGTTTCCCCCAGGAAAAATATCACTGTAAGCCAAAGAAGCGTGTTGTATATCATTCAAATGTTAGTTTTTTTGATTGACACCCTTAAAACATACTGGAGTAAGGTGTCAGTAAGTTTAGCAATTTTAGTGTTGAAGGCTACCAATGATTTATATGTACAGTAGATGACGGACGGGGCGCGGTTTTGAAGCCACCGCGCCTCCATCTTGGCACTCCCCCACCATTGTAAAAATATTTTGGAAGCTATGGAAATGCATTTATTAATAATCTCTATATTTGTTTTTGCCACGTTTATTCTATTACAGACACCTTAATGCATATTTTAAAATTATATTATGTTAGCTGAACTTAAAAAGATATTAAAACATTTTCCTTAAAGTATAATTTTTAGAAAGTTCTAATGTTATTGTCCCCACTACAACACATGTAGTTAAATACATGTAATTTTGTTCTTAACATTTAATTGAAATACTGTGGAATTCCATTAATTCCTATGGAGGACTGCTCCTTCTGGGGAGTGCCAATATGGCCGACCGGTGGCTTCAAAGCCTGTAATTTGCCAGTACACAGCATCAGCAATCCAGGGTTTAAATAAGTAATTGAAGGCTACTCCAGCCAAGGTAACCCAGTGCAAACCAACGTGCATTGCAAACAAGTGCAAAAATGTTTGCCAAAGGGTGTTTATTTGGTGAAAGGTGCGGACGTGTGGTAGGAAGATACTACATTGCTCTCATAAAGATTTCCTGTGTGTGTACTCTGGCTGCAGTAGCCCTTTGAGGGCAGTCAAGCTCGGCACGCCACGCATGGTATGAGTTTGAGCGCCGGTAACGGGGCATTCCTGATCTGCCAGTCTGATAATGGACACAGAAACACACCACCCTTCCTCTCTGTCTGATCATACAGTGCCTTCAGAAAGTATTATTTTTTTGTCACTGGCCTACACCCAATACCCCATAATGTCAAAGTGGAATTATGGTTGTAGAAAATTTTACAAATAGAAAATCAAAAGCTGAAATGTCTTGTCAGTAAGTATTCAACCCCTTTGTTATGGTAAATAAGTTCAGGATTAAAAATGTGCGTAACAAGTAACATAAGTTGCGCTACTGTTTAACATGATTTTAATGACTACCTGATCTCTGTACTCAAACACACACTTATCTGCAAGTTCCCTCAGTCGAGCAGTGAATTTCAAACACAGATTCAACCACAAAGACCAGGAAGGTTTTCACCATGGAGGTTTTCAAATGCCTTGCAAAGTAGGGCACCTATTGGTAGATAGGTACAAAATAATAAAAATACAGACATTGAGTATCCGTTTGAGCATGGTGAAGTTATTAATTACACTTTGGATGGTGTATCAATACACCCAGTCACTACAACGATACAGGCGTCCTTCCTAACTCCGTTGCCGGAGAGGAAGGAAACCGCTCAGGGATTTCACCATGAGGCCAGTGGTGACTTTAAAACAGAGTTTAATGGCTATGATGGGAGAAAACTGAGGATGGATCAACAACATTGTAGTTACTCCACAATACTAACTTAATTGACAGAGTGAAACGCAGGAAGCTTGTACAGAATAAAATAATTCCATAAGCACAGGCAAATTTCTAGTGGAAATCCTGGTTCAGTCTGCTTTCCACCAGACACTTGGAGATGAATTCACCTTTCAGCAGGACAATAACCTAAAACACAACGCCAAATCTACACTGGAGTTGCTTACAAAAAAGACAGTGAGTGCTCTTGAGTGGCCGAGTTATGGTTTTGACTTAAATTTACTTGAAAGTCTATGGCAAGACCTGGAAGTCTAGCATTGATCAACAACCAATTTGACAGAGCTTGAAGGATTTTGAAAAGAATAATGGGCAAATGTTGCACAATCCAGGTGTGGAAAGCTCTTAGAGACTTACCCAGGAAGGCTCACAGCTGTAATTTCTCCCAAAGGTGTTTCTACAAAGTATTGACTCGGGTGTGAATAGTTTTGTAAATTAGATTTCTGTATTTCATTTTCAATACATTTGCAAAAATGTCTAAAAACATGTTTTCACTTTGTCATTATGGGGTATTGTGTGTAGATGGGTGAGTAAAAAAATTGATTTAATCAATTTTGAATGCAGGCTGTAACACAACAAAATGTGGAATAAATCAAGGTGTATGCCCACCTTTGTGTGGAGCTTTGTACCCTTGTCTACAGCACCGTGTCTATGTGCTGCTGTGCAGATGCAGGTACACATCTTTTTGTGTGTGTTTTCCATTAATTTCCCTCACGTTTGACTAAGGCAAACAGAAAGCCTGAAGACTGGGACAAAGGGGATCACTAAGAAACCAGAGCACAAATCGAGGAACAGAATTTAACAGTACTTTCCCATTGGGTGTGTTGTGTGTAAACCACATTTACCACAGTGTGTATTTTTTGAAACAATAGCCATTGTCTCTCAAAGTCACTCCTGAGGAATGGAAGGAAGCAACCCACTTTTTCAGCATAGCAACAAGCTTTCACTGGATCAGTAAATAAAACAGAACTGGTCAGTTCAAATGTCCATAACTTTACAGTTACAAAAGCAAAATGGAGTTGAGGGGCATGACTAGGCTTGGTTGTTATGTCAACAGCAGACAGTGGGTGGCTGGTTACAGTCAATGGGACTGCGTGGGTTAAAGGGATCTGGCTGGGGAGGAGTGTGTGTTGGAGTGTGTGTGCCTCTGTCTGTGTTTGACAGATTCGCCTCAGACCCTGTTTTTACACCATCCTGCGCTCCCCTTTCAACCTCCTCACCCCGGTACCACCAGACAAGGCCCTCTTGGCACCATGGTGACCCATGCCCCACAAAACAGGAAATCTTCCCCCACAACACCCCGTTCCCCAAACCCTTTCTCCCCCCCCCCTCCCTTCCCCTCCCTATTCCCACCAACTAAAGCACAAGGAAGGGATGAGTCACATCAATAAAGGGGCCTGCCATGCAAAACCCGCCCCTGCTGTCAGCGTTCCCTTTAAAGCTCTTTATTAGCAGAATAACCTCTTGGAGCCTGAGGAGTGGATACTAGTGTTAAACGTCTCTGCAATTGTAATCAAGCCCTCGTTTTGCCGATGATGGTACTCTGGGCCCTTAAACTGCCATAAGATCAGCAGCAGCCTTTATGGCCTTGTAATGGGAAACACATTGGTTTTCCAGTATGTGGTCTATTACAGTATGGAGTGGAAATGCATGGCACCATGGCCCCGCCCCTATGGCGTTTTTCGGCTGTGGTTGGTTAAATAGTTTTGGCCTAAGCTGCTGCTTAGCACATGTAGATGTCAGATAGCGTTATTGGATTACGGGCTGATGACCCATACTGAGCTTCATCTCCTCTCGCTGCCTGGTCACATGACCCGTTTGGAATCACACACTGCTAGACACAGGACAGGAAACTCGCACACTTTTGCTGCTGTCCGGAGATGTGCGTCTGCCGGTCTTATCCTGACAGATTTATCTTAAAAACATTATTTTCAACTAGAGGCATAGTGTGGCCTACAGGAAAAGGTAAGGCTGTATTTTCCATAAGATACTGTAATATCTCAGCGGCATACCCTATTTCTCTTTCTCACTCATTTTATTCTCCTCCCCGTGGGTGCTTGCACTTGATGGCAAATCCCTCTGACTTGCCACGGGTGAGAGACTTTTATAACGGAGACTACTGGCCTTGCCTGTTTGACTGCTGTCTTCAGCAGTTGCATACTGGCACCTGGTTTTCTCACTGTGGACAAAAGTTTCCACCCTCCTCCCTCAGGAAGAATGTGAATGTCAGGAGCTGGCGATTTGTTTAACTGGCTCTTCCCAGGGTGCAAATGGAAGGAAGGTTGATGCTTGAATGTCTCTATGGGGTCATTCCACCTCAAAAGGCACAAGAAAGAGATTTTCGACACCCACCATCTCAGATTGTTCTGAAATTGTTTCTGTAGTTGGTAACAATTACGATTAGCATTCCTGAAACATTATTTTGTTGAAATATAATTTGATTAAGTTAATTGATTGCACCCAATTTGACCATTCTAATTCATAGGATTTAGATAATATTCAATAAATATAGTACCCAACATTTGATTTGGACCAAACTTCTTCCTACCTATGAGTAAGACATGAGTAATCCAATAACATGGTCAAAAGCCACCACCCACAGACTCCGCACACCCTACGCCAATCCCACCCCAACAACCAGTATACAGTATCAGTTCTCTGTCTGACAAGTAGTATGAATATGCGGTTTGGAGTATTGCTTCTTCATACTATGTAATGTATTCCCTGTGAATCTGGTGATGGTTATGTTCCCCTGTTCAGAGAAATTTGTAATTGAAGCCACATACATTATTTACCATAAATTAGTCCGAAAGTACCAGATGCCGCTGTTACTGCCTTACTCTCCTAGATCAAATTACATTTCAACAAAATGTTTCAGGAATGCCAATCTTATCTGTTTCTAACCACAGAAATGATTCCGGGAACAATCTGAGATGTTGGGTGTCATGGCTTGGCTTGCTGAATTGACATGGAATGACTATGGCTCTAGACTTGATTGGACACTATTAGGCTATAACTATTAACCTTTGGAGCTCTTCCTCAGTTTTATAACTGCAAAGCATTTTCACGCTCCAGATATTCCAGACTTTCCAAAGCATAGGGCTTTGCTTCTGTTTCAAGCAAAAGTGTTTACGTGCATGTTAGTGCATCACTTCACTTTAAAACAATTCATTGTCAACAACATTATTGGTATGTTTGTGTTTTGAACTACACTTGGTCATTAGCCTAACATGGTAATTGAGTGTCTTGTTTAAAAGGTGTTACCAGACACTTACAGTGAATCAGCAATTAGGGCCAGTGTTCATTACATTGGTGCTGTGACTCCTATCATTTAGAGACTGATGTCCTGCAGTGGCTGTGGTTTCTGTGGTAGAATTTAAAGGGGTAGTGCAACTAACTGATAATAATTTGATAGATGAACTGACAAGAGCTTGTCTACAACCATAATTGTGCCTTTTTGAAAAGAGACTCCAGTTTTGACGTTCCTTTTAACTAATTACAAGAGCGTTACTATCACAAATGCATACTGTCAAAAATGCATACAGAAATGCATACAGCCAAAGTAGTTTTTCCCCTTGCTCCCAAATTGATCCAAGGGTGGTGGCCGCATTCCTGCTCCATGTTCTTGTGTGGACATGCGAGTTCCTAAAGAATCTGAAGACTAATGGACTACAGGTCAGTGGTTTGGCCCCCGAGGCAGCTTTTATGCCTGGGCCTTGTCCCAGACTGTAAAGAATGAACACATGAACTTGTTCATAAGGGCAGCTACCCTCCAGGGGCCTATGTGTGGTATGTTTTCACAAAGATGGCCCATTCTTCACACGTTTAGATACTGACACCAGTGAGCTGTGACAAATGAAGATGGGGTTCAATAGGTGGACTAGGAAATGGGATCCTGTCGTGTTGTGACCCCCCCTTCCTTCTACAGTTCTTGTTGTTGTATGAAATGGTGCTGTTGCATGAGTAGCTGGTGAGAAAGTTATTGCAACACTCAGCTGTTGTAATCCGTAAATCAGCTGTGATAATCATGAATAGCATAGTTGCTAAATCGCCACCGCTGCTAAATCATAGTCCCCCCCACCCACACACAAAAAAAAGTGGAGAGTAATTTTCGTTATGGTAAAATATTTTCAGTGTAAACTTAAACGACTAAAACCAGATATAAGGTACGTACAAAAGATAATGGAGAAATATTTTTTAATAAGATCATCTTTGAGAAATAGCAATAACCAAAATAAAAACCAGGTAGTCAGGGAGAATCTGAAATTCCAAAAGTGTCATGGCTGTCACGTTCGTTGTGTAAAGGATCGGACCAAGGTGCAGCATGGTATGCGTACATAGTCGTTTATTTTAATAAACACCGACAAAATAACAAAATCCAACAGAACGTGAAGTTCAAGAGGCTAAACATCAAACAAGCCAAACAGAAACAAGATCTCACAACTAAGGTAGGCAACATGGCTGCCTAAGTATGATCCCCAATCAGAGACAACGACCGACAGCTGCCTCTGATTGGGAACCACACCCGGCCAACATAGAAGTATATAAATTAGATTTCACACCCTGACCAACCCAACTAGAGATCTCAATGTCAGGGCGTGACAGTACCGCCCCCCCAAAGGTGCGGACTCCGGCCGCAAAATCCTGACTCATTAGGGGAGGGTCCGGTGGGCATCTAGCCTCGGTGGCGGCTCCGGCTTCGGACGTGACGTAGGCAGTAAACTCTTCTCCCATCCTGCCTCCCCTTTGCACGCCCGGTCCGGTCTGGACCCCGGCACGATGCTCCCCCTCTGAGTCCTCCCACAATGCACCAAGCCCTGTCTGGACCCTGGTGTGGGAGCCCTCGACCCTGGAGAGGGGCTGACGTCTGGTCCCGGCCCAGCAGTCCTCCCGCGATGCACCAAGTCCTGTCTGGACCCTGGTGTGGGAGACCCCGACCCTGGAGAGGGGTTGACGTCTGGCTCCGGCTCAGACCCCGGTGGAGCGGATGGCTCCGGCATGGGGGAAGAGTAGACGACCGGACCCGGACTGGGCACCGGTGAAGTGGACTTCCCCAGCTCTGGTAGGGAGCAGATAACCGGAGCTGGACTAGGCACCGGTGGAGCGGACTGCTCTGGCACTGGAGTGGAGCAGCTGACCAGAGCTGGACTAGGCACCGGTGGAGCTTACTGCTCTGGCACTGGAGTGAAGCAGCTGACCGGAGCTGGACTCTTCGTGCCATGGATCATCACTGGAGGCTTCGTGCCATGAATCATCACTGGAGGCTTCGTGCCATGGATCATCACTGGAGGCTTCGTGCCATGGATCATCACTGGAGGCTTCTTGCCATGGATCATCACTGGAGGCTTCGTGCCAGTGCGGGGCGCTGGCACAGGATGCACTGGGCTGTGGACACGCACCACTGGTTTGGTGCGAGGAGCAGGCACGGGCCGTACCGGGCTGGGGACACGCGCCACTGGTCTGGTGCGAGGAGCGGGCACAGGCCCTACCAGGCTGGGGACACGCACCACTGGTTTGGTGCGAGGAGCAGGTATGGGCCGTACCGGTCTGTGAAGGCACACTGGCGGCACAGTGCGTAAAGCCGGCGCATAGCCTGGTGCCTGCACGGTCAAACGCTCCTCAAAGCATGTGCGGGGAGTTGGCTCTGCTAAACCTGGCTCCGCCAGCCTCTGCTCTAAGGACCGAGCTCTCTGCTGCTGGAGGGTTAACTCCTCTCTCAGCTCCTCCTGTTGCCTGGCCAGCTCCTCTCTCCGTGCATCCACTGACTCCTTCTCCCTGTGGGCCTCCTGCAGTGCCTCCTTCTGAAGGGAGAGCTCCTGCTCCCTCTTAACTAACAGCTCCCGTAAGGTGGTGGTCTCCTCTCTCAGAGTACTGAGCTGCAGGTCTTGGAGGGCTTCTATCATAGCGGCTTCTTCTATCGCTATCTCCCTCTCCACCATCAGCCCTTCCAGGGTCTCCTGCTGCTCCGCCAACCACCCCGTGTGCCCCCCCAATTTTTCTTTCTTGGGGCTGCCTCTTGGGCTTCCTTCGTGATCGGGACCTTTTGAGTCGCCGTTTTTTCTCTCCTGCCTGGGCTTCTTCCTTCGCCCAGGGTCGCTTACTGGCTAATATCTCCTCCCATGTCCAGAATGTTTTCCCCACCTGTGTCCAGCATGTCTGCTCCTCCTGGCCACGCTGCTTGGTCCGTTGGTGGTGGGATCTTCTGTCACGTTCGTTGTGTAAAGGATTGGACCAAGGTGCAGTGTGGTATGCGTACATAGTCGTTTATTTTAATAAACACCGACAAAATAACAAAATCCAACAGAACGTGAAGTTCAAGAGGCTAAACATCAAACAAGCCAAACAGAAACAAGATCCCACAACTAAGGTAGGCAACATGGCTGCCTAAGTATGATCCCCAATCAGAGACAACGACCGACAGCTGCCTCTGATTGGGAACCACACCTGGCCAACATAGAAATATATAAATTAGATTTCATACCCTGACCAACCCAACTAGAGATCTCAATGTCAGGGCGTGACAATGGCATGAGGCCCCCATTTTATTTTGTTAGAATGTTTGAGTCATTCAGATAGCATAAGAACAAAGCATAAGCCATGGCAAAATGTGTATAATTTCAGGAAATTTGCTTTAAAACTAAAAATTCTCTCTGCCCAATGGCAAAATATGTAGAGTTGCAGGAAACTAGCTTTAAAACAACAAAATGTTGTCTCTGCAGCCAAGAGAAGAGCCTCTAAAACCACGCCATTGGCCACCCCTCCCCCCCTTTAACTTTGTCACCGTTGTTAAAATAAATCCTAAGGGAAACACTGGTCTTACACACTGCTATGGTCCTTAACCTCGAAGACCAGTCACTAAAGTAGCCTGATCTTTGCCCCCACCCCCTCGGACACACCCACACATGCTCATGTCAACATTGGCCACTGCAGCTATTACTCATCATGACAGGCCCATTATCACCTGCACCTATTGATGTACACAGTGAACTCTGTATCTGCTTTGTTAACTTTCAAACCAGGGAAGGGTGCATTGACAGCAACATCATGTAAGTTCAAGTATCAGAACTGTATTTTCAATGGATGTGATTTAAAGCCTATTTAGAGCACAGGCTATTGAGTTCTCAACTCAACATTGTATCCCTATGCGAGTCATTTGACCTGGTGGATTTGTTACAGGTCAAAAAGATAAGGTGACCATAGATAAACGTTAGAATGGGATGTCATCATAAAAGATCATGGGGAAAGTCTCTTCCCTCAGAGTTAAGGATCTTTAACCCATTGGGCTGTAGTAGTCTCTACCCCCATGTGGCATACGGGCTCCATAAGTGGACTCGTGTACCTGGTGAGATTTGCAAGTGAAAGGCGAGGCAAGGCTGCATGCTAGTGGTCTGTAATTCGGGAAAGAAAAAAAGAAAACATAGGACTCTGGGAATACAAGAGGAAAGTACGACATGATCATGGACTCCAGTTTCAATGTGAGGGGAAATCTTCCCTTTGAACCCTCTTAAAACCAGTGCCCCCTCTTCACCCGACATCTCCAAGAACGAGGGTTTTTGGACAGTTGCCTAGCTTATGATGAATATAATGCTGCCATTTAATTGTGTTTTTATGAAAGAGGATATGATGCACAGTCAGGAAGTGACATACTTGGCCATTGTTGAGACAGAGGTTCCTCTCATGGCCCATAACCTCTCCCCTTGGGCAAGGACAGGTCAGAGTTCACTCATGCTGTCGGAAACACTGGATGTGGACTTTGTTTACATGGCATGGGAGAGCCATATTTACGCATATGGACTAGCCTAAATGATGGCGTGATTGACTGGTATTGTTTAGAATAAAAATAAATAGGAATACTATCTTCCTTTGCAATACATAGAAATGCCATGTTTTGGGTTTTTATCTCTTCAGACACATTGACTGTTGTCACTCAACAAAACCACAAAACAAAGATATGTGGTTAGCGCAGCCATTACTTCTGTCAGGCCACTGACGCTCATGGAAATAGATGAGGTCTGTTCTATCGTCAAAGTTTTTCTTCTTTAAACATCCTAAAATCTGTTATTTTACTGGGACATTTACTAGTGTCTCTCAGACACTGGCTTATTGAGAGATCCTCTCTGTGCCTTTTATCTTTGCATGTTCCCACATGCTCTCCAGCCATGGTGCAACTTATTTTCTATTTTTCCCATAAGGTACAGGGTAAATATTTTTTTTACATGTCTTTGGGTGATTTCACTGTTCCCTGATAGTGGTGATAATATCTCCAGTATGACTCACGACTTTGGTTTTCTTCTCCTTGTTCCGTTGAAATAACAAAGCCGGCTTCCAAACAAAGCAGGCTCTTTGTTTTCGATCTGCATGATCAAGCTTTAGTGTGTTATTCAGAACTCCTTTTATAGGTAGTGAGAGAGGAATACAGAGTGGACTCTGGGATGACTTTGTGAATTACGTCAGGGTATTCAGAGGCCCGAAATCAACATGGAAACCTCAAGGGAAATGTTGCCTTCATTAAGAGATTTATAAGCCTATATTTGGGATTGACATTGGACAAGTTATAAATTAATGACAGCATGAGTTCTCGATGTCCCAGAGACTATCTGCTCAGCTCAGGTCATGGAGAACCCCGGGGTAGTGAGGTATGAAGCAAGATGAATTAGCAGGCTAACTTTGGTCTAAGCAACTCCTGATTTTATCTGGTGCTCAAACAAAGCTGAACTTAAAGGAAACACCATAATACAGAGCTTCTCTAACTAGCCCAGCACCAAGAAGAGCAGTGGTTACCAACCTTTTCTGAGCCAAGATCACTTTCGCAGTCAATAAAGCAAGCCGAGATCTACCACTCCGATAAAAAAAAATTAATAATTGACTTAAAAAATGGAACATTGACCTAATAAAAACAGTTTTCTAGGAATGAGGTTTGTGCAGTAGGCCTAATACATTATCACAGCATATTGGCTATATGCCTGGCTTGGCCTGCCAATATTATTATTCTCAGGCAATATTATATTTCAAAACTCTAGCTTTGATAACAAAATAAATAAATTGGTGTAGTAGGCAGGCACAGCTGAGCATAAATTGAAATAATACTTTATTTTACTGGACTGATGGGACCTGCATCTGATGTTCATGGTGCTTTCAAGACAACTGTGAACTTTGAATTCGAGTCGCACCGCATCCACATCTACCTCATGC
The DNA here is from genome assembly GCF_020615455.1 of Coregonus clupeaformis. NCBI lineage: Eukaryota > Metazoa > Chordata > Actinopteri > Salmoniformes > Salmonidae > Coregonus > Coregonus clupeaformis. The sequence continues at coordinate 26,709,248 of NC_059192.1, forward strand.
ACAAATTCATGTTGTTCCTACGACCAGAGAAAGTGAAATATTCCTCGATATTAAAATAGACATGACGAGCTGCTAATAATAGTAATACAAACGCAGGGCTATCAAAACACTTGGCTACTCATTAATTGCAGCTGCAGTGCCAGTGGAAGTATGGAGAAACATGTTTTATGTTTTGTAATAGTGTTGAATAAAAACAGTGACAGTGCTGAAATAAAAACGTAAACATGAACTCACTCATAAAAACCGCAGCTCTTTGCCCATTGTCTCTCTCTGGTCATGGTTTTATAAAAGTTATGAAATCTCACGTAGGCTAGTACCAAACTTTACTGTGGCCATGGTCGTGGAAGCTATAGGCACGGTGATTGGAGCTATCGGATTGGCCAGCGCAGTAAGTACTCTATTAAGCCAGAGATCTCCCAGTCGGCCCGGGTAGACAGAGTTTGTATTTTCATACAAATGAAATGGTTCAAAATGGGAACACTTTGCCTACCCATTGCACAGGGCTTCTGAATCAAGTGCACCTACTGCCAACAGCGCAACACCAATAAAAAAAGGGAGCGCAAGCCTTTATCGTTGGCTTTCCTACAGAAATGTTTGGTGATCGTCTAGGAATGCCTTGAAGATCGACTGGTTGGTGACCACTGAAGTAGAGCTGATCAAGAAAATCCAATTTTGTTTCCAAATATTCCATAAAAAGTTGGAGCAAGTTTGTAAACTCATAAAGCCAAATAACCCCAGGGATTCCTGTTGTCCTTAAATCATCACGGGCTAGAATGAAATGTTTAACCTTTATTTAACTAGAGAAGTCAGTTAAGAACAAATTCTTATTTACAATGACGGCCTACACCGGCCAAACCCGGACGACGCTGGGCAAATTGTGCGCTGCCCTATGGGACTCCCAATCAAGGCCGGTTGTGATACAGCCTGGAATCGAACCAGGGGGTCTGTAGTGACGCCTCAAGCACTGAGATGCAGTGCCTTAGACCACTGCGCCACTTGGGAGCCCAAATTGAGCAGGGAGGGGAAGGTGCACTGCTTCAAATTGGTTTAGCATTTATTAAGGTACAGTGCCTTCAGAAAGTATTCATACCCCTCCCTGTTACAGCCTGATTTTCTTTTTTTCTCACCCATCTACACACAATACCCCATAATGATAAAGTGAAAACATGTTTTTAGAATGTTTTGCAAACTTGTTGAAAATGTAAATACAGACATATGTAAATTAGATAAGTATTCACACCCCTGAGTCAATACTTTGTTGAAGCACCTTTGGCGGCGATTACAGCTTTGAGTCGTCTTGTGTATGTCTGTATCAGCTTTGCACATCTGGATTTGGGAATTTTCTCCCATTCTTCCTTGCAGATTTTCTCAAGCCCTGTTAAGTTAGATGGGGAGCGGCGGTGAACAGCAAGTCTTTCCACATGTTTTCAGTGGGATTCAAGTCTTTGCTTTGGCTGGGCCACTCAAGGACTTTCATATTCTTGTTCTGAAGGCATTCCAGCGTTGCTTTGGCTGTATGCTTGGGGTCATTGTCCTGTTGGAACGTAAATCTTCGCCCCCAGTCTAAGGTCGTTTGCACTCTGAAGCAGGTTCTCATCAAGGATTTGCCTGTATTTGGCTCTATTCATTGTTCCCTCTATCCTTACCAGTCTTCCAGTCCCTGCTGCTGAAAATCATCCCCATAGCATGATGCTGCCACCACCATGCTTCACAGTAGGGATGGCGTTAGAAGGGTGATGAGCTGTGCCTGGTTTTCTCCAGACATAGCGCTTTGCATTCAGGCCAAAGAGTTCAATTTTTGTCTCATCAGACCTCAGAATATTTTGCCTTATGCTCGGAGTTTGTAGTTCTGTCAGAGTGGTCATTGGGTTCTTGGGTTCTCATCACAATTCTATCTCAGAGATCTATGGACAGTTCCTTGGACTTCATGGTATACAGTAGTTTCTGCTCTGACATGCATTGTCAACTGTGGGACCTTATATAGACAGGTGTGTTTCTTTCTAAATCATGTCCAAACAGTTTAATTGGCCACAGGTGGACTCCAATCAAGTTGTAGTGACGTCTCAAGGATGATCAAAGGAAAATGGATGCATCTGAGCTCAATTAAAAAAAAAAAAGATTTTTTTTGGGGGGAATGTCATAGCAAAGAGGTGTGAATACTTATGTAAATGAGATGTTTCTGTATTTCGTTTTCAATACATCTGCTAAAATTTCTAAACATGTTTTCACTTTGTCATTATGGGCTATTCTGTGTAGATGGGTGAGAAAAAAATCGACTTACCGGTAATCCTTTTTGAATCCAGGCAGTAACACAACAAAATGTGGAATAAGTCAAGGGGTATGAATACTTTTCTGAAGGCACTGTAAGTCAATGAATGGCTGGTTGTAGGGAATGCCTCTCCGCAGCTAGGGCCTGGCAGCAAATCCTACACAAGGTAAGCTAATAGTTTTCATCCAGTAGATTTGCACAGTATGGGTTTTTCGGCTGATGTCTTCAAGCTGTTCCAGTGGAGGTACTGTGGTCCTCATTGTTACAACAGTTTGATAGGTGGAGGAGGGTGAGGTCAAGGTGAAGTTAGACACACACATGCTTGCTCACATACACACTCAAACACCGATTTCCTGTGTAATATTTCCCAGCCTTATTTTCGAGAGGAAGGGGGGAGAGTCAAATTTCTTGGTCCAGTATTTGGTTCTGCAGGTGGTTGGTATATATTGGGAGATTTATTAACCCCTGTCACCATTACAGAAATGGTCCCCCCAAGGCTGAGCTAATTTATTCTACTAGTGCTGGGAATTGCCAGGGACCTCACGGTACGATATTATCACAATACTTAGGTGAAGATACGATATGTAGCCTATTGCGATACTCACAATTCTATATGTATTGTGATTCGATACTGTAATTTTATTTCGATTTGATGTTCCAAACATATTGCTCAACATACAGTATGTCTGCAGCAGAGGGACAAGAGAGAGCCATGAGAAAACAAGTTTTGATCAGTCATGGAAATAAAAGTTCTGAGAACAAATGTGCTCCCTATTTAAAAAGAAGATGGAGAATAAGCTATGAAGGAAAAATACTGTTTTGGTGCGGGTACAGCAAACTAGTGCAAAAATTATATTGTGATTTTGTCAATACGGTATATCGTCAAAAATAATATCCCGATATGTAACTGTATCGACCCCCCCATTACTATATTCTACAGTCTGACACCCACCTCTCCTTTTCTCCCACTTCCATCCACTACCTTCTCCCTTTTTGCAACCCCTCTCCCTTTCTCCTCTCCTCTCTCTCATCCCACCTACTTTCTTCTGACCCCCTCTTGAACAACCCTACCCCCACACTTTCTTTCCCCCTCTTTCTTCTCTCCTGTAGAGTCCTTGCCTCTCTACTCTCCCTACTCTCTATTACTGACCCAGATGTGGTAAATTAACCCTTGCCCTTTACTGTAGGGATCCAAGAGGGTCACGTTAACCCCCAGTACCTGCCCCCACTTATATAAACATACCTCCACATACCCATTACTCTCTCTCCGGCTCCTGGGGTGTCTTTGTGCTTTGTGTATAGAGTGTTTTGGGCATGCAGATGGTGCACATGGTTGTGTGGATTTTTATTGGTGTTGTCAGCTGGTGTGAGTTTATGTGCGTCCATAATTGTGGAACATCTCTTAAGCCAAGTGGCGTTTGCTGATTTTATAAAACTGTGCAGTGCTTACCGTAGTAAACACGGAATGATTTGTGGCGTTGGATGCCACTCAAGTCCAGATTAAGCAAGTATATTTGCCTCCAGTTTAAGTGAATGTTGAGAAACTGTAGATTGAGAATTTCTGTTGGATGGCTATTCTCCCACTCTTTTTCTGATCCTCTCTCACACACACACTCTCTCTCTCCCTTTTCCTCCATGTGAGTGGATTAAATATCCTTGAGAGGTTATGTGAGAGTCTCAATGCGGCAGTCAGCTGTGGGGCCTGTATTGTCTTTGAGCTGAGTTGGCTGACTTCACTCTCACCGGGGGTTCATTAGCTGGGGTTGGGCTAGGCAGGGTTGGGCTCTTGTTTATCCAGGCTGTTACATCCAGTTCCCATTGCACCCAACAGAGACTGCATGTATCCTAATGGCCCAGTCCTGGTGATTTAAGTGTTTGGAAGTCTCACAAAGCCTTTTTGCTTGTTGCACTACAAATGTTGTCTCTCTTGATTGTTTCAACAGTGAGATGATTTGAAAGAAGTGATCCATCATCCTTCGAGGGGAGGCCAATTGCAAAACCATCAACATCTGAACAACTCTTGTGACTCCCTTGATCTGGTGGTGTCCAGTGGAGATAAGGAGGCTCCTCAAACCCCCAGACATTGAGAGAAAGCGAGAGGACTTAAAAGGAGGCACAACAAAATGGATGCCGTAGACACCCTCCAGAACTCTGCCTTGGAGACCAAGGCTGAGCGCATCGCCCGCTACAAAGCCGAGAGGAGGAGAGAGCTGGCAGAGCGTTACGGAAACACAGAGGAAGTCACCTCTAAATACACCAGGAGGGACAGAAATGCTGGTGAGACCTCTGAGAAAGAGAAGCCAGAGGACAAAAGCTCCAGGTCCGAGCAGACTTTATCTAGCCGGGCCTCCAGGAATAGGACGGAAGACCGCGAAGAGTCTGTTGACAGCGAGTCCTCCCAGGAGACAGGGGGCGATGAGGAGGCCCAAACGGATACACCTGCCCCCTCAAAACCTGCTGCCACCAAGAGGCTTAACTCTAATCACAGGTGAGTCCAGTCAACTCCCCTTGTCCACTCCTAGCTCTTTTGATGCCTCCACCCGCCTGGTTTCAATTGACAGTTGTGCTGCCAGAGGGCTTGGACGTTGCTATGGGGGCCTTTGGGGCATCCTGTCTGGAGACTAATCTAGGGGAAAGCTTCCCTTGTCAGTGGTTCACCACCATACACCCCTTCTTATAAAATATCAGGATAGGTTAGTCATGCTGCTATCATATCACTCCTCTTTGGAGGGAACCATTCTGGAATATCCATAGTTGGACAAATTCAGTCATGGCGCAAATGCTTTTGCTGAGACATGTTTTGCTGCATGTTATGACATCTGAGCTTCTTGTTGTGGTTCAATTTACAGCTATTCATCGGAATGGGAGTGTTTAGCCTTTTCGAGAATAAACAACATGGAAATGCTGCATGGGGAGTGGAGATTTGGGGACAAAACTCATTCGCTGCCAACAATGTCCTCGACGTCTGAACATGGATGAAGCAAAACATGTCCTTTCCTCTATTTGGGATCTTTTCCCTGTAATCAGCCCAAATATTCTGCTGAGTGCACATAAGCCTGTTGGCTCCTGACAAGCAGCCTGAGGGGATGAGTGTAGCAGAGGAGGGGGGAGATGGACAGAGTGAAAAGAGGAGAGAATGAGTGAGAGTATGGGTTGAATTTGAATGTGTTAGAACATGCACTGTAGTTTGTGCCAAAGCTTCCAGCCCCGTCCTTATTGAACTAGATAAGTCTGACTGACTGCTCGTAAGATCTTATCGTCTCCTTATTACATGTTGATTAGAAAAGGCATGCACTCATTATATTATGTTGCAATGCCCTCCTGTAAGACCTGTGGCATTTGACATGTTTCTTCACATGCAGTCAAAGTGTAGTTATGCAAAGATTATATTCAGTTTGTGGTTAGTCGTCTCAGACAAGTGTTGTCGTGCTTGCATGTCACTTAAAAGTCTTATCACACATTCTGACCTAACCAGACTCTTTGTGGCCCATGCTGTTGAATGACACCGTAACAATGTTGTTTGTGATTGCAGGTGCTGGAGCGGGTGTTAAGTAGGGCAGGTATGTTGTTGTGTTCAGGTATGCTCAGAAGTAATGGTCAGGCTGGTTTGCACACATTCACGGAACCCTCTGACGACTGTGGTTGTCTAAAAGTAGAATGGTTTAAAGGAAGCCATTTGTTACCATATCTGTTCTGTCTGGAATGGATAGTGAAAGACAGTCATACTTTATCTTAGTGGGTGGGTGGTAAGGCTGACCCCATTTAGTCGACTGGTCGATAGGCTGTTGGTCGACCAATATTTTTTTAGTCGAGCAATGGCAATATAAAAAAAAACAGCATGAATGGCACACGAGACACCTGTCTAATTCACGCCTGTCTGTGGATTAATCCATTGCGGGGATGGCACACCAGTATCACCAGTAGTACATTTAGCCTACTGTTAATTCCCATAATTTCTAATCTAATGCTCGTTTGGTTATGGAAATTTATGTTAATGCATACAATATATTATTATTACAGTCTTACCGTTGTCATTGTAGGAGTGGACACGTTGTTTGCAGAGCGCACAACCTAGGCTACACTTGTGAGAAAAAAGTTTGGGTTTATTTCATTCCATTTACGAGTTGTCAATCTATTAACTGTCTTTTGTTTGTAGCGCTTCTGTCAATCTTGAGTAAGGACATGCACCTGATTACGCATAGAAGTAGACCTAGGCTACCTGGCCTGTGTGCAAATGTAGGCCTATAAATGTGCCCACTTGGGGATCTGATACTATTTCTGATTGTCTTAACTCACCATCACTGTGGAGCTTCTCAAAGTAATTTTTTCTTCACCTCAAATAGCCAGTAAACGTAGTCTGTTTTTACATCTATTGAGAATGACAATAGATCCTCAATGTAGCCTATTTTAAAAATATTTCCAGCTCCCTCCCTTTCGATAACCACTCAGGATGAAAGGGGGAAAAAATCATGCTCTGATCCGGTGGAAACATCATAAAATATCAGATTACTTCTTATCCCTTGTGCAAATAGCCTACAGCTGTGTCGGTCTGTCAGGAGCTCACTGGCGCTCAAAACTCTGAGGGCCCAGAATATTTTGTACAATGTTGCAAGTTTGCTAGCACGAGCTTCGGCCCGGACCAAGTTAATAGTTGATAGGCTACAATGTTTCAAGTTCGTTGCAGACAGGCCATGTGTAGCCAATGTGATTTATAGGATATTTATTTTTATCTGGATATTTTCTACCTGCAGGTTGCAATGTTTTTATTTGTTGGCTTTAAGTAGGCTATTTATACATATTGGCAATGGCAATAAAGTTACTTTTATTATTTTAGATTTGTGTAATTTTCATTTACATGAAATTGATTTTGATATATGAAGACTTTATTATAAATGAAATGAAACTGTTCCACGAAAATGTGCATATGGAAATCATAACTGGCAAGCAGATCAGTAGAAATGGTACAATAACTTGGCACTCCAAATGAAAAAGATTGCCGACCGCTGGTGTAGCCTATTACCGGCAATTTCAGGAGCCTAATGACAGAATCTGCGAAGGCCAGCAGCAGCGGGCAGCGGGAGGAGGAGGAGGGTCGGGAACAGGTTTAAAAAAAAAAAAAAAATGTCTACTGGTTTGGCTATATTGAGCTCTGGCTCCCTCGTTAGTAATTTCTGTGTCTTAATTTTTAATCGCAGTGCTTAAAGCATAAGACAAGCTCAGGAGCCTACATATAGTTGACTTTATTCAAACATTAGGGTGTGAAATACACTCTTGGTCTACCAATATTTTTTTTTAGTCTGGGACAGCCCTAGTGGGTGGGTGGTCAAACCTCTCTTCCTCGGCCAAGTGTTGTTTTGTGCTGTGTAAACCCATGCAGTGCTTGTAGTAAACACCAGTAATTGTGGTGTTGGGAGTGATTCAATTCCAGATTAACCAAAGACTGGCCTCCAGGCTTGGCGGTAAACCGCATTTGACTATATACCAGTATTGATGCATGGACTGGTTTGGATTTATACTTTACTTTTACGTAACGGTATTTCAATGTTTAGTACGGTATTTCAATGTTTAGTTTGTTAAATATTAAATGCCAAAAGCATCCTAGAAATCGGTTCAATGCCCCTTGTGGCGGGATTAAGAACTGCCATTGAATCTGTTTACATTTACATTTTAGTCATTTAGCAGACGCTCTTATCCAGAGCGACTTACAGTTAGTGAGTGCATACATTTTCATACTGGCCACCCGTGGGAAACGAACCCACAACCCTGGCGTTGCAAGCGCCATGCTCTACCTACTGAGCTACAGGGGACTATTGAACATAATTCGTCATAGAGAAGAATTATCCTGATAAAAGTAAAGGGACTTCTTCCTCAAAATACAAGCGTACAAAGACAAAACAAATGTGGGACAGTGTGGAAATGATAACTAATGAGTGAAGGAAATGCAGACATTGAAAATGCTGAATCATTTTTGGTTGAAGTTTGATTGTTTTATACTGTTCAATCAGAAGAGAGAGAGACCCATAAAAACCACTTAGAATGTTTTAGTTGCCACCCTAGGGTCATGCACTACTCATTAAGCATATTTAGAACTTGTATTATTCAAAAACATAAAATACCGTCAAAAATGATAAATATCGTGATATGATATTTTGGCCATATCGCCCAGCCCTACCTCCAGTTAAGCATTATTTTTCAATGGTAGTTTATAGGGATGTAATGATTCACTGATGCGCATCGGGCCCCGATTCAAATGTTTAAGATACGACTGCATCGGTCTGCGGACCCCAAACTGATCCAAATGTTAGCATGCATCGCTCAGAAATTATTTTGTTGTTCATATTACTTTCTTTCTACCTTTCGAAAATACCTCATCTTCTGTGACAACTGATGCGTCCTCTCCTTCAGTGTCGAACTAAGCATGTAACTGTGTTGACAGTCATTGATCTACAAGTCATTTTGCATGCTGAACAACCCCAGGGAATATCAGTAGCCTGTGCCAAGATTCATGCACTGACCAATCCGAGGTAGGCGGCCTATTCCTGATCTTGCACATCTGCGCGGCACCTTCAGCATTCAAATGCTAAAATGGCTTGCGCAATATTAGGTTTTATTAGTTGAGTGACAACCTATGTGATTTGCTAGGTTATTGTTATCTAGGCGCTGTTGAAAATTGTGTTTTACTGGACTAAAAGTAAGCTACCAGAGACCCAACTCTCATCTGGCTATAGGCTACATGCTTAAAGGGGCTTACAATAGATTTGATTTTTCAGGTTCACCATCAGCAATAGTTTTGGTAGTTTTGCTTTAAACAAAAAGTGTATATTGTCATTTTTAGATATACAGGGTAAAGTTGATAATTTCATAACAAGGATAGCAATCACTTTGCGAGGCGCACTGCATGGCCAAAGCAGAGGAGAAAATAAGATCACTAAACATCCAAATGGTCAAAACCATTAGATTTTGAGATTGGGGGGTGAAATCCAAAATTGTGCTATAAATATTAATTGGCTATGTCATAGCTAATTTGTAAATGATAAATATTGGTACATTACTAGCTCAAACACTTAATCTGCAAAATTGACAAGTTAATTAGTGGGTGATGGCGATTTCAGAACCAAAGTGGGGGGACACAAAACAGGCTACATTTTACCCCTTAATCTGATAGTGGTTAGTGGGTTGGTAGATGCCTAGTCTCCTTTATGGCTCAGCTCAGGTGCAGCATAAAAAAACTCAGCAAAAAAAGAAACGTCCTCTCACTGTCAACTGCGTTTATTTTCAGCAAACTTAACATGTGTAAATATTTGTATGAACATAACAATATTCAACATATTTTTACTAATTATCTTTCATTAGGCCAGGGCTCTCCAACCCTGTTCCTGGAGAGCTAGGTCCTGTAGGTTTTTGCTCTAATCCTAATCTAGCACACCTGAATCTAATAATTAGCTGGTTGATAGCAGGGCTGGGAATTGGCAGGGACCTCACGATATTATCACGATACTTAGGTGCTGATACGATATGTATTGCGATTCTCACGATTTTATATGTATTGCGATTTTATTGCGATTTGATGTTCCAAACATTGCTCATTGCTGCAGAGAGACTAGAGAGCATAAAGGTTCTGAAAATATGTTGGCTCACTATTAAAAAAGCAGATGAACAAGCTATAGGATGAAAAATACCTGAATATTGGCGCAGGTACAGCTGCAAGCGCTAGCTAACGCTACCTAAAGTAGGAGCATTTTAGTATTTCATTTTATTTTTACAAATCGATTCTTGGAGTCAAATATCGACATGATATTGCGTTATGTAACTATCGATTCTTTTTTAATTAAACATTTTTTCTTCCCCTATCACTAGTTGATAAGCCTAATCAGGTCAGTTACCACTGGGGTTGGAGCAAAAACCTACAGGAGGGTAGCTCTCCAGGAACATGGTTGGAGAGCCCTGCACTATGCCCTTTTGTACTAACACAATTATCATTCAGGCTTTGTGATGATTATCAAAGATGGTGTCTGTCTGGTAGCTGAGAGCATGACAATCTCTGCGTGATTCAGAGAGACGAGTGTTCTGTCTCTGTCTAAGTCAGTATTTCCTAACTCCAGTGTTACAGTACCCCTGACAGCACACATTTTGTTTGTATCCCCGGACAAGCATACTTGATTGAACTTGTCAACTAATCATCAAGCCCTCAATGAGTTGAATCAGGTGTTTTTGTCTGTGGCTACAACAAAAATGTGTGCTGTTGGGGTTACTCGAGGACCGGAGTTGGGGAAACACTGGTCTAAGTGTTTGATTTATGACTTCTCTGGTTTACTCTGGCTGTCTGTTTTTCTTTAAATGTTTTCCAACTTCCTCCCCCATCTTTCACTCACCATTATTCTTTCCTACTTTTTTTTGTATTTTTCTCATTTTTCTTGTTCTTCTTGTTCTTCTCTGTTTGGACACTAGCATGGACACGCTGCATGTCGTGGCCCCTCCCCTTCACCCGCCAGTAAAGCCAGGGGCGGGGTCAACCACGCGTCGCCGACCCCTCCGGTTGCTAAGGGGGGTGTCTGAAGGGGGCCGCATGGCTAGCGGGCGTTTTCGGACGCAACCGGTGACCGCCAGCGACGTCACAGCGAGTCAATGGTAGGGTTCAAGGAAGAGCCACTAGTCCCCAATAGACAACGTTAGCTTGATGCTCACTGTGCCGAGCTCAAGTGTAGTGGACAAGTGTAGAGACGCATAAAGGATAGTATAGCTGTGTGTGTGTCTGTTTGTGTGCGAGGGCATGCAACCAGTTGCTAAATCAGTTACTTTTAGTGAAAAAAGCTATCCTTGCTGTGGTCAATAATGTAGCCGCTTTACTTCGATACTAACCTAGTTGTCGTTGCAGTGTCCCGTTTTCTGGTTCAGCATCACCCTCTATTCCAATGTGCACTTTGCCCCCTTACCCAGCTATCCCCTCCAGGCCCTTATGTGTTCAAACCAGCTTCCTTCCTTGTGTTACATCATCGTCCGTCCCCACATCAGCAGCTCTCAATCCGAATTTAACGGCAATTACTTATAGATGAACAGCTGTCTTCAAATGGTTCAGTTTCGCTGTTATTATGGGTCATGATGTGGCTGTGGGTGCATGGATACACAGTGTGATCAGTCTTTCTAACCTCCAGGAATTCATGTTGAATTGAACATTTTGAGGCGATGGTAAGTAGCCTTCTTCCCTGCAAAATTCCTGTTGGAGGATTCCCTCCATGCTTATTCCTTCATGATTTCGGGAGCCCTCCAACCGGGATTTCTGGAAAACATGGTAATTTTGGGAAAGTTACAGAAATGTTGCAACTTTACATGGCTACGTCTTTCTTCATGACCTTATGTGACCCTCTGTCTGTCTGTCTGTGTGTGTGTGTGTGTGTGTGTGTGTGTGTGTGTGTGTGTGTGTGTGTGTGTGTGTGTGTGCCTGCCTGCGTCTGCGCGTGCCTCAGGGTTTCCATTAGGAAAATGTTGCGCCGGACAATGTGACTGGTAAGACTTCAATTTACCGGCCATTTCAGAAATGTATCAGACCCATATGCATTGGGTGCATAACCCATTAGGTCGTCCACTAGGGCTGACCCCAATTAGTCAACTGGTCCGTTATTTGGTCGTTAGGCTGTTGGTCGATTGAGATTTGTTTTAGTCGAGCAGTAACAAATATAAATATAAATATATATATATATATATATATATATATATATATATACAGTGGGGAAAAAAAGTATTTAGTCAGCCACCAATTGTGCAAGTTCTCCCACTTAAAAAGATGAGAGAGGCCTGTAATTTTCATCATAGGTACACATCAACTATGACAGACAAATTGAGAAAAAAAAATCCAGAAAATCACATTGTAGGATTTTGAAGTGAATTTATTTGCAAAGTATGGTGGAAAATAAGTATTTGGTCACCTACAAACAAGCAAGATTTCTGGCTCTCACAGACCTGTAACTTCTTCTAAGAGGCTCCTCTGTCCTCCACTCGTTACCTGTATTAATGGCACCTGTTTGAACTCGTTATCAGTATAAAAGACACCTGTCCACAACCTCAAACAGTCACTCTCCAAACTCCACTATGGCCAAGACCAAAGAGCTGTCAAAGGACACCAGAAACAAAATTGTAGACCTACACCAGGCTGGGAAGACTGAATCTGCAATAGGTAAGCAGCTTGGTTTGAATAAATCAACTGTGGGAGCAATTATTAGGAAATGGAAGACATACAAGACCACTGATAATCTCCCTCGATCTGGGGCTCCACGCAAGATCTCACCCGGTGGGGTCAAAATGATCACAAGAATGGTGAGCAAAAATCCCAGAACCACACAGGGGGACCTAGTGAATGACCTGCAGAGAGCTGGGACCAAAGGTAACAAAGCCTACCATCAGTAACACACTCCGCCAGGGACTCAAATCCTGCAGCGCCAGACGTGTCCCCCTGCTTAAGCCAGTACATGTCCAGGCCAGTCTGAAGTTTGCTAGAGTGCATTTGGAGTGATCAGAAGAGGATTGGGAGAATGTCATATGGTCAGATGAAACCAAAATATAACTTTTTGGTAAAAAACTCAACTCGTCGTGTTTGGAGGACAAAGAATGCTGAGTTGCATCCAAAGAACACCATACCTACTTTGAAGCATGGGGGGCGAAACATCATGCTTTGGGGCTGTTTTTCTGCAAAGGACCAGGGCGACTGATCGTTTAAAGGAAAGAATGAATGGGGCCATGTATCGTGAGATTTTGAGTGAAAAACCTCCTTCCATCAGCAAGGGCATTGAAGATGAAACGTGGCTGGGTCTTTCAGCATGACAATGATCCCAAACACACCGCCCAGGCAACGAAGGGTGGCCCAGTAGAAGCCTTTTCAAGGTCCTGGAGTGTAGCCAGTCTCCAGATCTCAACCCCATAGAAAATCTTTGGAGGGAGTTGAAAGTCCGTGTTGCCCAGCGTGACGGCCCCAAAACATCACTGCTCTAGAGGAGATCTCGCATGGAGAATGGGCCAAGAATACCAGCAACAGTGTGTGAAAACCTTATGAAGACTTACAGAAAGCGTTTGACCTGTGTCATTGCCAACAAAGGGTATATAAAAAGTTATTGAGAAACTTTTGTTATTGACCAAATACTTATTTTCCACCATAATTTGCAAATGAATTCATAAAAAAATCCTACAATGTGATTTTCTGGATTTTTTTCTCATTTTGTCTGTCATAGTTGGCGTGTACCTATGATGAACATTACAGGCCTCTCATCCTCTTTTTAAGTGGGAGAACCTGACAATTGGTGGCTGACTAAATACTTTTTTCTCACTGTATATATATATATATATATATATATATATATTATATATATATATATGGTGAACTAATCCATTGCGGAGGCCTAGACTAAAAGGCCATTTATGCTTGATCCGAAAATGTGGTCGTAGGCTCCATATGGAGGGTATGATGCAATTACGGCGCCTCCAGAGGCATGCAGAGGCCAAATCGAGCTCCGTACCGCTTCGCCATGCGCATCCCACATTTTTTAACAATGCGGAGGGTTCTGTATAGCTCCCCATTGATATGATTGGTTGACGGTAAGTGGGGGCGGTACATCCTGTAGAAAACACAAACTCACTTCCTTGACAACAGCTCTGCACGGCTCCGCGAAGCACAAGAAGAATGAATGCCCTGACTTCTGCTGAGGCCGTATCACCGTAAATGCTGCATGGCCAATGCAAACGTCGGATTGACCGTGCACCTAGATGCACAATGCACTTCTCTCTCCAGAATGCGTGCTATCCCGCCAATTTGTGCACATTAATTGTTTCATAACTTAATTGTGTGAATTGTTTGCATTTGATTGTTAGTGTATGTCAATTCCCCATTACATATATCACCAGCAGTACATTTACCGTTCTACAATGTTTGTTACTTTGGTTATGGTAATTTCTGTTAATGCATTCAATATTATTATCCCAGTCTTCCCGTTATCATTATCGGAGTGGACACATTGTTTGCAGAGTGCACAACCTATGCTACGCTTGTGAGAAACATGTTTTGGTTTATTTCATTCCATTTACGAGTTTTGTCAATTTAGTCATTGGCTTTTGTTTGAGTAGGGACGTGCATGCATAGAAGTAGGCCTATAGGCTACCTGGCCTGCACGCAAATGTAGGCATATAAATGTGCCCATTTGGGGATCTGATAGTATTTCTGATTGGCTTAACGCACCACCACTAATGACCCGTGGAGCTTCTCAAAGTAATGTTTTCTTCAACTCAAATAGCAAGCAAACAAAGTCTGTTTTTACATCCATTGAGAATTACAATAGTTCCTCAATGTATTTGAAAAATCTACTACTCACCATGAAATGGAAAAATGTCATGCTCTGATCCAGTGGAAAGGTAATAAAATAGGCCTACCTGATTACTTCTTATCAGTGCTTGACTTGGACTGAAATAGGTTCAGGTACTCATTTTGGGTGCTGGTACTGTTTATACTTAGGTGCAGGAGCTCCACAATACTTTTGAGCTAATATTCTATAAGAGGGACAAGAGCTCAAGCAGTAGAACATTTGAGGTGCCGGTACTCAGCTCCGGTGAGCTCCTGCCCAAGTCAAGCACTGCTTCTTATCCCTTGCGTAAATAGCCTACAGCTGTGTCTGTCCCGAGGTCACTGGCACGGGAAACTCTGAGGGTCCAGCATATTATACAATGCAGCAAGTTCGCTAGCGCAAGCTTTGGCCCGGACCAAGTTAATAGTTGACGTTTCAAGTTTGTTGCAGAAAGGCCATGTGTAGCCAATTTAATTTATAGGATATTTATTTTTATCCGGATATTTTCTACCTGCAGGCTGCAATGTTTTTATTTGTATTTATTTATTATGTAGGCTATTTTTACATAGTTGGCAATGGCAATAGAAGTTACTTTTTAGGTTTATCATTTTCATTTAGATTTGGATTGAATTTTGATTAACCATTATTATTAACCATTTATTATTTTATTATTATTAACCACATGACAATTATTTTGAGCTATGAAGATATTATTATAAATTAAATGAAACTGTTTCAAGAAAATGTGCATATGAAAACCATAACTGGCACGCAGATCGGTAGAAATTGTAAGATATATTGGCATTCCACATGAGAAAGGTTGCCGACTCCTCGTGTAGCCTATTACCGGCAACTTCAGGAGAGTAGTGGCAGAATCTGCGAAAGCCAGCAGGAGAGGGAGGAGAGTAATTGGGTCAGGTTAAGGTTTTTTTCTTCTGGTTATCTAGATCTCTGGCGCCCTCTTGAGGCATTTGTCTTATTTCATCAAACCGTAAGCAAGCATCAGACAAGCTCAATGCATATAGTTGATTTTATTAAAACAAAGGTGATCCTGCCAGTAGCATATGCTTGTCTCAAAGATTAGGCCATGCAAGTCTAAGTACACATGGCCGGTACAGTGAAACTGTGAATGGCTCAATAAATCAGTTATGTATGGAAAAATATACTTTAAATATGTTAACCAATTGATTGGTCGAAAGAACAGACAACTTTTGGTTGACCAACATTTTTTCTTCTCTGGGACAGCCCTAGCGTCCACCCATGGTGCTCAGAATGACTGAAATCACATTTAGATTATGGTAACTCATCTTACCAGAACATGCAACTCATGTAATGAAGCAGCCAATAAAATGTAATTTTCAAACATTTGTCAAAATGCAGACGCGGGAAAACACCATTCTAATATGTGACAGAGATGATCATCTCTGATAGAAACCTAGAAAGAGGGGGAATCTAAAGATGCAACAACTAGGATGGGTTGCTAATATGACTAGGATTGTGCCTTAGGCGTCTGGACAAGAAAGTTGATTTGAAAGCCAATAGAACAGGAGAGAAATGGCATAGCGGTGGGTCCAATAGGGAAATAAGTACATAAATTTTTTTGGTGGCAAAATTATAGAATTACTCCTGTCTGTACAGAAATGAATAAAGTCATTAAAAATACTTCACCAAAATGCATGACTTAGCCACAGAGGAATCGAGGATCAATAGCTTCTTTAAAAAAAATAGCTGTGTATTGTTTCGTATCATAAGCTTGCAGGCTTATGCCTATTTGGGAAGCCCGCAATTTGGGCAGCGCGCGGCAATTGGCCTAGCTGATTATTGAGTTGCGGCTGTCAGTGAAAAGCATCTAAAATACAGTACCAGTCAAAAGTTTAGACACCTACTCATTCAAGGGTTTTTCTTAATGTTTTACTATTTTCTACATGTAGAATATTAGTGAAGACATAAAAACATAGAAATAACACATATGGAATCATGTAGTAACCAAAAAAGTATTAAACAAATCAAAATATATTTTATATATGAAATTCTTCTATCATTGTCCTGTTGAAAAACAAATGATAGTCCCACTAAGGCCAAACCAGATGGGATGGCGTATCGCTGCAGAATGCTGTGGTAGCCATGCTGGTTAAGTGCGCCTTGAGTTCTAAATAAATCACAGTGTCACCAGCAAAGCACCCCCACACCATAACACCTCCTCCTCCATGCTTTACGGTGGGAAAGACACATGCGGAGATCATCCGTTCACCCACACCGTGTCTCACAAAGACACAGCGGTTGGAACGAAAAATCTCAAATTTGGACTCCAGACCAAAGGACAAATCTCCACCGGTCTAATGTCCATTGCTCGTGTTTCTTGGCCCAAGCACTTCTCTTCTTCTTATTGGTGTCCTTTAGTAGTGGTTTCTTTGCAGCAATTTGACCATGAAGGCCTGATTCACACAGTCCCCTCTGAACAGTTGATTTTGAGATGTGTCTGTGACTTGAACTCTGTGTTTATTTGGGCTGCAATTTCTTGAGGCTGGTAACTCTAATGAACTTATCCTCTGCAGCAGATGTAATTCTGGGTCTTCCTTTCCTGTGGCGGTCCTCATGAGAGCCAGTTTCATCATAGCATTTGATGGTTTTTGCGACTGCACTTGAATAAACATTCAAAGTTCTTGAAATGTTCCGTATTGACTGACCTTCATGTCTTAAAGTAATGATGGACTGTCATTTCTCTTTTCTTATTTGAGCTGTTCTTGCCATAATATGGACTTGGTCTTTTACCAAATAGGACTATCTTCTGTATACCCCCCTACCTTGTCACAACACAACTGATTGGCTCAAACAAATTAACTTTTAAGAAGGTACACCTGTTAATTGAAATGCATTCCAGTTGACTACCTCATGAAGCTGGTTGAGAGAATGCCAAGTGTGCAAAACTGTCATCAAGGCAAAGGGTGACTATTTGAAGAATCTCAAATATTTATTTGTATTTTTTACAAATAAAGCGACTTACAGGAGCAATTAGGGTTAAGTGCCTTGCTCAAGGGCACATCGACAGATTTTTCACCTAGTCGGCTCGGGGATTAGAACCAGCTACCTTTCGGTTACTGGCACAACGCTCTTAACCACTAAGCTACCTGCCGCCCCAAAAGTTGTACACTTTTTTGGTTAGTACATGATTCCATATGTGTTATTTCATAGTTTTGATGTCTTCACTATTATTCTACAATGTAAAAAAAAATATGATGACTAACGAAAAGAGACACATGCCAATTTAATTCCACTAAATTATGCAAATTAACCTATAGACCGATAAGCTGATTTCCATCGACTGGTATTTCCATCAATGAATAAAAAACATTATTTTGCAATGGGATTTTTTTTCTCCCAGTCATTTTGGCCGGCAACAGTTTTATTTATCGGCTTTTCATTTTTATTTTTGGCCAAAAGCTGGCTGACGGAAACCCTGGCATGCCTGTGTGTTATAGTTAGCAGGTGAAACCATGTCATCTTTTGTCCCCTTGCCATATATCTCAGTGTGTGACCTCATTTGTCTTCTCTCGCGCTCTCTCTCTCTCTCTTCCTTTCTCTCTCTCTCTTTCTCTCTCTCTCTTTCTCTCTCTTTTAACAGTCTTTTGGAAGCCGGGGACGCCGAGGAGCCAAAGGGTAAGAACTCTTTGCTTTTACAGGCCTCAAAGGCCCCATTGTACAAGGAGGAAAGTATTTTCTTTCCACCTCCTTTGTACTTTCTATGCATTTCAAATTCTAAAGGAAAGAGACTACAAAGTGTACAGTACACAGGTACTATAGCTGTGGGATAAGAGGGCTTTGATTGGGCTAATGTCACGTACCGGAGCAGAATGAAAGGGGATTCTTCAGGCCACAGCCTTTTCAGTTCATGGACCATCCCACCTCAGCGGTTCATGTTCAGCATCAAAAGCAGCAGTGGTGGCACAGGATGAGGCCGCGTGTGTGCGTGCGTCCGTGTGTGTGCGCCTCTGAGAGAGAGGGAGTGAGTGTGTAAGAGGGAGAGAGAGTATTCAGTGTGACTGTGTGTGAATGAGAAACAGAGGGAGAGAGAGATTGTGGGTGACTTACTTTAAGTGCTACTGTGTATAAAACAAGTGTGCGTGCATGACTGTGTGTGTGAGACGGAGAGATGTTCAGGGCCTGAAGGGAAAGGGGCAAAATGCTTTTTAATGTTGCAGCAGCCATTCCCGAATCCAGACCAATCGCAGAGCTTGTTCCGACACGGAGAGTGAGAGAGAGGGAAAATTGTGGAGTTAGACCATGGATCCCTTCTTCGCTTCCTTACTCGCAACCACCCACTTCAATTAAACATTGGAGATACAAAGCAGAGATACAAAAACAGAACAGACCGAGGAAGAGGCAGAAGAAAAACAAGGGAGGAAAAAGGAGGAATCGAACTAAAGATACAAAAAGGGTCAGAAGGAGAGAGGAGACGGGGAAAGGTAAGCTCTGTGGGCTCGTCAATTAGTGTGTATACGCAGAGTTGGCAAAGCCTTTGTTTTGCTTTCAGAGTTTTCTATTGGAGGAAGGGGAGTGGGGGGGTCAGATTCGGTGTCCCGTCATAGATAGTATGGAGTTCCCCATCCGTGAAACTGTTCCACTGGCACGTGTGGCAGCATTTAACTCTCAAATGGAAAAGCCTCGTCGAACTACGAAAAATGTTGGCTCGGCACATACATTTTCACTTACTTAAAAGTATGCTAATATCTTGAAAAGAAAGAAGAGAAACGTGTGAAGTTTTTGAATGAATGTGTGAATTCCAACCACAGATCTCAATTCTGGAGCGCTCCAAGAGGATGCTCGGTAATATTCACATCAGCGTTGCTGGCTCCATTGGCCCCTACAGCCATCCCCGATTTCCGATTGGCTCCCTGTCTTTCCCTGAGGGATACAAGCTGTTTCAAGATGAATGGGAAACACTTACGGAACAATTGCTAATCTTAAGAGGCAGACATTTTCCCAAGGCTTTTCCAGGCTTTATGTGTTTATTTTGATCTCTGCAAAACAGCTAGGATAAAGTGAGGAGAGCTGGACTGGAGTCAAACAGTGTCTTAGAGTAGGAGTGCTGATCTGGGATCAGTTTCCCCATGTCCGTATATGATCTTATTCATTATGATCAACAAGGCAAAATTGATCCTATATCAGCACTCCTACTCTCTGACTCTTTGTCAAAATGGGCTCTGGCTTGAAGTCAAAACGAAAACCCCCCACTGAGCATAACTAGAGTGAAGCTCAACTTCCTTTGCTTGTGTGTGTGTGTGTGTGTGTGTAATGGGTCTTTGCTGACTTGTGTCAGAAGTAGTTTTGAACAGCCGACTCGAGTGGATTTTGGATTACGTCAATGTGATGGCCACATGTAGCCACACAGCTATTCCTATCCTTTGCACTTTAACATTCATTTGCACCAAGCATTTCATGTCCAATGAAATAATGACCAATGCATGGTTTTCATTTCAAATGTCAGACACACATTTTTGAAATTCTTGCATATATTAATTATAGGTTGAGTGCACGCTCTTAGAGTTATATTTCTAACATCTTAATCTAACAATTATTTACACTACCAGTCAAAAGTTTGGGCACACCTACTCATTCACGGGTTTTTCTTTATTTGTACTATTTTCTACATTGTAGAATAATAGTGAAGACATCAAAACTATGAAATAACACATATGGAATCATGTAGTAACCAAAAAAGTGTTAAACAAATCAAAATATATTTCATATTTGAGATTCTTCAAATAGCCACCCTTTGCCTTGATGACAAGCTGCACACTCTTGGCATTCTCTAAACCAGCTTCATGAGGTAGTCACCTGGAATGCATTTCAATTAACAGGTGTGCCTTGTTAAAAGTTAATTTGTGGAATTTCTTTCCTTCTTAATGCGTTTGAGCCAATCAGTTGTGTTGTGTCAAGGTAGTGGGGGGGGGTATACAGAAGATAGCCCTATTTGGTAAAAGACCAAGTCCATATTATGGCAAGAACAGCTCAAATAAGCAAAGAGAAATGACAGTCCATTATTACTTTAAGACATGAAGGTCAGTCAATACGGAACATTTCAAGAACGTTGAAAGTTTCTTCAAGTGCAGTCGCAAAAACCATCAAGCGCTATGATGAAACTGGCTCTCATGAGGACCGCCACAGGAATGGAAGACCCATAGTTACCTCTGCTGTAGAGGATAAGTTCATTAGAGTTACCAGCCTCAGAAATTGCAGCCCAAATAAATGCTTCACAGAGTTCAAGTCACAGACACATCTCAACGTCAACTGTTCAGAGGGGACTGTGTGAATCAGGCCTTCATGGTCGAATTGCTGCAAAGAAACCACTACTAAAGGAAACCAATAAGAAGATACCTGCATGGGCCAAGAAACACGAGCAATGGACATTAGACCGGTGGAAATTTGTCCTTTGGTCTGGAGTCCAAATTGGAGATTTTTGGTTCCAACCGCTGTCTTTGTGAGACACGGTGTGGGTGAGCGGATGATCTCTGCATGTGTAGTTTCCACCGTAAAACATGGAGGAGGAGGTGTTATGGTGTGAGGGTGCTTTGCTGGTGACACTGTCTGTGATTTATTTAGAATTCAAGGCACACTTAACCAGCATGGCTACCACAGCATTCTGCAGCGATACGTCATCCCATCTGGTTTGGCCTTAGTGGGACTATCATTTGTTTTTCAATAGGACAATGACCCAACACACCTCCAGGCTGTGTAAGGGCTATTTGACCAAGAAGGAGAGTGATTGAGTGCTGCATCAGATGACCTGGCCTCCACAATCCCCCAACCTCAACCAAATTGAGATGGTTTGGGATAAGTCGGACCGCAAAGTGAAGGAAAAGCAGCCAACAAGTGCTCAGCATATGTGGGAACTCCTTCAAGACTGTTGGAAAAGCATTCCAGGTGAAGCTGGTTGAGAAAATGCCAAGAGTGTGCAAAGCTATAATCAAGGCAAAGGGTGGCTATTTGAATAATATTTTGATTTGTTTAACACTTTTTTGGTTACTACATATGTGTTATTTCATAGTTTTGATGTCTTCACTATTATTCTACAATGTAGAAAATAGTCAAAATAAAGAAAAACCCTTGAATGAGTAGGTATGTCCAATCTTTTGACTGGTACTGTGTATGTTTTACCATTTTAGTTTTTGCAGCTTTTTTCTGGTACCTTATCTGCTGCATGGTGGCCGGGTGTGCTGCTAATTGGCACAATCTATTATCTTGAAATGGAAGGGCGTGTCGGGTGATACCACCACCATCCAGCATAGGGGAAATGGATTTCCCCAGTTTAAACTGTTATGCTAGAATTTTATATTTAAAATGCATATATTTAAAACTATAGAAGCTTTTAAAATTGTAATTAATCACGCTGTTATTTCTAATTACCACATTTGTATCTTCTGTGTGCTGACCTTATGGCTTCAGTTAAAGTGAAGGCAGGAAAAACGTAACCACATGTAACACATGGATTTACATTATTATAGGCATCAAAATCCCAATGCAAAGTTACACTTCACTGTTCAATTATTTGAGTTATTACATAAAACTGATCAGAACCGATCAGAATTCCAAAGTCTGTTGGAATTTTCTTTGTGAGGTCGACGCATCATTAAGAGGACCCGGCCAGCCATCTTATTTCCTACAGTATAAACTCAGACAGAAATATCTTCAAATGTGTAACTTCAAAATGAAACCAAATTGTGTGCACGCATGACTACTGGTTTCAATAACATTTTCAGCTAACTTACAAGAAAATACTTTATGAATTTACTGTTACAAACAAGCCTGCAAGGTTGCTAGCCAACTAGCCTGCTAACATTAGCCCACCATCCATACTACATTAGCACTGCATGAGTCGGCCTGTGGCTATAAACACCTACAGTAGCTAGCTAATTTACAGCTTTAATAGCGAATTGAGCCACATTAAAGTAAACCAAAGTTTTGGAAATCCAAAACGCTATCAACCAGTTATCAAATAATATTATATGCAGTTATCTTAGCCAGCAAGCTAGCCAGCTAGCTAACTAGCCTAGCTAGCCAACCACCACAGTCGGCATAAGTAGCAAGCCAGACCAACTCGAGACCAACTAGCACAGGCAGGAACTCACAGAACACAACTTTAAACAACACCAGCAGATCAAAAGCAAAGAGAGAGCAGAGACTTACACATTGACGGCTGGGGCCCAACCTATGGTAAAAGAGTGGCTGAGTTACTAAGTGAGAGCCAGGAAGCGAGGCCCTTCAAAAAACTCTGGTAGCCTACTTCAGAGAACAGGCCGCAAAGTTGACAAAACAAATAGGAGGACGAAAATGAAACGAAGAACAGATAAGGTACTAAACAATTAGAGCAGGCAGGGATGATTTTCCCCTTTCGTGAGCCCGGGGCAAGAAGGCACAAAGAGCCTGCCTGTTGAAGCTGAACATGGAGGAATGCTCGCTGATTGGTAATACGATAGCTTGTTTACGTCACATTTCCTCGTGATTGGTGGATTGCAGCCCACCACCACCAACACTCGTGGCCGGCACTGCAAAAATATATAAATATTGTTTAATAATATAGATGTATGCCCCAGGAATACTTTGTGGAAGTACTTTTGATTAAGTTAGCCAGCTCGTGCTAGCTATTGAGCTAGCATATGAACTCTGTAGCAGAGTAGATTCTCTTAATGACGGTGGATATAGTGCATTCTGAGTAGTTCCGAAGTTACCTGAAAAAAAAGTTAATAAATATTTAAAACCCCAAAAACAGGGGGGGGGGGTTATACAGTGCATTCGGAAAGTATTCAGACCCCTTCACTTTTTCCACATTTTTTTACATTACAGCCTTGTTCTAACATTTATTTTTTATTTTTTATCCCTTGTCAATCTACACACAATACCCCATAATAACAAAGCGAAAACTGTTTATTTTTATTTTTTTGCAAATGTATTACAAATAATAAACAGAAATACCTTATTTACATAAGTATTCAGAACCTTTGCTATGATACTCGAAATTGAGATCAGGTGCATCCTGTTTCCATTGATCATCTTTGAGATGTTTCTACAACTTGATTGGAGTCCACCTATGGTAAATTCAATTGATTGGACATGATTTGGAAAGGCACACACCTGTCTATATCAAGTCCCACAGTTGACAGTGCACGTCAGAGCAAAAACCAAGCCATGAGGTCGATGGAATTGTCCGTAGCGCTCTGAAACAGGATTGTGTTGAGACACAGATCTGGGGAAGCGTAGAACACAGTGGCCTCCATCATTCTTAAATGGAAGAAGTTTGGAACCACCAAGAGCTCTTCCTAGAGCTGGCCGCCCGGCCAAACTGAGCAATCGGGGGAGAAGGGCCTTGGTCAGGGAGGTGACCAAGAACCCCATGGTCACTCTGACATGGCTCCAGAGTTCCTCTGTGGAGATGGGAGAATTTTCCAGAAGGACAACCATCTCTGCACTAATCAGGCCTTCATGGTAGAATGGCCAGAAATCAGGCCTTCATGGTAGAGTGGCCAGACGGAAGCCACTGCTCAGTAAAAGGCACATGACAGCCCGCTTGACAGCCCCCAAAGACTCTCAGACCATGAGAAACAAGATTCTCTGGTCTGATGAAACCAAGATTGAACTTTTTGGCCTGATGCCAAGCTTGTAGCGTCATACCCAAGAAGACTTGAGGCTGTAATCGCTGACAAACGTGCTTCAACAAAGTACTGAGTAAAGGGTCTTCTTTACTTGCTTTTTATACATTTCCAAAATTTCTAAAAACCTGTTTTTGCTTTGTCATTATTGGATATTGTGTGTAGATTGATGAGGGGAAAAAACTATTTAATCCATTTTAGAATAAGGCTGTAACGTTACAAAATGTGGAAAAGGTCAAGGGGTCTGAATACTTTCCGAATGCACTGTAGGTAACCAGATTGTGACTACAACTAAGTTACTAAGTCTTTGACCACACTGTGTTGTTTCTTTGGTGAGTAACAACTCCTGCTGCCTACCCTTTAACCCTTGGAGTTGCTCCTGTTCTGTTCTGTAGACCTCAGTAATACATTTATCTATGTTTGAGGCATTAGAACAGTTTTACTTTTATACCTTTACAGACCTTTAAGTACTCTTTTTATGCACTATGGCTTTTGACTGCTCTTACTTTGTAAACACCTTCATGTTCGTGAAAATAAAACCACTAATATTTGCACCATACTTAGTTCTCTCATTGCCTGCTTGTTCTTCCCTTACATATGGCGGCAGCGGTGGGATGGCCAATAGAGGGCACCGAGTAGAGGTTCAAGGAATTTTTTTTTATCTCTAAAAAACAAAAACCAAGATGACGCCCAACTGACAAACTAGGAGAAGACTGTTGCAGGACAGTTCCAGACGCAGGAGAAACATGAGGCCTGTGGTGTTCGAGACGGGTGCTATCCTCCATGAGCAACGAGAAGGCGATGCAACTCCAATGTTTTCCCTATATGCATTTAGCAGCAGCGCACCGCCGCTGCTAAGTCGTGGCCGGCACTGCAAAAATATATAAATATTGTTTAATAATATAGATGTATGCATTTACATCATTTACATTTTAGTCATTTAGCAGACGCTCTTATCCAGAGCGAGTTACAGTTACTGAGTGCATACAATATGTTCTTTTTTTTCATACTGGCCCCCCGTGGGAATCGAACCCACAACCCTGGCGTTGCAAACACCATGCTCTACCAACTGAGCTACATCCCTGCCGGCCATTCCCTCCCCATTTTCCTGTCCTGCTAAGCATTCAAAATGTAACGAGTACTTTTGGGTGTCAGAGAAAATGTATGGGGTAAAATTTACATTATTTTCTTTAGGAATGTATTGGAGTAAAAGTAAAAGTTGTCAAAAATCTCAATAGTAAAAGTACAGATACCCCAAAAAACGACTTAAGTAATACTTTAACGTTTTTTTTATTACTTAAGTACTTTACACCACTGATCACTGACCAGTTTATTAGGTACCCCATTCACGAAAATGGATCGCTCCTACAGACAGTGAGTCATGTGGCCCTGCAATACTTAAATCTGCTTTAAAAAATCTGAGACTTGGTTTGAATATTGCTGTCCATCAATGATTCCCAACCAAATTTACTGAGCTTGAGCAATTTTGACAAAAACAATGGACACACACTGTGGCCAGTTTATTAGGTACATCACCCCATTCACGAAAATGGTTCGCTCCTACAGAGAGTGAGTCACGTGGCCGTGGCTTGCTATATAAAGCAGACAGACAGGCATCGAGCCATTCAGTTACTGTTCGATTGAATGTTAGAATGGGCAAAACGAGTGACCTAAGTAACTTTGAGCGTGGTATGATCGTCAGTGCCAGGCCTGGCGGATCCTGTATCTCAGAAACGGCCGGCCTCCTGGGTTTTTCACACATGACAGTGTCCAGGGTTTACCGACAATGGTGCGGCAAACAAAAAACATCCAGTCAGCGGCAGTCCTGTGTGCGAAAACAGCCCGTTTTGAGGTCGAAGGAGAATGGCAAGAATTGTGCAAGCTAACAGGCGGGCCACAAACAGGTAAATAACTGCGCAGTACAACAGTGGTTTGCAGAACGGCATCTCGGAATGCACAACTCGCCGTTCCTTGTCACGGATGGTCTGTTGCAGCAGACGACCATACCAGGTTCCACTCCTATCAGCTAAAAACAAGAAGAAGTGGCTCCAGTGGGCACACGATCACCAACACTGGACAATTAAGGAGTGGAAAAACATAGCCTGGTCCGATGAATCCCGGTTCCTGTCAGGATTTGGTGTAAACAGCATGAGTCCATGGACCGATCATGCCTGGTGTCAACGGTATAGGCTGGTGGTGTGGGGAATGTTTTCCTGGTACACGTTAGGTTCCTTGATACCAATTGAGCAACGTGTCCATGCCCCGAAGAATTCAGGCTGTTCTGGGGGCTAAGGGGGAGTCCGACCCGGTACTAGATGGGTGTACCTAATAAACTGCCCTAAGAGTTATGCAAAGGTGGTAGAATATCATTCAAAATGATTCACAGCTGTAATGGCTGCCAAAGGGGCTTACACCAAGCATTAACTCTGGGGTGTGAAGACATACCCAATCATGACATCTTCGTTTTTTAATGAATTTGGATTTTTTTTTTGAGTAGACTGAATCTAAAACAAAAATCCAGAAAATCACATTGTATGATTTTTAAGTAATTAATTTGCATTTTATTGCATGACATAAGTATTTGATACATCAGAAAAGCAGAACTTAATATTTGGTACAGAAACCTTTGTTTGCAATTACAGAGATCATACGTTTCCTGTAGGTCTTGACCAGGTTTGCACACACTGCAGCAGGGATTTTGGCCCACTCCGCCATACAGACCTTCTCCAGATCCTTCAGGTTTCAGGGCTGTCGCTGGGCAATACGGACTTTCAGCTCCCTCCAAAGATGTTCTATTGGGTTCAGGTCTGGAGACTGGCTAGGCCACTCCAGGACCTTGAGATGTTTCTTACGGAGCCACTCCTTAGTTGCCCTGGCTGTGTGTTTTGGGTCGTTGTCATGCTGGAAGACCCAGCCACGACCCATCTTCAATGCTCTTACTGAGGGAAGGAGGTTGTTGGCCAAGATCTCGCGATACATGGCCCCATCCATCCTCCCCTCAATACGGTGCAGTCGTCCTGTCCCCTTTGCAGAAAAGCATCCCCAAAGAATGATGTTCCCACCTCCATGCTTCACGGTTGGGATGGTGTTCTTGGGGTTGTACTCATCCTTCTTCTTCCACCAAACACGCCGAGTGGATTTTAGACCAAAAAGCTCTATTTTTGTCTCATCAGACCACATGACCTTCTCCCATTCCTCCTCTGGATCATCCAGATGGTCATTGGCAAACTTCAGACGGGCCTGGACATGCGCTGGCTTGAGCAGGGGGACCTTGCGTACGCTGCAGGATTTTAATCCATGACGGCGTAGTGTGTTACTAATGGTTTTCTTTGAGACTGTGGTCCCAGCTCTCTTCAGGTCATTGACCAGGTCCTGCCGTGTAGTTCTGGGCTGATCCCTCACCTTCCTCATGATCATTGATTTCAGTAAACAGCGCCGGAGAAGATGGCTGCCGTTTTACAGCCCTCTAACCAATTGTACTATTATGTGTGTTTTTCCGCGTTATTTGTAATTTATTTTGTACATAATGTTTCTGCCATCGTCTCTTATAGCCAAAAAGAGCTTCTGGATATCAGGACAGCGATTACTCACCTCGTATTGGACGAATATTTTTTCTTCAATGAGGCGGCCGCGAAGGATATCATACAGACACCCGACAAGGCCCAAATCCCCGTCATTCGCGTGAGGAAGAGACGGAGATATCGTGGACGTAGATCGGGGTGCCTTGTAAGGATCTGACGGCGAGCGAGTAAACTGCCTCTTCCATCAATCCTATTAGCCAACGTTCAATCATTTGAAAATAAATTGGATGACCTAAGATTACGGTTATCCTACCAACGGGACATTAAAAACTGTAATATCTTATGTTTCACCGAGTCGTGGCTGAACGACGACATGGATATCATACAGCTAGCGGGCTATACGCTACATTGGCAGGATAGAACGGCTGACTCCGGTAAGGCAAGGGGTGGCGGTCTGTGTATATTTGTAAACAACAGCTGGTGCACAAAATCAAATACTAAGGAAGTCTCAAGGTTTTGCGTTTTCCTGCCCTCTAAGCTCATCACTAAGCTAAGGATCCTGGGACTAAACACCTCCCTCTGCAACTGGATCCTGGACTTCCTGATGGGCCGCCCCCAGGTGGTAAGGGTAGGTAACAACACATCTGCCACACTGATCCTCAACACGGGGGCCCCTCAGGGGTGCGTGCTCAGTCCCCTCCTGTACTCTCTGTTCACCCATGACTGCATGGCCAGGCACGACTCCAACACCATCATTAAGTTTGCCGACGACACAACAGTGGTAGGCCTGATCACCGACAACGATGAGACAGCCTATAGGGAGGAGGTCAGAGACCTGGCCGTGTGGTGCCAGGACAACAACCTCTCCCTCAACGTGACCAAGACAAAGGAGATGATTGTGGACTACAGGAAAAAAAAAGAGGACTGAGCACGCCCCCATTCTCATCGACGGGGCTGTAGTGGAACAGGTTGAGAGCTTCAAGTTCCTTGGTGTCCACATCACCAACGAACTATCATGGTCCAAACACACCAAGACAGTCGTGAAGAGGGCACGACAAAGCCTATTCCCCCTCAGGAGACTGAAAAGATTTGGCATGGGTCCTCAGATCCTCAAAAAATTCTACAGCTGCACCATCGAGAGCATCATGACTGGTTGCATCACCGCCTGGTATGGCAACTGCTTGGCCTCCGACCGCAAGGCACTACAGAGGGTAGTGCGTACGGCCCAGTACATCACTGGGGCCAAGCTTCCTGCCATCCAGGACCTCTATACCAGGCGGTGCCCTCAAAATTGTCAAAGACTCCAGCCACCCTAGTCATAGACTCTTCTCTCTGCTACCGCACGGCAAGCGGTACCGGAGTGCCAAGTCTAGGTCCAAAAGACTTCTCAACAGCTTCTACCCCCAAGCCATAAGACTCCTGAACAGCTAATCATGGCTACCCGGACTATTTGCACTGCCCCCCCACCCCATCCTTTTTACGCTGCTGCTACTCTGTTAATTATTTATGCATAGTCACTTTAACTCTACCCACATGTACATATTACCTCAACTACCTCAACTAGCCGGTGCCCCCGCACATTGACTCTGCAACAGTACCCCCCTGTGTATATATAGCCTCCCTACTGTTACTTTATTTTACTTCTGCTCTTTTTTTTCTCAACACATTTTCTGTTGTTGTTTTATTTAAAAAAATAAAATAATTAATGCACTGTTGGTTAAGGGCTGTAAGTAAGCATTTCACTGTAATGTCTGCACCTGTTGTATTCGGCGCATGTTACCAATACAATTTGATTTGATTTGATGCCCCACGAGGTGAGATCTTTCATGGAGCCCCAGACCGAGGGTGATTGACCGTCATCTTGAACTTCTTCCATTTTCTAATAATTGTGCCAGCAGTTGTTGCCTTCTCACCAAGCTGCTTGCCTATTGTCCTGTAGCCCATCCCAGCCTTGTGCAGGTCTACAATTTTATCCCTGATGTCCTTACACAGCTCTCTGGCCATTGTGGAGAGGTTGGAGTCTGTTTGATTGAGTGTGTGAACAGGTGTCTTTTATACAGGTAACGAGTTCAAACAGGTGCAGTTAATACAGGTAATGAGTGGAGAACAGGAGGGCTTCTTAAAGAAAAACTAACTGGTCTGTGAGAGCCGGAATTCTTACTGGTTGGTAGGTGATCAAATACTTATGTCATGCAATAAAATGCAAATTAATTACTTAAAAATCATACAATGTGATTTTCTGGATTTTTGTTTTAGATTCCGTCGCTCACAGTTGAAGTGTACCTATGCTAAAAATTACAGACCTCTACATGCTTTGTAAGTAGGAAAACCTGCAAAATCGGCAGTGTATCAAATACTTGTTCTCCCCACTGTAGGTTGCACAGAACATTCCCACAATGTTCCATAATTTCCAAATAAGTCCGTTTTTATTAAGTTTATGAAGCATATTTGTTTTAGGTTTAACGTAATATTCCATTGACGTTCACACAATATACATTTTACCTTGTTTTGGAGGTCCTCTGCACATTTCAAGAACATGTAGATCATGTTATATTGAAGTTTTACCCAATATTTCCACAACAGTTTCAGCATGCAAATGTGTAGCTCCTTAAAGCATAAGAAAGCAGATTGGAATACATCCCAATTATCTTTCTCTTCAGATTTAATGGCAATTTACATCTGAGGACTGTATTGTAGGTGATATAGAGACACATTTTAATTTCATTCATAGAACATTTGAACAGCATCACAAACCATGCTTCCATCCACAATTTTTATGCGAGTAAAGTCATACCATATTAATAAAAAAATCACGACAGCTGTGATGGAAACATGTAGTTTCGGTACAATGTTATGAATCCCGACAGATAATTTGTTCGTTCGACATGGTGGTGGGGTCTTTTTGTGTCAGTAAAATAAATTATGTGAGAAATGGTGGTGGAATGCGCAAATATTTATATAATAACCATCATATCAAAGTAAACTTGGAGTCACGTGATGATATGGTGTGTGGTCCTCCCACTACTACTTGGGAAACCATGCAGTTTATTAAATAAGTTATGATGAACTTCACAGGGTGGTGAAAGTGCACAGTGATCTTGATGCTCCTTTTCAATAAGTATTGAGGGTCTTATTCTGGTGACATGATCATCGATGCTTGACTGCCATTAATGATCTGGCTGCATATCTGAAAATTGCAGGTTCAATCCCACATATCCTTTATCCATGTTTATTTTAAACAAAACTGTGAAATTGAGGCTCACATATACTGTACTAAAAGAGAGGATGTCTTTATTTTGTTCAGATTTATAAATCCAGTCAGAAATGCAGAATTTAGACTAACTGTAAAAAATAAAACGTGAAAAAATTGATTGTTGAACTTATTTTTTTTTACTCACCTGATATAATTCCTACTTTGAGACGCTTGATATGCTCCCCCGTCTTATTTTTCAGGATCTTAAAAGCAGAAGTGATCATAAATCAGCACTTAGTCTTGGATACCTTGTAAATATTGGCCCAGAAGTACGCAGCATATAAAGAGAGTATATTGTCAACTTATAAAGAGGAAAAAATAAGGCTATGTTTTGCATGATTAAATGCTGTTCAAATGTCCTATGAATGAAATGAAAATGCCATATTTATCTATATCACCTTGTAGTGAGCCTACAATACAGTCCTCAAATGAGAATTGCAATTAAATCTGGAGCGAAATATAATGGGAATGTATTCCAATCTGCTTTCTTATGCTTTAAGGAGATACAAATGTACACGCTGGGAATGTTGTGGTAATATTAGGTAAAACTTAAATAACATTTTCTAAAATGTTCTTGAAATGTTATGAGGACTTCAAAGACGAGGTAAAATGTATATTGTGTGAACATCAATGGAATATTATGTTAAACCTAAAACAAATATGCTATGAACGTCATAAAAGCGGACTTATTTGGAAGGTGTGGAACATTGTGCAACATTGTGACAATGTTCTGTGCAACCTGCATGAATATCACAAGAATGTTCTGGGAACCTTTAAAGAACTTAGACCAGGTGTTATGTCAACATTCTTACAACATTAAAGGAATGTTCTGTGCAACCTAACTTAAACATTGTATGAATGTCACCACAACTGAGCATGTTTTGGGAACCTTTTAAAGAACTCAAAGGCTGTTCTGTCAACATTCTTGCAACATCAAAGGAATGTTTTGTGCACCCTGATACACACATTATCTGAATATCTGCACAACTGGACAGTTTTAGTGTTTTGGGAACAAATATCCTGTCAAATCCCCACAATATTCCCACAGCCTAAATAAATGTTTCAGGAACTTTTAAAGAATATACATTCGGAAAGTATTCAGACCCCTTGACTTTTTCCACATTTTGTTAGGTTACAGCCTTATTCTAAAATTGATTACATTGTTTTTGTTTCTCATCCATCTAAACACAATACCCCATAATATCAAAGCAAAAACACGTTTAGACATTTTTGCAAATGTATTAAACAATTTTTTAAATCACATTTACATAAATATTCAGACCCTTTACTCAGTACTTTGTTGAAGCACCTTTGGCAGCAATTACAGCCTCAAGTCTTCTTGGGTATGACGCTACAAGCTTGGCACACCTGTATTTGGGGAGTTTCTCCCATTCTTCTCTGCAGATCCTTTCAAGATCTGTCAGGTTGGATGGGGAGCGTCGCTGCACAGCTATTTCCAGGTCTCTCCAGAGATGTTCAATAGGGTTCAAGTCCGGGCTCTGGCTGGGCCACTCAAAGACATTCGGAGACTTGTCCCGAAGCCACTCCTGCATGGTCTTGGCTGTGTGCTTTGGGTTGTTGTCCGGTTGGAAGGTGAACCTTCACCCCAGTCTGAGGTCCTGAGCACTCTGGAGCAGGTTTTCATCAAGGATCTCTCTGTACTTTGCTCCGTTCATCTTTCCCTCGATCCTGACTAGTCTCCCAGTCCCTGCCGCTGTAAAAAATCCCCACAGCATGATGTTGCCACCACCATGCTTCACCGTAGGGATGGTGCCAGGTTTCCTCCAGACGTGACGCTTGGCATTCAGGCCAAAGAGTTCAATCTTGGTTTCATCAGACCAGAGAATCTTGTTTCTCATGGTCTGAGAGTCATTTAGGTGCCTTTTGGCAAACTCCAAGCAGGCTGTCATGTGCCTTTTACTAAGGAGTGACTTCCGTCTGGCCACTCTACCATAAAGGCCTGATTGGTGGAGTGCTGCAGAGATGGTTGTCCTTCTGGAAGGTTCTGCCATCTCCACAGAGGAACTCTGGAGCTCGGTCAGAATGACCATCGGGTTCTTGGTCATCTCCCTGACCAAGGTCCTTCTCCCCCTATTGCTCAGTTTGGCCGGGCGGCCAGCTCTAGTAAGAGTCTTGGTGGTTCCAAACTTCTTCCATTTAAGAAGGATGGAGGCCCCTGTGTTCTTGGACTTTCAATGCTGCAGATTTTTTGGTACCCTTCCCCAGATCTGTGCCTCGACACAATCCTGTCTCGGAGCTCTACGGACAATTCCTTCGCCCTCATGGCTTGGTTTTTGCTCTGACGTGCATTGTCAACTGTGGAACCTTATATAGACAGGTGTGTGCCTTTCCAAATCATTTCCAATCAATTGAATTTACCACAGGTGGACTCCAATCAAGTTGTTGAAACATCTCAAGGATGATCAATGGAAACCGGATGCACCTGAGCTCAATTTCAAATCTTATAGCAAAGGGTCTGAATACTTATGTAAAAAAAGGTATTTCTGTTTTTTATTTTGAATGCATTTGCAAAAATTTCTAAAAACATGTTTTCGCTTTGTCATTGTGGGGTATTGTGTGTAGATTGATGAGAAAAATATTTAATCCGTTTTAGAATAAGTCTAACGTAACAAAATGTGGAAAAAGTCAAGGGGTCTGAATACTTTCCGAATGCACTGTAACAAATGTGTTCTTGGAACATTGTTGTAACATCAGTTGAATGTTTTTTGCACCCTAAAATAAACATTGTAGAGTCATCCACACTACTTGATAGTTTTAGTTTTGTCCATTTAAAATAACATCAAATTGATCAGAAATACAGTGTAGACATTGTTAATGTTGTAAATGGCTATTGTAGCTGGAAACGGCTGATTTAAAAAAAAATGGAATATCTACATAGGCGTACAGTGGCCCATTTATCAGCAACCATCAGTCATGTGTTCCAATGGCACGTTGTGTTTGCTAATCCAAGTTTATCATTTTAAAAGGCTTATTGATCATTAGAAAACCCTTTTGCAATTATGTTAGCACAGCTGAAAACTGGCCTTCTTGAGACTAGTTGAGTATCTGGAGCATTAGCAATTGTGGGTTCGATTACAGGCTCAAAATGGCCAGAAACAAAGAACTTTCTTCTGAAACTCGTCAGTCTATTCTTGTTCTGATAAATGAAGGATATTCCATGCGAGAAATTGGCAAGAAACTGAAGATCTCGTACAACGCTGTGTACTACTCCCTTCACAGAACAGCGCAAACTGGCTCTAACCAGAATAGAAAGAGGAGTGGGAGGCCCCGGTGCACAACTGAGCAAGAGGACAAATACATTACAGTGTCTAGTTTGAGAAACAGGCGCCTCACAGGTCCTCAACTGGCAGCTTCGTTAAATAGTACCCGCAAAACACCAGTCTCAACGTCAACAGTGAAGAGGCGACTCCGGGATGCTGACCTTCTAGGCAGAGTTGCAAAGAAAAATTAATATGTCAGACTGGCCAATAAAAAGAAAAGATTAAGATGGGCAGTCTGAGATATGGCTTTGTACTACTATGTAGCTATTCCATTAAAAAGCAGCCATTTCCAGCTACAATAGCCATATACAACATTAACAATGTCTACACTGTATTTCTGATCAATTTGATGTTATTTTAATGGACAAAAAAACAAGGACATTTCTAAGTGCCCCCAAACTTTTGAACGGTAGTGTATATTTTGTGATGTCCAGCAATGTTCCGACCAGACTGTTCCCACAACCTAATGAAACATTATGGGAACCTTTAAAGAACATACAAAATGTGTTCTGAGAACATTCTTGCAACATCAGGCGAATATCCATAACTATTCCAATGACGGCCATCTCAGAGGCACTTGTCTGTAAAACTTGTAAAACTGCGAAACTGGTGGGATATCCTGAGAATTCCCAGACCCTTTTCTGGCGTTTTCATTCCTGGGGAAATGACCTTATCTGGGAAAGACGCTTATCGCTTTACAGAGCAGGTGGTGAATGTACAGTACTTTCTCCTCCCAGACAGAGTACAGGGTGTTCAGGCCAGCTATGGTAGGATTAGTGTGTGTGCGTGCGTATGTGTGTGGGTGGGAGGAGGTGGGTGTGTGTGTCTCTCTCGCTCTCTGTGTGTGTGTGACTGCATGTGTGCGTGCGTGAAAGCGAGAATGAGTTGTCCTTCTGTGTGCAAGTTTGCGTGTGTGCGTGGGCCTCTCACCGACAAGCCAACCCTGTAAACAGCATTACAGCAATATCTGTTTTAGAAACAAAACACACACAAAGACCTAATCCAAGACCTGAACTAACTGATAGGTTGCTCATACCTGACGCGTCAAACAGAGAACAATCCTCCACACTAATGAAAGAAAAACATTCTGATGTGAACTTGTGTCCTTTTGTGTTTTATGTGCTTGTGTGATTTTGACAACCTTTGAGTGTGTTACGTGCTTACTTGTGTGTTTTTTACAATGTTGTGTGTGTGTGTGTGTATGTGTGTGTGTTTTTGACAGTAACTGACAGGAAGACTGATGACAGAGCCAAGATGAACATGGCTGCCAAGATGTCTTTGTTTAAGGTATGCTCTGTGCGTGTGTAGAGGTGTGTGTGTGTGTGTTTGTACCTGTATATGTGGGTGTGCGTGTGTGTATGTGTGTACATGCCTCTGTGTACAGGCCTGTATTTGTGCATTTGTGGATACTGCAATCATGAATATGGCTACAGTACACAAGTATGAGTATGCTGTATTTGTGTTGCATGTGTGTTACCTGGGCCCCATTCCAACAATCCTCAAAGATCAACATTTCTCAATACCGCTATCTTGCTCCATACATCTGGCCTAGTCCCATATCCCCCTCCAGCTGATTACTCCATTAATATCCTCTATAATTTAGTTGTCCCGTAGTGTATACGGACTGACCCGCACCTGGACTAAGACTTAGCTCCTCCACTCCACCAAGTGCCCTTGGAGATTGGAGTATAAACCGAGCCAAGATTTGGAAAGGAAAAGAAAGCCAGTGTACTCAGGCATACTCAAGGCCATATATACAGTACCAGTCAAAAGTTTGGACACACCTACTCATTGAAGGGTTTTTCTTTATTTTTACTATTTTTTTACATTGTAGAATACAGTGCCTTGCAAAAGTATTCATCCACCTTGGCATTTTTCCTATTTGGTTGCATTACAACCTGTAATTTAAATTGATTTTTATTTGGATTTCATGTAATGGACATACACAAAATAGTCCAAATTGGTGGAAAAAATAACTTGTTAAAAAAAATTATAAAACATAAATAACGGAAAAGTGGTGCGTGCATATGTATTCACCCCCTTTGCTATGAAGCCCCTAAATAAGATCTGGTGCAACCAATTACCCTCAGAAGTCACATAATTAGTTAGATTGCACACAGGTGGACTTTATTTAAGTGTCACATGATCTGTCAAATGATCTCAGTATATATACACCTGTTCTGAAAGGCCCCAGAGTCTGCAACACCACTATGCAAGGGGCACCACCAAGCAAGCGGCACCATGAAGACCAAGGAGCTCTCCAAACAGGTCAGGGACAAAGTTGTGGAGAAGTACAGATCGGGGTTGGGTTCTAAAAAAATATCAGAAACTTTGAACATCCCACGGAGCACCATTTAAATCCATTATTTAAAAAATTGAAAGAATATGGCACCACAACAAACCTGCCAAGAGAGGGCCGCCCACCAAAACTCACGGACCAGGCAAGGAGGGCATTAATCAGAGAGGCAACAAAGAGACAACACTGAAGGAGCTGCAAAGCTCCACAGCGGAGCTTTGCAGCTCCATAGGACCACTTGAAGCCGTACACTCCACAGAGCTGGGCTTTACGGAAGAGTGGCCAGAAAAAAGCCATTGCTTAAAGAAAGAAATAAGCAAACACGTTTGGTGTTCGCCAAAAGCCATGTGGGAGACTCCCCAAACATATGGAAGAAGGTACTCTGGTCAGATGAGACTAAAATTGAGCTTTTTGGCCATCAAGGAAAATGCTATGTCTGGTACAAACCCAACACCTCTCATCACCCCGACAATACCGATGTTTTTCATCGGCAGGGACTGGAAAACTGGTCAGAACTGAAGGAATGATGGATGGCGCTAAATACAGGGAAATTCTTGAGGGAAACCAGTTTCAGTCTTCCAGAGATTTGAGACTGGGACGGAGGTTCACCTTCCAGCAGGACAATGACCCTAAGCTTATTGCTAAAACAACACTCAAGTGGTTTAAGGGGAAACATTTAAATGTCTTGGAATGGCCTAGTCAAAGCCCAGACCTCAATCCAATTGAGAATCTGTGGTATGACCTCACATTTACATTTACATTTACGTCATTTAGCAGACGCTCTTATCCAGAGCGACTTACAGTTAGTGAGTGCATACATTATTTTTTATACTGGCCCCCCGTGGGAATCAAACCCACAACCCTGGCGTTGCAAACGCCATGCTCTACCAACTGAGCTACATCCCTGCCGGCCATTCCCTCCCCTACCCTGGACGACGCTGGGCCAATTGTGCGCCGCCCCATGGGTCTCCCGGTCACGACCGGCTACGACAGAGCCTGGATTCGAACCAGGATCTCTAGTGGCACAGCTAGCACTGTGATGCAGTGCCTTAGACCACTGCGCCACTCGGGAGGCTAAAGATTGCTGTAAACCAGCGGAACCCGTCCAACTTGAAGGCGCTGGAGCAATTTTGCCTTGAAGAATGGGCAAAAATCCCAGTGGCTAGATGTGCCAAGCTTATAGAGACATACCCCAAGAGTCTTGCAGCTGTAATTGCTGCAAAAGGTGGCTCTACAAAGTTTTCTGTTTTTTTTTGTCTTATTTCTTGTTTGACAATACAAAATATTTTGCATCTTCAAAGTGGTAGGCATGTTGTGTAAATCAAATGATACAAACCCCCCAAAAATCAATTTTAATTCCAGGTTGTAAGGCAACAAAATAGGAAAAATGCCAAGGGGGGTGAATACCTTCGCAAGGCACTGTAATAGTTAATAATAATAATAATGAAGACATCAAAACTATGAAATAACACATATGGAATCATGTAGTAAACAAAAAAAGTGTTAAACAAATCAAAATATATTTTAGATTTTTCAAAGTAGCCACCCTTTGCCTTGATGACAGTTTTGCACACTCTTGGCATTCTCTCAACCAGCTTCACCTGGAATGCTTTTCCAACAGTCTTGACGGAGTTCCCACATATGCTGAGCACTTGTTGGCTGCTTTTCCTTCACTCTGTGGTCTAACTCATCCCAAACCATCTCAATTGGGTTGAGGTTGGGTGATTGTGGAGGCCAGGTCATCTGATGCAGCACTCCATCACTCTCCTTCTTGGTAAAATAGCCCTTACACAGCCTGGAGTGTGTTGGGTCATTATCCTGTTGAAAAACAAATGATTGTCCCACTAAGCGCAAACCAGATGGGATGGCGTATTGCTGCAGAATGCTGTGGTAGCCATGCTGGTTAAGTGTGCCTTGAATTCTAAATAAATCACAGACAGTGTCACCAGCAAAACACCTCCACACAATGACACCTCCTCCTCCATGCTTCACGGTGGGAACCACACATGTGGAGATCATCCGTTCACCTACTCTGCGTCTCACAAAGACACAGCGTTTGGAAGCAAAAATCTCACATTTGGATCATCAGACCAAAGGACAGATTTCCACCGGTCTAATGTCCACTGCTCGTGTTTCTTGGCCCAAGTAAGTCTCTTCTTCTTATTGGTGTCCTTTAGTAGTGGTTTCTTTGCAGCAATTCGACCATGAAGGCCTGATTGACGCAGTGTCCTCTGAAAAGTTGATATGTGTCTGTTACTTGAACTCTGAAGCATTTATTTGGGCTGGAATTTCTGAGGCTGGTAACTCCAATTAATTGATCCTCTGCAGCAGAGCTAACTCTGGGTCTTCCTTTCCTATGGCAGTCATCATGAGAGCCAGTTTCATCATAGCGCTTGATGGTTTTTGCGACTGCACTTGAAGAAACTTTCAAAGTTCTTGACATTTTACGATTAATTCCACAACTTAACTTTTAAATAGGCACACCTGTTAATTGAAATGCATTCATTACATTTACATTTACATTTTAGTCATTTAGCAGACGCTCTTATCCAGAGCGACTTACAGTTAGTGAATACATATTTTTTTATACTGGCCCCCCGTGGGAATCGAACCCACAACCCTGGCGTTGCAAACGCCATGCTCTATCAACTGAGCTACATCCCTGCCGGCCATTCCCTCCCCTACCCTGGACGACGCTGGGCCAATTGTGCGCCGCCCATGAGTCTCCCGGTCGCGGCCGGCGGCGACAGAGCCTGGATTCGAACCAGAATCTCTAGTGGCACAGTTAGCACTGCGATGCAGTGCCTTAGACCACTGCGCCACTCAGGAGTCCAGGTGACTACCTCATGAAGCTGGTTGAGAGAATGCCAAGAGTGTGCAAAGCTGTCATCAAGGCAAAGGGTGGCTACTTTAAAGAATCTCAAATATAAAATATATTTTGATTTGTTTAACACTTTTTTGGTTATTACATGATTCCATATGTGTTATTTCATAGTTTTGATGTCCAAACTTTTGACTGGTACTGTGTATATATATATATATATATATATATATATATATATATATATATATATATATATATATATATATATATATATATATAAAACAAAAAGATATCCCATTACTGCCCCTTTTCGTGCACGCACACACATTTTTAAATCAAATTACAGAAAAGCACAGTAACAGAGTAACTGACATTTCCCAGGCCATTGGGCTTCCATGAGGGAATTGTATAGTCGTAGGCCTAAAAGAAGGAAGCTGTGCTGTTGTGGTTCTAAACTTGGCCTCAGGGGAGTGCCAGGGGTTGGCCAAGTGGACCCAGATGGTAGCAAATGACAGTGTTTTAAGAAAGAGATGCAACCACTTTGTGTGTGTGTCTGTGGGTGCTCATACTCGTAGTCTATGTGCCTTTGGAAAGTATTCAGACCCCTTGACCTTTTCCACATTTTGTTATGTTACTGCCTTACTCTAAAATTGATTAAATAAATAAAAATCCTCAGCAACCTACACACAATACCCCATAATGACAAAGCGAAAACAGGTTTTTAGACATTTTTGCAAATTTATTAAAATAAAAAACAGAAACCTTATTTACGTAAGTATTCAGATCATCCTTGAGATGTTTCTACAACTTCATTGGAGTCCACCTGTGGTAAATTCAATTGATTGGACACGATTTGGAAAGGCACACACCTGCCTATATAAGGTCCCACAGTTGACAGTGCATGTCAGAGCAAAAACCAAGCCATGAGGTCGACGGAATTGTCCGTAGAGCTCCTAGACAGGATTGTGTCGAGGCCCAGATAAGGGGAAGTGTACCAAAAAAAATTCTGCAGCATTGAATGTCCCCAAGAACACAGTGGCCTCCATCATTCTTAAATGGAAGAAGTTTGGAACCACCAAGACTTTTGCTAGAGCTGGCCGCCCGGGCCAAAGTGAGCAATTGGGGGAGAAGAGACTTGGTCAGGGAGGTGACCAAGAACCCGAAGGTCACTGACAGAGCTCTAGAGTTCCTCTGTGGATATGGGAGAACCTTCCAGAAGGACAACCATCTCTGCAGCACTCCACCAATCAGGCCTTTATGGTAGAGTGGCCAGACAGAAGCCAGCCCTCAGTAAAAGGCACATGACAGCCCGTTTGGAGTTTGCAAAAGGCACTTAAAGACTCAGACCATGAGAAACAATATTCTCTGGTCTGATGAAACCAAGATTGAACTCTTTGGCTTGAATGCCAAGCATCACGTCAGTAGGAAACCTAGCACCATCCCTACGGTGAAGCATGGTGGTAGGAGCATAATGCTGTGGGGGTGTTTTTCAGTGGCAGGGACTGGGAGACTAGTCAGGATCGAGTCAAAGATGAACGGAGCAAAGTACAGAGAGATCCTTGATGAAAACCTGCTCCAGAGCACTCAGGACCTCAGACTGGGGCTAAGGTGTTCTTTCCAACATGACAACGACCCTAAGCACAAAGCCAAGACAACGCAGGAGTGGCTTCGTGACAAGTCTCTGACTGTCCTTGAGTGGCCCAGCCAGAGCCCGGACTTGAACCTGATCGAACATCTCTGGAGAGACCTGAAAATAGCTGTGCAGTAACGCTCCCCATCCAACCTGACAGAGCTTGAGAGGATCTGCAGAGAAGAATAGGAGAAACTCCCCAAATACAGGCGTGCCAAACTTGTAGCGTCATACCCAAGAAGACTCTAGGCTGTAATCGCTGCCAAAGGTGCTTCAACACAGTACTGAGTAAAGGGTCTGAAGACTTATGTAAATGTGATATTTCTG
This sequence comes from Coregonus clupeaformis, assembly GCF_020615455.1. Taxonomy (NCBI): domain Eukaryota; kingdom Metazoa; phylum Chordata; class Actinopteri; order Salmoniformes; family Salmonidae; genus Coregonus; species Coregonus clupeaformis. The sequence goes on from NC_059192.1 coordinate 26,750,616, forward strand.
TTTTTAATTTCTAAAAATCATCTGTTTTTACTTCGTCATTATTTATTCATTTATTTTTATTTCACCTTTATTTAACCAGGTAAGCCAGTTGAGAACAGGTTCTCATTTACAACTGCGACCTGGCCAAGATAAAGCAAAGTAGTGCAATAAAAAACATCACAGAGTTACATATGGGGTAAAAAACATAAAGTCAGAAATACAACAGAAAATATATATACAGTGTGTGCAAATGAAGCAAGTTATGGAGGTAAGGCAATAAATAGGCTATAGTGCAGAATAATTACAATAGTATTAACACTGGAATGCTAGATGTGCAAGAGATTATGTGCAAATAGAGATACTGGGGTGCAAAAAGAGCAAAATAAATAACAATATAGGGATGAGGTAGTTGGGTGGGCTAATTTCAGATGGGCTGTGTACAGGTGCAGTGATCGGTAAGGTGCTCTGACAACTGATGCTTAAAGTTATTGAGGGAGATAAGAGTCTCCAGCTTCAGAGATTTTTGCAATTCGTTCCAGTCATTGGCAGCAGAGAACTGGAAGGAATGGCGGCCAAAGGAGGTGTTGGCTTTGGGAATGACCAGTGAGATATACCTGCTGGAGCGCAGACTACGGGTGGGTGCTGCTATGGTGACCAATGAGCTAAGATAAGGCGGGGATTTGCCTAGCAGTGATTTATAGATGGCCTGGAGCCAGTGGGTTTGACGACCGAACATGTAGTGAGGACCAGCCAACAAGAGCGTACAGGTCACAGTGGTGGGTAGTGTATGGGGCTTTGGAGACAAAACGGATGGCACTGTGATAGACTACATCCAATTTGCTGAGTAGAGTGTTGGAGGCTATTTTGTAAATGAGCATCGCCGAAGTCAAGGATCGGTAGGATAGTCAGTTTTACGAGGGCATGTTTGGCAGCATGAGTGAAGGAGGCTTTGTTGCGAAATAGGAAGCCGATTCTAGATTTAACTTTGGATTGGAGATTCTTTATGTGAGTCTGGAAGTTGAGTTTACAGTCTAACCAGACACCTAGGTATTTGTAGTTGTCCACATACTCTAGGTCAGACCCGTCAGAGTGGTGATTCTAGTCGGGTGGGCGGGTGCCAGCAGCGTTCGATTGAAAAGCATGCATTTAGTTTTACTAGTGTTTAAGAGCAGTTGGAGGCTACTGAAGGATTGTTGTATGGCATTGAAGCTTGTTTGGAGGTTTGTTAACACAGTGTCCAATGAAGGGCCAGATGTATACAAAATGGTGTCGTCTGCGTAGAGGTGGATCTGAGAGTCACCAGCAGCAAGAGCGACATCATTGATATACACGGAGAAAAGTGTCGGCCCAAGAATTGAACCCTGTGGCACCCCATAGAGACTGCCATAGGTCCAGACAACAGGCCCTCCGATTTGACACACTGAACTCTATCTGAGAAGTAGTTGGTGAACCAGGCGAGGCAGTCATTTGAGAAACCAAGGCTATTTAGTCTGCCAATAAGAATGCGGTGGTTGACAGAGTCGAAAGCCTTGGCCAGGTCGATGAAGACGGCTGCACAGGTACTGTCTATTATCAATCGCGGTTATAATATCGTTTAGGACCTTGAGCGTGGCTGAAGTGCACCCGTGACCAGCTCGGAAACCGGATTGCATAGCGGAGAAGGTACGGTGGTATTCGAAATGGTCGATGATCTGTTTGTTAACTTGGCTTTCGAATATTTTCGAAAGGCAGGGCAGGATGGATATAGGTCTGTAGCAATTTGGATCTAGAGTGTCACCCCCCTTTGAAGAGGGGGATGACCGCTGCAGCTTTCAATCTCTGGGGATCTCAGACGTTATGAAAGAGAGGTTGAACAGACTAGTAATAGGGGTAGCGACAATTTCGGCGGCTAGTTTTAGAAAGAAAGGGTCCAGATTGTCTAGCCCAGCTGATTTGTAGGGGTCCAGATTTTGCAGCACTTTCAAAACATCAGCTGTCTGAATTTGTGTGAAGGAGAAGCGGGGGGCATGGGCAAGTTGCAGCAGAGGGTGCAGAGTTGGTGGCCGGGTTAGTGGTAGCCAGATGGAAAGCATGGCCAGCTGTAGCAAAATGCTTGTTGAAATTCTCGATTATTGTAGATTTATCGGTGGTGATAGTGTTTCCTAGCCTCAGTGCAGTGGGCAGCTGGGAGGAAGTGCTCTTATTCTCCATGGACTTTACAGTGTCCCAAAACTTTTTGGAGTTAGTGCTACAGGATGCAAATTTCTGTTTGAAAAAAGTTAGCCTTTGCTTTCCTGACTGCTTGTGTATATTGGTTCCTAACTTCCCTGAAAAGTTGCATATCGCGGGGGCTATTTGATGCTAATGCTGTACGCCACAGGATGTGTTTGTGCTGGTCAAGGGCAGTCAAGTCTGAGGGAGAACCAGGGGCTATATCGGTTCTTAGTTCTGTATTTTTGAATGGGGCATGTTTATTTAAGATTGAGAGGAAATTACTTTTAAGGAACAACCAGGCATCCTCTACTGACGGAATGAGATCTATATCCATCCAGGATACCTGGGCCAGGTCAATTAGGAAGGCCTCCTCGCTAAAGTGTTTTAGGGAGCGTTTGACAGTGATGAGGGGTGGTCGTTTGAACGCGGACCCGTTACGGACGCAGGCAATAAGGCAGTGATCGCTGAGATCCTGGTTGAAGACAGCTGAGGTGTATTTAGAGGGTATGTTAGTCAGGATGATATCTATGAGGGTACCCATGTTTACGGATTTAGGGTTGTACCTGGTAGGTTCGTTGATAATTTGCGTGAGGTTGAGGGCATCTAGCTTGGATTGTAGGATGGCTGGGGTATTAAGCATATCCCAATTTAGGTCACCAAGCAGTACAAACTCTGAGGATAAATGGGGGCAATCAATTCACATATGGTGTCCAGGGCACAGCTGGGGGCTGAGGGGGTCTGTAGCAAGCGGCAACAGTGAGAGACTTATTTCTGGAAAGGTGGATTTTTAGAAGTAGAAGCTCAAACTGTTTGGGCACAGACCTGGATAGTATGATAGAGCTCTGCAGGCTGTCTCTACAGTAGATTGCAACTCCACCCCCTTTGGCAGTTCTATCTAGACGGAAAATGTTATAGTTGGGGATGGAAATTTCAGAATTTTTGGTGGCCTTCCTGAGCCAGGATTCAGACACTGCTAGAACATCAGGGTTGGCAGAGTGTGCTAACGCAGTGAATAACTCAAACTTAGGAAGTAGACTTCTGATATTTATGTGCAAGAAACCAAGACTTTTGCGATTACAGAAGTCATCAAATGATAGCGCCTGGGGAGTAGGGAGTGATACTGAGTGCTGCAGGGCCTGGGTTAGCCTCTACATCACCAGAGGAACAGAGGAGGACTAGAATAAGGATACGGCTAAAGGCTTTAAGAACTGGTCTTCTAGTGCGTTGGGTACATAGAATAAAGGGGGCAGATTTCGGGTGTTATAGAAAAGATTCAGGGCATTATGTACAGACAAGGATATGGAAGGATATGAGTAAAGTGGAGGTAAACCTAAGCGTTGGGTAACAATGAAAGAGATAGCATCGCTGGAGGCATCAATTGAGTCGGTCTCCGCGTGTATGGGGGGAGGGGCAAAGGAGCTATCTAAGGCAGGTTTAGCTAGGCTGGGGGGTCTACAGTGATATAGTACAATTAGAAATAACAGAAACAACAATAAACTAACCATGTTTGGGCTGAGGCTAAACATAAACAGGATGTAGTACCGTAAAAGGAACAGTCCAGCAGATATCAGCTGTATAGCTGAGTTATCATAAGGTCCGGTGGTGAAACACTAGTAAGAGGCCACGGCTAGCGTGTGCTAGCGGGCCAGGGCTAGCAGATGGATGGAATCTTCGTGGTTAACGTCGTAACCACATCAGACGATTTCGTCGGGCAGACCAGTCGTGTAGGATCGGCGGGGCTCCGTGTCAACACTAGGTGGTCCCGTCCGGTTGACAGAGAGGTAGATAGCCGGGAGATGGGCGATGGGCCTAGCTCAGGATGATTAGCCAGACCACAGCGTCCGTTTTGTTGTAGCTGGCTGGTGGTAGCTAGCTGGTAGCGATGAACCGGAGTTAAAGGTCCAGTGATTCAGTGATTCGGCGAAAAACTGATATGTTCTGGGTCGATAACGGCTGTGCAGGCTGGCGAATATCCGGTGATCAATGTCCAGTGATTAAAATTAATCCCGCAGAAAAAAAATCCAATGTTCTGGGTGAAACACCGCTAGCTGCGGCTAATAGCAAATAGCAAGTAGCTAGTTAGCTGGCTAGCTAGTTTCAACTGGAGATTCTAGATTCTAGATAAAGGTAAGTCAATAATAGAATCCGTTCCACGTTGAGTGAGGCGGGTTGCAGGAAAGTATATCTTGTAGAAGGATGAAAAGTCTGATATGGAAATATGTACGAAAAATAGGGTATTTACAGGCTATTTACATTATGGGGTATTGTGTGTAAATTGAAGAGGAAAGAAAACAAACAATTTAATCAATTTTAGAATAAGGCTGTAACCTAACAAAATGTGGAAAACATCAAGGGGTCTGAATTATTTCCGAAGGCACTGTATGTGCAGGAGTTTGTTATCTTTTATAATATATTGAATTGAGCTCTGAGGCTGTAGGCCCTGGACCACATACAGGAAAAGAGACTAGTGTAGTGGTGGTGTGTGTTCATCTTTGAGAATAGTTCAAAACCATAGATAAAGAAATATATATTCAGGGTCATATTCATAAGGGCCCATGGTAAAAAAATGTCAATGGAGAATGAGCATTTGTTATTGGACAATTTTGTGTTGTTCCTCCCTGTTTCAGTCTATTTTTATTTGGTGCCTAATTAATACAACCCAGGCACCAAATAGACAGAGACACTTATACGTTGTAGACTTTAGACCGTATGGTTCTCATTGACATCTGCTTTGCTGTAGGTCTGGGCTCACTTGTTGTCCAGTCCCCTGTGTGTTCTCTTGGTTTATTTATACTGAGGGCTCCAGTCCAGCACTGGCTGGCTGAGAAACAGACTACTCCAGGGAGACAGAGACACAACTCTCCTCCCTCCTCCTCCATCTCTTTCTCCTCCTCCTCATTGAGTTTGTGAATGGAGCCACTGTGTGTGAAGGTGTGCGTGTGTATGCACAGACACACTTTCACACACTTTCCATTCACCAGGGCTCATTCTAACTACTGTAGCCTTTTCCCATGGTGTGTTTGTGTGTGTGTGTCTTTGTATGTCACCGGCCTGACCCTTTTACACTGTACCCATTAGTGGGACAATGAGAGAGTACAGTACCAGCCCAACTTCCGTGGACAAAAAATAAAATAAAATGTAATAATAATGTATTTATTACATTTGTAAAGCGCTTTTCATTATAGGAGAATAATCAAAAAGTTAATATATATATATATATATATATATATATATATATATATAACTAAAATACAAAATAAATTTAAATATATATATATATATATATATATATATATATATACACTGCTCAAAAAAATAAAGGGAACACTTAAACAACACATCCTAGATCTGAATGAATGAAATAATCTTATTAAATACTTTTTTCTTTACATAGTTGAATGTGCTGACAACAAAATCACACAAAAGTTATCAATGGAAATCAAATGTATCAACCCATGGAGGTCTGGATTTGGAGTCACCCTCAAAATTAAAGTGGAAAACCACACTACAGGCTGATCCAACTTTGATATAATGTCCTTAAAACAAGTCAAAATGAGGCTCAGTAGTGTGTGTGGCCACCACGTGCAGAACCACTTCTTTATTGGGGTGTCTTGCTAATTGCCTATAATTTCCACCTGTTGTCTATTCCATTTGCACAACAGCATGTGAAATGTATTGTCAATCAGTGTTGCTTCCTACGTGGACAGTTTGATTTCACAGAAGTGTGATTGACTTGGAGTTACATTGTGTTGTTTAAGTGTTCCCTTTATTTTTTTGAGCAGTGTATATATTTACAGTGCCTTGAGAAAGTATTCAGACCCCTTGACTTTTTCCACATTTTGTTACATTACAGCCTTATTCTAAAATGGATTAAATATATTGTTTTTCTCAGCAATCTACACACAATACCCCATAATGACAAAGCAAAAACAGGTTTTTAGACATTTCTGCAAGTTTATAAAAAATAAAATACAGAAATAGTTTATATACATAAGTATTCAGACACTTTGCTATAAGACTCGAAATTGAGATCAGGTGCATCCTGTTTCCATTGATCATCCTTGAGATGTTTCTACAACTTGATTGGAGTCCACCTGTGGTAAATTCAATTGATTTGACATGATTTGGAAAGGCACACACCTGTCTATATAAGGTCCCACAGTTGACAGTGCATGTCAGAGCAAAAACCAAGCCATGAGGTCGAAGGAATTGTCCGTAGAGCTCCGAGACAGGATTGTGTCGAGGCACAGATCTGGGGAAGGGTACCAATAAATGTCTGCCGCATTGAAGGTCCCCAAGAACACAGTGGCCTCCATCATTCTTTAAATGAAGATGTTTGGAACCACCAAGACTCTACCTAGAGCTGGCCGCCCGGCCAAAGTGAGCAATCAGGGGGAGAAGGGCCTTGGTCAGGGAGGTGACCAAGAACCCAGTGGTCACTCTGACAGAGCTCCAGAGTTCCTCTGTGGAGATGGGAGAACCTTCCAGAAGGACAACCATCTCTGCAGCACTCCACCAATCAGGCCTTTATGGTAGAGTGGCCAGACAGAATCCAGTACTCAGGAAAAGGCACATGACAGCCTGCTTGGAGTTTGCCAAAAGGCACCTAAAGGACTCTCAGATTGTGAGAAACAAGATTCTCTGATCTGATGAAACCAAGATTGAACTCTTTGGCTGGAATGCCAATTGTCACATCTGGAGGAAACCTTGCATCATCCCTACGTTGAAGCATGGTGGTGGCAGCATCATGCTGTGGTGATGTTTTTCAGCGGCAGGGACTGGGTGACTAGTCAGGATCGAGAGAAAGATGAACGGAGCAAAGTACAGAGAGATCCTTGATGAAAACCTGCTCCAGAGTGCTCAGGACCTCAGACTGGGGCGAAGGTTCACCTTCCAACAGGACAGCGACCCTAAGTACACAGCCAATACAACGCAGGAGTGGCTTCGGGACAAGTCTCTGAATGTCTTTGAGTGACCCAGCCAGAGCCCGGACTTGAACCCCATCGAACATATCTGGAGACACCTGAAAATAGCTGTGCAGCGACGCTCCCCATCCAACCTGACAAAGCTTGAGAGGATCTGCAGAGAAGAATGGGAGAAACTCCCCAAATACAGGTGTGCCAAGCTTGTAGCGTCATATCCAAGAAGACTCAAGGCTGTAATCGCTGGTGCTTCAACAAAGTACTGAGTAAAGGGTCTGAATACTTATGTAGATGTGATATTTCCTGTTTTTGCTTTGTCATTATGGGGTATTGTGTGTAGATTGATGAGAGAAAATAACTATTTAATCAATTTTTAAATAAGGCTGTAATGTAACAAAATGTGGAAAAAGTCAAGAGGTCTGAATACTTTCCGAATGCACTGTGTATATATATATATATATATATATATATATATATATATATATATAACCTTATGATGAAAGCAACAATCAAAGTGTAGGAGGAAGGATAGGCCAGCCGGTAGAGATGAGTCTTAATGCCTGCTTTAAAAGTCCCAACAGAATGAGCAGCCCTGAGATTGTCAGGAATAGCCATATAGAAGGAACCAAAAAGTATAGTTTACCTTTGGGGACAGTAAAACCACAATGTCGCCTCCCTAGGGATGTAGTAGGGTGAAGTTGCCCATAGACGCTGATCTTGGGTCAGATTTGCATTTTCCCTTGCTAATGGTTGAGGGTAGAAATAGGGGAGGGGAAGCTGATTCTAGATCTTTGTCTAGGGGAAACTTCACCCTGAAACCCCCGGGGACACTGTCTAATGTGGGAAATACTGATAAGGCCCTTTTCCACCAGGGGTTGGAGAAGACTGAAGCGTCGTCTCCCCTGACAACAGAGGGGAGCAGCCGAGCGCACACCCAGCCAATCACAAGCGAGGAGATGGTGGCGGCAGGCAGGTAGGCGGAGTCGAAGAGATATCATTGTATTATATTTATAAGGTCATGGGATTGTCTACAAATGTGCATGGTGGTAGACTCAAAACATAAACATAAGCACACACACACGGTTATTATTTAAGTGTTTCCTGGTGCGTGGGAGGAACATGCCACTGTAGTCTGCTAGTCTAGTGAGTCAGCACAGATAAATACACAGTACAGTCAGCCTGTCAGATAAGTAGTATCACACGGTGGTGGTGTACGTGTGTGTGTTTATGCGTGTTTATGTGTGGGTGGGTGTGTGTACGTGCGTGACCATGCACATCTGTTTCTTTGTGCACTTCCAGTACAGCAGTGTTCCCCAATCCTGGTCCCAAAGGGGTGCACATTTTTGTTTTTGCCCTAGCACTCACATACCTTAATCAATTCAAAAGCTTGATGATGAGTTGCTTAGTTGAATCATCTGTGAGTGCTAGGGCAGAAACAAAAAAGTACACTGCTTTGGGCAACACTGCAGTACAGAGTTAAAAGTGTAATGATGCAAATGATATGCAATGATCATTTTGCTCATTTGCATCATCATACATTTTGCTCTATATTGAAAGTGCTCCATCTTGAAAACTTGATTGCTAACATCCAACATAAAAAAATATATATTAACATTGGACTAATGAACAAAATACTATAAGAAATTATTTTAGTAAAACATCCCTTTCAGAGCACCTACCACTCCATTCAGGAAAGCTGTGTCTAGTAACTTTTGCTCCATACGCCTCCACATCCTGGACACCCCTTGACTTTTCCACATTTTGTTACGTTACAGCCTTATTCTGAAATTGATTAAGTTGTTTTTCACCCCTCATCAATATATACACAATACCCCATAATGACAAAGCAAAAACTGGTTTTTAGAAATGTTTACAAATGTAATATAAAAAATATATGACATTTACATAAATATTCAGACTCTTTACTCAGTACTTTGTTGAAGCACTTTTGGCAGCGATTACAGCCTAGAGTCTTCTTGGGTATGAAGCTACAAGCTTGGCACACCTGTATTTGAGGAATTTCTTCCATTCTTCTCTGCAGATCCTCTCAATCTCTGTCATGTTGGATGGGGAGTGTCGTTGCACAGCTATTTTCAGGTCTCTCCAGAGATGTTCGATCAGGTTCAAGTCCAGGCTCTGGCTGGGCTACGCAAAGACATTCAGAGAATGCCACTCCTGTGTTGTCTTGGCTGTGTGCTTAGGGTCGTTGTCCTGTTGGAAGGGGAACCTTTGCCCGTGTCTGAGGTCCTGAGCGCTCTGGAGCAGGTTTTCATCAAGGATCTCTCTGTACTTTGCGCCGTTCATCTTTCCCTCGATCCTGACTAGTCTCCCAGTCCCTGCCGCTAAAAAACATCACCACAGCATGATGCTGCCACCACCATGCTTCACCGTAGCTTGGCATTCAGGCCAAAGAGTTCAATCTTGGTTTCATCAGACCAGATAATCTTGTTTCTCATGGTCTGAGAGTCTTTAGGTGCCTTTTGGCAAACTCCAAGCAAGCTGTCATGTGCCTTTCACTGAAGAGTGGCTTCCGTCTGGCCACTCTACCATAAAGGCCTGAATGGTGAAGTGCTGCAGAGATGGTTGTCCTTCTGGAAGTTTCTCCCATCTCCACAGAGGAACTCTGGAGCTCTGTCAGAGTGACCCCTTCTCCCCCGATTGCTCAGTTTGGCCGGGTGGCCAGCTCTAGGAAGAGTTTTGGTGGTTCCAAAGTTCTTCCATTTAAGAATGATGGAGGCCACTGTGTTCTTGGGGACCTTCAATGCTGCATAATTTTTTGGTACAATTCTCAGATCTGTGCCTCGACACAATTCTGTCTCGGAGCTCTACGGGCAATTCCTTCGACCTCATGGTTTGGTTTTGCTCTGACATGCACTGTCAACTGTGAGAGCTTATATAGACAGGGGTGTGCCTTTCTAAATCATATCCAATCAATTTAATTTACCACAGGTGGACTCCAATTAAGTTGTAGAAACATCTCAAGGATGATCAGTGGAAACACGATGCACCGAAGCTCATTCAGTCTCATAGCAAAGGGTCTGAATATTTATGGAAATAAGGTATTTCTGTTTTATTTTTAATAGATTTTCAAACATTTCTAAACCTGTTTTTGCTTTGTCATTATGGGGTATTGTGTGTAGATTGATGGTGTAAGGGAAATGTATTTAATCCATTTTAGAATAAGTCTGTGGAAAAAGTCAAGGGGTATGAATATTTTCAGAATGCACTGTAACTAGCCATCGCTAGCTAGATTGCTCAACAAGGCTGACTATAGTTTGTGCTGAGTGACGAGGCTAGCTCACTCAACAACACACGTCCTATTGCGCAACAATAAGCCAAGGCCTAGTTTGTAGTGACACGGCTAGCTACAGTGGGGAAAAAAGTATTTAGTCAGCCACCAATTGTGCAAGTTCTCCCACTTAAAAAGATGAGAGAGGCCTGTAATTTTCATCATAGGTACACGTCAACTATGACAGACAAATGAGGGGAAAAAATCCAGAAAATCACATTGTAGGATTTTCAATGAATTTATTTGCAAATTATGGTGGAAAATAAGTATTTGGTCAATAACAAAAGTTTCTCAATACTTTGTTATATACCCTTTGTTGGCAATGACACAGGTCAAACGTTTTCTGTAAGTCTTCACAAGGTTTTCACACACTGTTGCTGGTATTTTGGCCCATTCCTCCATGCAGATCTCCTCTAGAGCAGTGATGTTTTGGGGCTGTCGCTGGGCAACACAGACTTTCAACTCCCTCCAAAGATTTTCTATGGGGTTGAGATCTGGAGACTGGCTAGGCCACTCCAGGACCTTGAAATGCTTCTTACGAAGCCACTCCTTCGTTGCCCAGGCGGTGTGTTTGGGATCATTGTCATGCTGAAAGACCCAGCCACGTTTCATCTTCAATGCCCTTGCTGATGGAAGGAGGTTTTCACTCAAAATCTCACGATACATGGCCCCATTCATTCTTTCCTTTACACGGATCAGTCGTCCTGGTCCCTTTGCAGAAAAACAGCCCCAAAGCATGATGTTTCCACCCCCATGCTTCACAGTAGGTATGGTGTTCTTTGGATGCAACTCGGCATTCTTTGTCCTCCAAACACGATGAGTTGAGTTTTTACCAAAAAGTTCTATTTTGGTTTCATCTGACCATATGACATTCTCTCAATCCTCTTCTGGATCATCCAAATGCACTCTAGCAAACTTCAGACGGGCCTGGACATGTACTGGCTTAAGCAGGGGGACACGTCTGGCACTGCAGGATTTGAGTCCCTGGCGGCGTAGTGTGTTACTGATGGTAGGCTTTGTTACTTTGGTCCTAGCTCTCTGCAGGTCATTCACTAGGTCCCCCCGTGTGGTTCTGGGATTTTTGCTCACCGTTCTTGTGATCATTTTGACCCCACGGGGTGAGATCTTGCGTGGAGCCCCAGATCGAGGGAGATTATCAGTGGTCTTGTATGTCTTCCATGTCCTAATAATTGCTCCCACAGTTGATTTCTTCAAACCAAGCTGCTTACCTATTGCAGATTCAGTCTTCCCCAGCCTGGTGCAGGTCTACAATTTTGTTTCTGGTGTCCTTTGACAGCTCTTTGGTCTTGGCCATAGTGGAGTTTGGAGTGTGACTGTTTGAGGTTGTGGACAGGTGTCTTTTATACTGATAACAAGTTCAAACAGGTGCCATTAATACAGGTAATGAGTGGAGGACAGAGGAGCCTCTTAAAGAAGAAGTTACAGGTCTGTGAGAGCCAGAAATCTTGCTTGTTTGTAGGTGACCAAATACTTATTTTCCACCATAATTTGCAAATAAATTAATTGAAAATCCTACAATGTGATTTTCTGGAGAAAAAAAATCTCAATTTGTCTGTCATAGTTGACGTGTACCTATGATGAAAATTACAGGCCTCTCTCATCTTTTTAAGTGGGAGAACTTGCACAATTGGTGGCTGACTAAATACCTTTTTCCCCCACTGTATTTCCTTCATTAAAATGCAAATCAATTTATAACATTTTCGACATACGTTTTTCTGGATTTTTGTTGTTGTTATTCTGTCTCTCACTGTTCAAATAAACCTACCATTTAAATTATAGACTGATCATGTCTTTGTCAGTGGGCAAACGTACAAAATCAGCAGGGGATCAAATACTTTTTTCCCTCACTGTAAATGGCTCCTAGCCTCCCACGCATAGGCTTCTTTCTGTCCTTAACACTAAAACTGAAACTAAGTAATATAATATAATACTTTAAATAAATTAAAAAATGTGTAAAGTGGATCTGAAAACTAACTGAAAATAAACTGAATGTCAAATAAAATTCTTAACTAATAGAAATAAAAATTAATGTAAAAACCCAAACTATAATAACAGTGGTGCATGCATGGTGTTTCTGTATAATCAGCTCTAGTATTGTCTGGTTGCAGGTGTCTACCACTGTGTCATGTCCACCTAGTGTGTGTGTGTGTGTGTGTGTGTGGTAGATAAGGAGTGGGTGGTATGTCAACGCGTACCCTCCCCCTACCCTAATGGAATTTGACCCGTTCAACTGATTGTCTTCAGTTTCATTCTGAGACCAGCCACTAATATTATAACTGTCATGAATTTGTGTCTGTGTCAATATTCATTCCTTTATAAATTCCACACATAACCTTGTTGCATTCACTTTCAGTTTATAGGCATGGGACACTTTTTAAGTGTTCTACCCACATTTATGGTGCTAGGAGTTATTTTAAAAAAGGGTTTTCATTTAATTGAATACACATTTTAATGAATATACGTTGGAATTGTGGACAACACAAACGCACTCACTGATTTTATTTTACACAAATTATTTTATCAGAAGCCCTGAATGAGGCCAGTGCCACTATCAAATCAGAAGTCAAGATACATTTAGTGCCCATGATAAACACAAATGACAGCCAGCCAGCCAAGGTGTCATAATAAAGGAGATAGTTGGTGGCAGTAATAAAAGTGCTGGTAGCCTACCTGTATCAATGCCATCCTCAATTGTATTTTTTCTGTCCATCATTGTCCCTCTCCCTACTCATTCTCTCCCTATTTATTTCTCGATCTCTCGCTCGCTCTCTTCCTTTGTCTCTCACTCTGTCTTTTTCTGCAGCCCTCCCAAGGAGGAAGAGTCTAAGGGCTCAGAGATGCAGGAGACTACAGACAAGCGCAGGTCGAAGGGGGAGCGCTCCCACACACAACCGGTCACTGAGTTTGAGGTGAAGAGGGTGAGTCTGTTAAAAATGAGGGTGATAGTCTGTTCTATTATAAGAGGAGTGTATTGGTGTATGCATGAGGATGTTACAATCGGATGAGTATGTTCTTAATCAATCTGTAGGGTATGCGTGAGGGTTGATTTGTGTGTTACAAAGATGGATCATGCATGTTCATGCTGAAAATACACGTATTGTGGGTGGTAGGTACAGGCCAGGGTAGGCCTATTAGCAATGGAGTCTGCTTTTGAAGATGGGATGAAAAACGTCACACTGTAATTCACCTTTGTCAGTGTTGCAATTCAGAAACATTTAGCAACAACATGCATCAACTGCTCAAATTCTTTCAATTTTTCGTTCATTTCTACCTTCTACTCCTCTCCTCTATTCCCGCTGTCCTTATTTCTCTCCACCTCCTTTCTTCACTTCCTTTTCCTCATCCCATTCCTCTCTCTCTCTGTCAAATTCAAAATGCTTTAATGGCATGAAGGACAAGGTCAGTGTTGCCAAAGCTAAGTGATACATATTAAAGAATAGTAGCTATTATACTAAAGAAAACAATACTAAAGGAGTATTTCTCTCTAATAAAGCCCTTTTGTGGGGAAAAACTCATTCTGATTGTCTGGGCCTGGCTCTCGAGTGGGTGGGCCTGCCTCCCCAGTCATGTGAACTCCATACTTACTTTTGTGTGTGTGTGTATATATATATATATATATATATATATATATATATATATATATATATATATATATACACACAGTGGGGAAAAAAAGTATTTAGTCAGCCACCAATTGTGCAAGTTCTCCCACTTAAAAAGATGAAAGAGGCCTGTAGTTTTCATCATAGGTACACGTCAACTATGACAGACAAAATTAGAAAAGAAAATCACATTGTAGGATTTTTAATGAATTTATTTGCAAATTATGGTGGAAAATAAGTATTTGGTCAATAACAGAAGTTTCTCAATTCTTTGTTATATACCCTTTGTTGGCAATGACACAGGTCAAACGTTTTCTGTAAGTCTTCACAAGGTTTTCACACACTGTTGCTGGTATTTTGGCCCATTCCTCCATGCAGATCTCCTCTAGAGCAGTGATGTTTGGGGGCTGTCGCTGGGCAACATGGACTTTCAACTCCCTCCAAAGATTTTCTATGGGGTTGAGATCTGGAGACTGGCTAGGCCACTCCAGGACCTTGAAATGCTTCTTACGAAGCCACTCCTTCGTTGCCCGGGCGGTGTGTTTGGGATCATTGTCATGCTGAAAGACCCAGCCACGTTTCATCTTCAATGCACTTGCTGATGGAAGGAGGTTTTCACTCAAAATCTCACGATACATGGCCCCATTCATTCTTTCCTTTACACTGATCAGTCGTCCTGGTCCCTTTGCAGAAAAACAGCCCCAAAGCATGATGTTTCCACCCCCATGCTTCACAGTAGGTATGGTGTTCTTTGGATGCAACTCAGCATTCTTTGTCCTCCAAACACGACAGGTTGAGTATTTACCAAAAAGTTATATTTTGGTTTCATCTGACCATATGACATTCTCCCAATCCTCTTCTGGATCATCCAAATGCACTCTAGCAAACTTCAGACGGGCCTGGACATGTACTGGCTTAAGCAGGGGGACACGTCTGTCACTGCAGGATTTGAGTCCCAGGCGGCATAGTGTGGTACTGATGGTAGGCTTTGTTACTTTGGTTCCAGCTCTCTGCAGGTCATTCACTAGGTCCCCCCGTGTGGTTCTGGGATTTTTGCTTGTGATCATTTTGACCCCACGGGGTGAGATCTTGCGTGGAGCCCCAGAGCGAGGGAGATTATCAGTGGTCTTGTATGTCTTCCATTTCCTAATAATTGCTCCCACAGTTGATTTCTTCAAACCAAGCTGCTTACCTATTGCAGATTCAGTCTTCCCAGCCTGGTGCAGGTCTACAATTTTGTTTCTGGTGTCCTTTGACAGCTCTTTGGTCTTGGCCATAGTGGAGTTTGGAGGGTGACTGTTTGAGGTTGTGGACAGGTGTCTTTTATACTGATAACAAGTTCAAACAGGTGCCATTAATACAGGTAATGAGTGGAGGACAGAGGAGCCTCTTAAAGAAGAAGTTACAGGTCTGTGAGAGCCAGAAATATTGCTTGTTTGTAGGTGACCAAATACTTATTATCCACCATAATTCATTAAAAATCCTACAATTTGATTTTCTGGATTTCTTTTCCTCATTTTGTCTGTCATAGTTGACGTGTACCTATGATGAAAATTACAGGCCCCTCTCATCTTTTTAAGTGGGAGAACTTGCACAATTGGTGGCTGACTAAACACTTTTTTTCCCTAGCCTAGCCAGTCTCCAGATCTCAACCCCATAGAAAATCTTTGGAGGGAGTTGAAAGTCCGTGTTGCCCAGCGACAGCCCCAAAACATCACTGCTCTAGAGGAGATCTGCATGGAGGAATGGGCCAAAATACCAGCAAGAGTGTGTGAAAACCTTGTGAAGACTTACAGAAAACGTTTGACCTGTGTCATTGCCAACAAAGGGTATTTAACAAAATATTGAGAAACTTTTGTTATTGACCAAATACTTATTTTCCACCATAATTTGCAAATAAATTCATAAAAAATCCTACAATGTGATTTTCTGGATTTTTTTTCTCTTTTTGTCTGTCATAGTTGACGTGTACCTATGATGAAAATTACAGGCCTCTCTCATCTTTTTAAGTGGGAGAACTTGCACAATTGGTGGCTGACTAAATACCGTAATTTTCGGACTATAAACATCGCCTTTTTTCCAATTGTTCGACCCTGCGGCTTATATAACGGTGCGGCTAATCTATGGATTTTTACATCTAACGGCCACTAGAAGACCTCCTAAATCTATGGATTTTACAGGTTACAGTCCACCAACTTTAACTCTATGGGCACTTTGACCGGTCCGCGCCCCCCACCTTTAAGCGGCGGGATCCAGCAGGAAAAGCTGGAGACCGGAAAAGAGTGAGACAGGTAGCGCTCAAAAGTAAAAGTGGAACCGAGAGTGGTACGAGAGACAGAACGAGAGACAGAACGAGAGCTAGACATACAGACATTACGAGAGCGAGACAGTTTGTGCAAAGGAAGTTTTCATGCACAAACCCTCATTATGGAAAACAAACGTAGAAATGCATATGATGCAGCTTTTAAGTTAAAGGCAGTCAATCTGGCTGTAAAAGAAGGAAATAGAGCTGCTGCACGTAGCCTTGGCATCAATGGGTCAATGGTGAGACGTTGGAGACGCCAGCGGGAAGAACTGTCTCAATGTAAAAAGTCAAAAAAAGCTTTCAGAGGTAATAAAAGCAGATGGCCCGAACTTGAAGACTTTCTTGAAGATTGGGTGAACACACAGAGAGCAGACGGCCGAGGTGTTTCCACCGTGCAGATCCGACAGAAAGCTGAAACAGTCGCCACCGAAATGAAAATTGAAAATTTTAGAGGTGGACCATCCTGGTGTTTCAGATTTATGAGACGAAAGGGACTGTCCATCAGGCGCGGGACGACTGTGTGTCAGCAACTCCCTCCCGACTACCAGGAAAAAATAACAAACTTCGGCGAATTCACACAAAGAAAGATATATTCCATCGGACCGGACCAGATCATAAATATGGATGAAGTGCCTTTGACGTTTGACCTGCCTCTCACTAGGACTGTTAACAAGAAAGGTGAATCGTCCATCACGTTGAGAACCACTGGCCACGAGAGAACGAATTTCACTTGTGTTCTTGGCTGCACAGCATCTGGATTAAAGCTTCCGTCAATGGTGATTTTTAAGCGGATTACAATGCCAAAAGAAAAGATCCTGAACGGCATCTCCTTTAAAGTCAACAAGAAAGGGTGGATGATGGAAAGCGTAATGAATGAGTGGCTGAATGAGTGCTACGTCAAGCGTCCTGGAGGATTCTTTCGCCAAAAAAAAGCTTTGCTCGTTTTGGACAGCATGAGGGCCCATATAACAGATTATGTGAAAGCAGCCATCAAGAGCACAAACTCGATTCCAGCTGTGATTCCTGGGGGCACAAAGAAAGCATCTGCAGCCACTCGACATCAGTGTCAATCGTGCGTTCAAAGTGGCACTACGCGTTCAGTGGGAGGCGTGGATGACTAGCGGCGATAAATCATTCACCAAAACTGGTCGCATGCGAAAAGCAACTTTCGCTCAAGTTTGCGAGTGGATCCTGATAGCGTGGAGGAGTGTCAAAACATCCACGATCATTAACGGGTTCCGAAAGGCTGGACTGCTGCGTGATGAAGAGGAGGACGCCACCACAGCTGAGGCCCTTCAGAGGCTGTTCGATTCCGACAGTGACGAAGAGGAGTTTGTTGGTTTTGAGAGCGACAACGAAGGAGAGAGGAGAGTGGCTGACGAAGCCACCCTGAGCCTGTTCGTTTCCGACACTGACGATGAGGACTTTGGTGGTTTTAGTACGCAGGAAGAAGACGGAGATGAGGATTAATGACTTGACTTTTCTGGTTACAGCCGTGTACTGCACCTTAGCCTAAAAGATGAAGACGAGGATTAATGACTTTTCTGGTAGGCTGATTACCGTATATTTTAAGCAGCCGTGTTGCTGCAACTTTAGGCTTACACGCTTACTGTCGTGTTACAGGCACTTTATTTTGCACTTTAAAAAAACACATTTAATTTAGCCATTGATATTGCCTCGTCAAGCGCTGTAAGCTTTGTTTTTTGTTATGGTACTACTGTAGGCTATAATGTAGATAAATATTCAAAGATGTGCACACTTTTTTCAAGGTTTTCAAAATAACCAAAGTTAAGTGGTTAAATGATTGTGACGCTATTAACTAATTTTGCTGGGGAACCCCTAGCACTCCCTCAAGGACCACTGGTTGAAAACCACTGCTGTAGATCACTGCCGGTATGTGCGCTGAGAGCGCACCGTTTAAGTTTGAAAGTTGAAAAGTTTGTGTGTCTGAAACGCAATGTGATACAGTACAGTTTACACAGCACAGTATATGTTCTGTAGCTACTATTGCACTAAATGGTAACACTTGAATACGTTATGCAAATATGCAACTTGTTTGTTGAAATGTTAATAAATGGGAGCTTCCTCAAGCAGCCATCTCTTTCCCGACAATCCCCTCTGTGCACGAACCCTTACATATGGTAATTAAACATTAAAACACCTGCGGCTTATAGTCCAGTGCGGCTTATATAGGTACACATTTTCAATTTAGCTGCTGCGGCTTATACTCCGGTGCGCCTTATAGTGCGGTAAATACGGTACTTTTTTCCCCACTGTATTTGGTACAGAAACCTTTGTTTGCAATTACAGAGATCATCGTTTCCTGTAGGTCTTGACCAGGTTTGCACACACTGCAACAGGGATTTTGCCCCCACTCCTCCATACAGACCTTCTCCAGATCCTTCAGGTTTCGGGGCTGTCGCTGGGCAATACGGACTTTCAGCTCCCCTCCAAAGATTTTCTATTGGGTTCAGGTCTGGAGACTGGCTAGGCCACTCCAGGACCTTGAAATGCTTCTTACGGAGCCACTCCTTAGTTGCCCTGGCTGTGTGTTTTGGGTCGTTGTCATGCTGGAAGACCCAGCCACGACCCATCTTCAATGCTCTTACTGAGGGAAGGAGGTTGTTGGCCAAGATCTCGCGATACATGGCCCCATCCATCCTCCCTCATACGGTGCAGTCGTCCTGTCCCCTTTGCAGAAAAGCATCCCCAAAGAATGATGTTTCCACCTCCATGCTTCACGGTTGGGATGGTGTTCTTGGGGTTGTACTCATCCTTCTTCTTCCTCCAAACACGAGTGGAGTTTAGACCAAAATGCTATATTTTTTGTCTCATCAGACCACATGACCTTCTCCCATTCCTCCTCTGGATCATCCAGATGGTCATTGGCAAACTTTCAGACGGGCCTGGACATGCACTAGCTTGAGCAGGGGGACCTTGCGTGCGCTGCAGGATTTTTAATCCATGACGGCGTAGTGTGTTACTAATGGTTTTCTTTGAGACTGTGGTCCCAGCTCTCTTCAGGTCATTGACCAGGTCCTGCCGTGTAGTTCTGGGCTGATCCCTCACCTTCCTCATGATCATTGATGCCCCACGAGGTGAGATCTTGCATGGAGCCCCAGACCGAGGGTGATTGACCGTCATCTTGAACTTCTTCCATTTTCTAATAATTGCGCCAACAGTTGTTGCCTTCTCACCAAGCTGTCCTGTAGCCTATCCCAGCCTTGTGCAGGTCTACAATTTTATCCCTGATGTCCTTACACAGCTCTCTGGTCTTGGCCATTGTGGAGAGGTTGGAGTCTGTTTGATTGAGTGTGTGGACAGGTGTCTTTTATACAGGTAACGAGTTCAAACAGGTGCAGTTAATACAGGTAATGAGTGGAGAACAGGAGGGCTTCTTAAAGAAAAACTAACAGGTCTGTGAGAACCGGAATTCTTACTGGTTGGTAGGTGATCAAATAATTATGTCATGCAATAAAATGCAAATTAATTACTTAAAAATCATACAATGTGATTTTCTGGATTTTTGTTTTAGATTCCGTCTCTCACAGTTGAAGTGTACCTATGATAAAAATTACAGACCTCTACATGCTTTGTAAGTAGGAAAACCTGCAAAATCGGCAGTGTATCAAATACTTGTTCTCCCCACTGTATATATATATATATATATATATATAAAAAGGGAACAGTTGAACAACACAATGTAACTCCAAGTCAATCACACTTCTGTGAAATCAAACTGTCCACTTAGGAAGCAACACTGATTGACAATAAATTTCACATGCTGTTGTGCAAATGGAAAAGACAACAGATGGAAATTATAGGCAATTAGCAAGACACCCCCAATAAAGGACTGGTTTTGCAGGTGGTGACCACAGACCACTTCTCAGTTCCTATGCTTCCTGGCTGATGTTTTGGTCACTTTTGAATGCTGGCGGTGCTTTCACTCTAGTGGTAACATGAGACGGAGTCTACAACTCACACAAGTGGCTCAGGTAGTGCAGCTCATCCAGGATGGCACATCAATGCGAGCTGTGGCAAGAAGGTTTGCTGTGTCTGTCAGCGTAGTGTCCAGAGCATGGAGGCGCTACCAGGAGACAGGCCAGTACATCATGAGACATGGAGGAGGCCGTAGGAGGGCAACAACCCAGCAGCAGGACTGCTACCTCCACCTTTGTGCAAGGAGGAGCAGGAGGAGCACTGCCAGAGCCCTGCAAAATGACCTCCAGCAGGCCACAAATGTGCATGTGTCTGCTCAAACGGTCAGAAACAGACTCCATGAGGGTGGTATGAGGGCCCGACGTCCACAGGTGGGGGTTGTGCTTACAGCCCAACACCGTGCAGGACGTTTGTCAAAATTCCCTGTTTTAGGTCAGTTAGGATCACCACTTTATTTTAAGAATGTGAAATGTCAGACTAATAGTAGAGAGAATGATTTATTTCAGCTTTTATTTCTTTCATCACATTCCCAGTGGGTCAGAAGTTTACATACACTCAATTAGTATTTGGTAGCATTGCCTTTAAATTGTTTAACTTGGGTCAAACGTTTCGGGTAGTCTTCCACAAGCTTCCCACAATAAGTTGGGTGAATTTTGGCCCATTCCTCCTTGTTTGTAGGCCTCTTGCTCGCACACACTTTTACAGTTCTGCCCACTAATGTTCTATAGGATTGAGGTCAGGGCTTGTGATGGCCACTCCAATACCTTGACTTTGTTGTCCTTAAGCCATTTTGCCACAACTTTGGAAGTATGCTTGGGGTCATTGTCCATTTGGAAGACCCATTTGCGACCAAGCCTTAACTTCCTGACTGATGTCTTGAGATGTTGCTTCAATATATCCACATAATTTTCCTTCCTCATGATGCCATCTATTTTTTGAAGTGCACCAGTCCCTCCCCCCAATTTCATGACTACCTCATGAAGCTGGTTGAGAGAATGCCAAGAGTGTCATCAAGGCAAAGGGTGGCTACTTCGAAGAATCTAAAATCTAAAATATATTTTGATTTGTTTAACACTTTTTTTTTTGTTTACTACATGATTCCATATGTGTTATTTCATAGTTTTGATGTCTTCACTATTATTCTACAATGTAGAAAATAGTAAAAATAAAGAAAAACCCTTGAATGAGTAGGTGTGTCCAAACTTTTGACTGGTACTGTAAATTGGCTTAAAAATCTACGGCAACAACCAACTTGACAGAGCTTGAGGAAATTTAAAAAGAATAATGGGCAAATATGTTTTCAGTCCAGGTGTGCAAAGCTCTAAGAGACTTACCCAGAAAGACTGACAGCTGTAATCGCTGCCAAACTAACATGGATTGACTCAGGGGCTTGAATAATTATCGAATCAAAAATATATTAGTATTTTATTTTCAATAAAATAAAATAAAGTTCAAATTTTTCTTCCACTTTGACAGAGTATTTTGTGTTGATCCTTGACAATGTATATAAAAAATAAAAAATAATAATCTCCCCACAATTTCTATCTTGTTTCATTGCTGCAACTCCCCAACGCACGCGGGAGGCGAAGGTCGGGTCATGCGTCCTCCGAAACATGACCCGTCAAACCGCGCTTCTCAATACCCGCCCGCTTAACCCGGAAGCCAGCTGCACCAATGTGTCGGAGGAAACACTGTTCAACTGAAAACCGAGGTCAGCCTGCAGGCGCCCGGCCCTCCACAAGGAGTCGCTAGAGCGGGATGAGCCAAGTAAACCCTCCCCTAACCCGGACGACGCTGGGCCAATTGTGCACCGCCCTATGGGACTCCTGATCACGGCCGGTTGTGATACAGCCCGGGATCGAACCCGGGTCTGTAGTGACGCCTCTAGCACTGCGATGCAGTGCCTTAGACCGCTGCGCCACTCGGGAGGCCCTTGACAATTGTTTTTACAATAAAATCATGTAAAAAAATCTGTTTCTCATTTATTTAGCTTACCATTGCTAACTCTAGATGTTATAAATCCAGTTAAGTTTTCTGAATCATAATTCGATAATTCCCTTTTCCCTTCTTCCTCCCCCCCATCCAGCTCTTGTCCTCCAGTTCCCCACAACCCCTCTCCGACCAAACACCATACCCCACAAGCAAGGACGAAGAAGACAAGTCCCCTACACCCTCCCAGCCTGTCTTGCTGCAGCGCCAAGACTCGGGCGCCCGCAGCAGCATTAAGGGTATCCTCAAAAAGAGTCGTTCCACTAGTGTCGAGTCAGACTACAGCGAGGGAGGGGCCCCTGAAAGCACCCCCACCACCGGGGTGGTCCGACAAACCAGCGTCACCCTGAGCCACCCGCGAGAGCGACGAGGAAGAGGAGGAGGAGAAAGAGGGAGGTGGAAGAAGAGGAGGATGAGGTGTGTTTTCTTACCTCTTATTATGTAAAACAGTTTGAGTATCTGAATTTATATAAATCTCTATATAATTTCCATTGAACATGCGTTTTAGTCTAGGACTGGGCTCAATCTGTGCCTGGGAAATTGGCCCTATGTAATATAGTCTCCACACTAGTTTCCCACTATGAGCATCTGGAATAGATAAATCGCCCTTAGTCAGTTAAAATTGCAAGATCAAATTGTTCCGATGACAATACCCACCAGAGGGCGAAATCGTCTTGGAAAAGTTGGTTGCAATCAGGACTAAAAGATAACCCCGACATTCACTTTATGGCGCGGTAAACCGGTGACGGATGATGGTTGCAATTGAGATCAGCTGTGCGGGTGATTTTAGCTTGTATTGATGGTTTAACGAGAGATCAGCCCAATCAATAATGATTGTTATTATTACAGGAAGATGAGACGATAGTGGACGATAGCCCTGACGGAGGGTGTTTCAGTACCCCCCGGATGCAGAGGGGCAATGGGCGTGGTGGTAGCAGTAGTTCAGGGGAGGACCTCCAGAGCCGGACCCCCTCTCCAGACGAGAGCCTGGGGGAGGAAGAGATGGAGAAGATGTCGTCGGTGGACACGGAAGATGGAGAAGATCAGGATGTGGATAGCAGTCTGGACAGCAGTGTGGGGTCATCCTGAAAGAGAGGTACAGTAGGGGAAGTTTAAATGCATGCACGCACACACGCAGACACACACATACGTGTTCATTTTGTAGACATCGCCTACCTATCATAAAACAAATGACTGATACAGGTCTGCGCACTTCATACGTAGACATTTAGAGCACACCTACCTACAGTGTCTTTTGTATAAACATACTGTAAAATGCATATTCTATGATATTGTATAAATACAATATGTATACTTACAATTCAGATGGAGTCTTTCACACTTTGTGTGTTACTCTGTTTGAAATATAGCCTATAAATTACATGTGACTGTCTTGGCTAGTAAGGCCTACATTTACTGATCTCCTCTCCTTCTCCCAGGTTGGCTGAGTTGAACAGTGGCGAGGAGGAGTGGAAGGCCAAGCTGAAGAAGCCCAAGGATCTGGTGCAGAAGTCCCTGGCTGACCGTTTCAACCAGCTCCAGGACTCTGGAGATGCCTGGAAGAAGAAGGTAAGCTTGGGCCTCTGTGACTGGAGCTGTTTGTGGGGCTAGGATTGAGGCTCGATTTGGGGTTTGACGGAGGGATGGAGAAACTCTGGGTCGGACAAGGTTAAGGACTGGAGGCCTCTGAAGCCTGGGCCTCTGTTAGTGATCGCGACCCAGGAAATGTGACCTGTCTGTAAAGACTGAGGCTCGGTCTGGGTTTTGTGGTGGAAATGTGCTGAAAGCTTGTTTTCCTGTGTGTGGTGCAAAGAAGAGTAGGGTGGGGAAGAGGAGGAAGACGGGGGGAGTGTAGTAGGGTGGGGAGGAGGATGAGGAAAGGGTGAGTGTGGCTGAGGTGGGGAGGGGGAGTGTGGTGGGATGGGTGGGGAGGAGATGTGATGTGGGGAGGGAGATTTGGGAGTGGCGGGCGTTGATCCCAAATCCAGGGCTTAGCCATGCAGCCTCCCAGAGAGAGAGACACTCGTAAAAATAAAATACCACGCAGCACAGGGTGTTTCCTGTGGCTCTCCTCTCCTCCCACGAGCTGGTCTCTACTTCCTGTTCTCTCTCCCTTTATTTGTCTTTCTCACTTTCTCTCTTTCTCTCCTACACATACATACACACCCTCTCCCTGTCTCTCACTCATAGAAATAATAAATGAAAGTTCTCTCTGTACTTTTCTGTGCTACACACACACACTCTCTATCTCTCACACACATAGAGACAAGTATAATTTCCTGCTCATACTAAAATATACAAAAACACATGTTCAGTCTCTCCATCCGCTCTCATTCATACACTCTTTTTCCATCTCTCTCTCTTTCACTCACACCAAACTCCCTTACCTAATCAATCTCTCTGTCTCTACCTCCCTCTACATCTCATGTGCACTCTCTCCATTTTGTTTTCCAACTCTGAATGCATCATCATTTTACTCATTATATGACTTTGTATATGGCACATATTGGTGGAACTCTTCACAAATCCCCAGAACATTCAGTAGGACACTAGAAATTATGTAATCTTTATTCATATGGATGGACCATCTTTCTAGGCTTCAACATGAGACACAAGCCTCGATGGGTTTACTGGTTGTGGTGAAGCTTCCATCCAAGAGTAGCCGCCAACTTCCCTATAAATCCACTCTTAGCCTGAAAAGCGCATCTCAAGTGTTCACCGAGAGCCAAAGCATTCTCAACATAAAACCCCGAAACATTCAATTGGGCTCCAGAAATGATGTAATCTTCCTTTATACAGACGGTCCCTTAACTATCTTTATTTAACCATGTAGTTCCATTAAGGTCAGAATACCTATTTCCCAAGGGAGACCGGACTGTTAATCCAATTTATGTCTATAATTTGTGGATAAATCCACAGTTAACCTGAAAAGTGCATTTGAGGCATTCACAGACAGCCCAGCAACGTCCCAGGAAAAAATTGGCTGCAAAGCTTCCAATATGCCTGTGGATTCCTTCCTTTAATCCATCTGAGGTCATTACTGGTGAATTGGACTGGAACCCATCATGATGCAGCTGTCAGCACTGCAGAGAGAGAGAGAGAGGGAGCACAAGTTTATAAGGAGGCTAGCTCCCACCAGAGCCAAGGTTTGGAATGTGTATGGCGACCATATTGACACCACAATTAAGAGGTAAGCATGCCAATTAGAATTTGGTGCCAACATGGAGGATAGTTTGACAAATTGTGTGTTAATGGCTCTGGCTCTGGCTCTGGTTTGGTGGTGCTCCTGATATTGGAATGTGGAGGTCTGGAGGGTGCCAGTGTTTCCCCTAATATAGTCGTCGTGTCCCCCCCCGCCACCTGAAAGAGTTTGGCTTCCATTGGTATCAATTGATCATTTTGATAACAAATTTGACCCCGAATGAAACAGCATGAAAACTGTCAAGAGAGCTAGGAGGGGGAAATTAAGTGTATTCAATCAATAATCAATTCAGTCATTATTCCAGATACTGTCATTTTTTACTCTAGGTAGCACCTTTGGTTTTCCAGGCACACGTTTAGGAAAAACAGGAACTCTCCTCTGAGTCACTGTGTAACCGAGCTGGAACAGATGTTGCTCTTTCGTCGTCGTCGTCAGGAGAACGGGGCATGGCACATACACCGCCGCCACCTTCTCTCAGAAGCTACAGATGTTTCCTGTTAGGGCAGCATTTTCCACTCTGGTGTCATTTTTTTATTTGAAATGCTATTGGCTGTCACTTATTAGTGTACTCTACATGCAAAGTTCTAATGTCATTCAGTGGAGTAAGCTTTCGTAGCTAAAATGCTAGTTCTCATATTGAATCCCAATGTGACTTGTTGCTGGGTTAATACTTGACCAGAGCTTTGCAGAATTCAGTGTTCCGAATACTTTTGTGTAGATAAGATGGGTACTCCAGCCTTGCTATGTTCCCCTCTACCTAAAAATAATTTGACCTAAATTGGTGACATTGAAATGTTATGTTAAAGAGGTCCTGGATGTTGATTTTATGGGTGCTTTGCGGTGCCCTGCCTGGAAAATAATCTAGCTAGGGGAAACACTGGCTAATCCTTTTATATTTTTTTACATCAACAAAGACCACAAAGCTTATGAAATTCATTCTCACCTCTCCCAACGTGCAGTAAACCTGTGCAAGTCACGCTCCAACTTTCCCCTCTTGACTCGCCAGTAACTGGAGGTCTGCCTGACATCTGTCGACTAGGCTATAGACGGATTGGTTGTTTAGCAACAAAACTGATGTGTGCACAACTATGGGGCAAAACAGATGGGGTTGGCTTAGATTGTTGATAACATGTCAACTATATTTCGTCTCCAATGTTTATTGAAAACAAACATTTGCACACTGAGCACTCTCTCTCAAGAACGTTGTTACAGTTGTTGGTTAGCTAGCTAGCAAATTGTAGCCATATTAGCATAGACATGGTATCAAGAACAAGATCAAATGAGCTGAAACAAGCCACTTTCGATTCACCACATGGCAGGTTCTTGTCATTGTTGCTAGCTGGCCATCCAGAATCATAACAACACACAGCTTCTGCCCCTTTGAAGTGCGTGCATCGTTTTCGTGACGTTGTCTGTCAGCTAACCCATCTATAACAGCCCTAGAGTGAAAAACATAAATGTAATGACATTTAGTACTCACAGGTTGCCTCCAGTGCCATAACAATGAGCTCACCGCAACGATGTAACCCCCCGCCCCCGCCCACTCCCACCTGCCTGGGCTTGGGATTGGTTGATTTGGAGGAACAGTCTTGTCTGTGGAGATCAAAGACTTGCAGGTTGAAAGACGAGGGTCATATCCTAGGTCTGCAAGGGTCGAGTCTGTCTTACAAGTCATCTGTTGTGTGTAGATTCTGTTATATTCGTTGGGAGAACCTGGGTAACCATTTACTTAAAGCCTGCAGGTATTATGCAGTTATAATGCATTGTAGTACTGTCACGTCATACACAACCCTCTTGCTCATACTGATCCTGACTAAATACCACACATTTTGAGTCTTGAAATGCTGATACATAGGGACTTAAAATATTATAAGTGTTATTATGAGATTTTATAAAGACATGCATACATACTTATAACAAGTTATAAAGCATTATACCTGCAGGCTTACTAAAGTGTTACCAAAGCCTGCAGGCCTCAATCCCAAATGGGAAAGATGGGCACCATCTAATTTTACATTTTAGTCATTTAGCAGACGCTCTTATCCAGAGCGACTTACATTTAGTGAGTGCATACATTTTCATACTGGCCCCCCGTGCGAATCAAACCCACAATCCTGGCGTTGCAAACGCCATGCTCTACCAACTGAGCTACACAGGGCCTCATCTAATCAAGTATCCCCCTCTTCTCACTGAATAGGTCCACCTTTTCACCTCCCTCTCTACTTTCCACTCTCTCTTCCCGCATTCCCTCATAGGTTGGGAATGACTCCTGTTGCTTCTCTGCATGGTCTCAAATCCCAATTTCCTCCCAGTCCAGCTGTGGTCTTGCCGGATATTAAGGATGACCCCCCTCTCCTCTCCTCTCCCCCCTCTCCCCTCTCCTCTCCTCTCCCCACTCTCCCCTCTTCCTCCCCTGCTTCCACCTCATGACCTTTTCCTCATCTCTGTATGAGACCCTGCCTTTTCTGTCAATCCTACACACTGACAAGTCAGTAGTACTCAGGTGAGTTAGTAGGCGCGTCTGTGTGTGTGTCTAATGTCTCTCTGTGTGTGTGTACACGCCTAGTGTGTGTGTGTGCGCGCTTGTATGTACATCTCAATGCCTGTGTGTGTGTTTGTATGGGCACCTCCAATGTGTGTGCGTGTCTAATGTCTCTGTGTGTGTGCGCCTAGTGTGTGTGTGTACGAGCGAGCGCTTGTATGTACGTCTGTGTCTGGGTTTGTATGTGCACTTCGTGTGTGTGTGTGTGTGTGTGTGTGTGTGTAGCGGTGTATAGTAAGTACGGCGATATGCCCAAAATAGCATATCAAAATATTTGTTTTACTTTTGACTGTATGATGGTATTTGAAGGTATGTTGACAATAAGTTTTCAAATTATACAATTTCTAGGGTGGCAACACATACACTACCATTCAAAAGTTTGGGGTCACTTAGAAATGTCCTTGTTTTCGAAAGAGAAGCTATTTTCTTGTCCATTAAAATAACATCAAATTGATCAGAAATACTGTGTAGACATTGTTAATATTGGAAATGCTATTGTAGCTGGAAACGGCTGATTTTTTATGGAATATCTACATAGGCGTACAGGGGCCCATTATCAGCAACCATCAGTCCTGTGTTCCAATGGCACGTTGTGTTTGCTAATCCAAGTTTATCATTTTAAAAGGCTAATCGATCATTACAAAACCATTTTGCAATTATGTTAGCACAGCTGAAAACAGTTTTGCCGATTAAAGAAGCAGTAAAACTGCCCTTCTTGAGACTAGTTGAGTATCTGGACCATCAGCAATTGTGGGTTCGATTACTGGCTCAAAATGGCCAGAAACAAAGAATTTTCTTCTGAAACTCGTCAGTCTATTCTTGTTCTGAGAAATGAAGGCTATTCTATGCGAGAAATTGCCAAGAAACTGTGTACTACTCCCTTCACAGAACAGCGCAAACTGGCTCTAACCAGAATAGAAAGAGGAGTGGGAGGCCCCGGTGCACAACTGAGCAAGAGGATAAATACATTAGTGTCTAGCTTCATTAAATAGTACCTGCAAAACACCAGTCTCAACGTCAACAGTGAAGAGGCGACTCCGGGATGCTGACCTTCTAGGCAGAGTTGCAAAGAAAAAGCCATATCTCAGACTGGCCAATAAAAAGAAAATATTAAGATGGGTAAAAGAACACAGACACTGGACAGAGGAAGATTGGAAAAAAGTGTTATGGACAGACTAATTGAAGTTTGAGGTGTTCGGATCACAAAGAAGAACATTTGTGAGACGCAAACTAAATGTAAAGATGCTGGAGGAGTGCTTGATACCATCTGTCAAGCATGGTGGAGGCAATGTGATGGTCTGGGGGTGCTTTGGTGGTGTTAAAGTGGGAGATTTGTACAGGGTAAAAGGGATCTTGAAGAAGGAAGGCTATCACTCCATTTTGCAACGCCATGCCATACCCTGTGGACGGCGCTTGATTGGAGCCAATTTCCTCCTACAACAGGACAATGACCCAAAGCACAGCTCCAAACTATGCAATAACTATTTAGGGAAGAAGCAGTCAGCTGGTATTCTGTCTATAATGGAGTGGCCAGCACAGTCACCGGATCTCAACCCTATTGAGCTGTTGTGGGAGCAGCTTGACCGTATGGTACGTAAGTGCCCATCAAGCCAATCCAACTTGTGGGAGGTGCTTCAGGAAGCATGGGGTGAAATCGTCATCCAGGGTAGGGGAGGGAATGGCCGGCAGGGATGTAGCTCAGTTGGTAGAGCATGGCGTTTGCAACGCCAGTGTTGTGGGTTCGATTCCCATGGGGGGCCAGTATGAAAAATATCATGTATGCACTCACTAACTGTAAGTCGCTCTGGATAAGAGTGTCTGCTAAATGACTAATATGTAAAATGTTTCCTGTGGGGCTCAGTCGCTGGGGTCCTGTATGGGCAAGGTATTTGCCCTTCCTGATCGACTCCAGAGTTGTGCTGTGGGGCTGGGTTAAGGGGTACTGGTGGGTGTGTAGTGTGTATTTTTGCAACCCAAAGCTGGGTTGTGTGGTACTGCAGAGTGTAGTGTGTGTATTTGGGTGTGTTTAACCAACAACGTGCTATGTACGTACCCCTATTTGTGCGTGCCCCTATGCAGTGAGTATTTTGTAAGCCAAAGCATGGGCATGGCTTTGTGTGCAGTCAGTGTGTTTATTTTGTATTTGTGTGTATGTAGCCCTTTCCTGCAGTCAAATGACCTCATGGCCTCATGGGTGGAATGGTATTAATATGTTTAATAATTTCATAATGAATAAACATTTTATTTATTTTTTATGCCGTAAATCCAGTGTTAAAATGTCAAACGGTGTTGTTATATTTCAGTCTTCTGTGATGTATATAAAGTGTAATATTGGGATGCAAACTCAATGTTATACATTTCAACTCTACATCTGACATGGTACAGGTGTCTTCTTTTTTTTAAGCCCATAAACTTGTGTGTGAGGTATATACTTTTATTTCAAAGTACACTATATATACAAAAGTATGTGGACACCCCTTCAAATGAGTGGATTAGGCTATTTCAGCCACACCCGTTGCTGACAGGTGTATAGAATCAAGCACACAGCCATGTAATCTCCATAGACAAACATTGGCAGTAGAATGGCCTTACTGAAGAGCTCAGTGACTTTCAACGTGGCACCGTCATAGGATGCCTTCTTTCCAACAAGTCAGTTTGTCAAATGCATGCCCTGCTAGAGCTGCCCCGGTCAACTGTAAGTGCTGTTATTGTGAAGTTTAAACTTCTAGGAACAACAACGGCTCAGCCGCGAAGTGGTAGGCCACACAAGCTCAAAGAACGGGACCGCCGAGTGCTGAAGCGTGTAGCGCGTAAAAATCGTCTGTCCTCGGTTGCAACACTCACTACAGAGTTACAAACTGCCTCTGTAAACAACATCAGCACAAGAACTGTTCGTTGGGATCTTCATGAAATGGGTTTCCATTGTCGAGCAGCCGCGCACATGCCTAATATCTCCATGTGCAATGCCAAGCGTCGGCTGGCGTGGTGTAAAGGATTACTTTGATACTATTCCAGGTATTCCTTAAATAGGTAGGGTTTCAAGTGTCTCCGGAAGTGTCTCCGCTGTCCTGACGTCGTGGGGGAGCTTGTTCCACCATTGGGGTGCCAGAGCAGCGAATAGCTTTGACTGGGCTGAGTGGGAACTGTGCTTCCGTAGAGGTAAGGGGCTAGCAGGCCAGAGGTGGATGAACGTGGTGCCCTCGTTTGGGTGTAGGGTCTGAGTGAGAGCCTGAAGGTAAGGAGGTGCCGTTCCCCTCGCAGCTCCGTAGGCAAGCACCATGGCCTTGAGTTTAACAGTTAAATTTCCAAGGTTAGAGGTTCCAAAACCAAAACCTGTGCAACAAGCTGTTCCCCAGATAGAAGGAGTGATAGAGTGGGAAAAAGGTGCTTGTGCATTGATAACACCAAAGACTGTATTAACAATAATAAAGTAAAGATGCCACTTTTAAAATCCTATTTCACACCATATCCTGCTGAATTTGCCAGATCACTTTTCTTCTGTTTTGATTTCGGTACAAATGAAAATATGGCACTGACTCTTCCCATGGATTAATGTTTCAGCACTTTCAATGAAGTGTTCAGCATTCGATTAGCCGCGTGCGCATCCACATAAAAAAGCAGTTCAAGCCTGCTGTCAGCTGGTGGACAAACAATATCCACTGTTGTGTACGGATGAAACCTGACCTTGAATGTGAAGCTGAAGCTGTCTAGCTTTATAAAAGCCTGAGTAGATCTAGCTTGCTTCGTAGTATACCACTCTGGAGTGTCTTTTTCAAACAAAAGCCCTCCAAAATATACTGACTTCATCCAGTGTCACGAAAAGTGGATTGGCAGTATAGGCACATTAATATGGTCTCATTTGCATATTTCAACAACAACAAATTATACACAAATGTTTTATTTGTCTACATTCAACTGGTAAAGGCTAATTTTGATATACACTACCAGTCAAGTTTGGACACACCTACAGTACTCATTCCAGGGTTTTTCTTTATTTTTACCAAAAAGGTGTTAAACGAATCAAAATATATTTTATATTTGAGATTCTTCAAATAGCCACACTTTGCCTTCATGACAGCTTTGCACATTCTTGGCATTCTCTCAACCAGCTTCACCTGGAATGCTTTTCCAACAGTTTTGAAAGAGTTCCCACATTTGCTGAGCACTTGTTGGCTGCTTTGCCTCTCTGAGGTCCGACTCATCCCAAACCATCTCAATTGGGTTGAGGTCGGGGGATTGTGGAGGCCAGGTCATCTGATGCAGCACTCCATCAGTCTAGTTACACAGCCTGGAGGTGTATTGGGTCATTGTCCTGTTGAAAAGCAAGTTATACTCCCACTAAACCCAAAACCAGAGTGGGATTTTCTATCGCTGTAGAATGCTGTGGTAGCCATGTTGGTTAAGTGTGCCTGAATTCTAAATAAATCACAGACTGTGTCACCCATGAAAGCATCCCACACCATTAACACCACCCCTCCTCCATGCTTTACGGTGGAACTAAACATCGCGGATATCATCCCTTCACCCACACCGCATTATCACAAAGACCCACAGCAGTTGGAATCCAAAATCTCCAATTTGGACTCCAGACCAAAGGACACATTTCCACGGTCTAATGTCCACTGCTCGGTGTTTCTTGGCCAAAGCAGATCTCTTCTTATTACTTGGTGTCCTTTAGTAGTGGTTTCTTAGCAGCAATTCGACCATGAAGGCCTGATTCACACAGTGTCCTCGGAAAAGTTGATGTTGAGATGTGTCTGTTGCCATAATATGGACTTGGTATTACCAAATAGGGCTATCTTCTGTATAACTCTCCCCTCCCCCCACACCTTGTCACAACATAACTGATTGGCTCAAATGCATTAAGAAGGAGGAAAGAAATTCCATAAATTAACTTTTAAGAAGGCACACCTGTTAATTGAAAAGCAATTGACTACCTCATGAAGCTGATTGAGAGAATGCCAATAGTGTGCAAAGCTGTCATCAAGGCAAAGGGTGGCTATTTGAAGAATATATTTTCATTTGTTTAACACTTTTTTGGTTACTACATGGATTCCATATGTGATATTTATCGTTTGAACAGTGTCTTCACTATTATTCTACAATGTAGAAAATTGTAAAATAAAGAAAAACCCTGGAATGAGTAGGTGTGTCCAAACTTTGTGGGTACTGTATATAATTTATATATAAAGACAAAACAATGACCTGTTAGTGTGTGGTGCCTGGTCTTGTATAGTATTCAGGCTACCTCTATTTATGCAATCCTAAGGTATTATGCCTTCTGCTCACATTTTAAAAACATTCCAAATGACAACAAATGTGTTATGATAGATTTTGATCAAGAAATCTTTAAGATTTGAATGTCTATTTCAGACCCTGTAACATCCATAACGGTCGTTTTTCCTCTCTAAAGTAAAAATGGAAATGACAATCTTTTCAAAATTATCGTTTTGTAATCAACCAAGCCTTTCCTTCAAAATGGCTATCCATGTTTTGACCCAAGACTTTCAAACTCAGACCTTTTCTAATATGTCTCAGGTGTTGGGTCTGTGGGAAAGGTGGAGACGTCGTATGTTATATAGAGCCATTGGGAAACCCTATCTCTTTTATGTCTGCATATAAATACTTACTTATACTCCATAGACCGTTTAGCTGTCCGCTAAAGCTGAACTGTCTTAGTCATTCTGTTCAATGTATATCTATCTTGCTCTATTTTACTGTAATATCAACTGTCTCAATAATCTAGATTGGGACCAATGCATTACCTAAAGGTTGAAGTCGGAAGTTTAATGCACTTAGGTTGAAGTCATTAAACTCGTTTTTTCGAACCACTCCACAAATGTCTTGTTAACGAACTATGGTTTTGGTAAGTCGTTCTAGGACATCTATTTTGTGGATGACACAAGTCATTTTACAACAATTGTTTACAGACAGATTATTTTCACTTATAACATTGTATCACAATTCCAGTGGGGGAAGTTTAAATTGAAATTATGTCATGGCTTTAGGGTTCTGATAGGCTAATTGACATCATTTGAGTCAATTGGAGGTTGTGCCTTGGATGTATTTCAAGGCCTACCTTAATATTCAGTGCCCCTCTTTGCTTGACATCATGGGAAAATCTAAAGAAATCAAAGCCAAGACCTCAGAAAATAATTGTAGACCTCCACAAGTCAGGTTCGTTCATCCCTTGGGAGCAATTTCAAACGCCCGAAGGTACAACGTTCATCTGTACAAACCATAGTATGCAAGTATAAACACCATGGGGACCACGCAGCCGTCTATACCGCTCAGGAAGGAGACGCGTTCTGTCTCTAGAGATGAAACGTGCTTTGGTGCGGTGGAAAGAGTGCAATAAATCCCCAGAACAACAGCAAAGGACCTTCTGAAGATGCTGGAGAAAACAGGTACAAAAGTATCTATATCCACAGTAAAAACAAGTCCTATATCTACATACTTGAAAGGCCGCTCAGCAAGGAAGAAGCCACTGCTCCAAAAACCGCCGCATAAAAGCCAGACTATGGTTTGCAACTGCCATGGGACAAAGATCGTGACTTTTGGAGAAATGTCTCTGGTCGGATTAAACAAAATGGAACTGTTTGGCCATAATGACCATTGTTATGTTCTGGAGGAAGAAAGGGGTCAGCTTAAGCCCGAAGAACACCATCCCAAACCGTGAAGACGCGGGTGGCAGCATCATGCTGTGGGGGTGCTTTGCTGCAGGAGGGACTGGTGCTCTTCACAAAATAGATGGCATCATGAGGAAGGAAAATGATGTGGATATATTGAAGCAACATCTCAAGACCTCAGTCAGGAAGTTAAAGCCCGGCTCGCAAATGGGTATCTCCAAATGGACAATGACCCCAAGCATACTTCCAAAGTTATGGCAAAAATGGCTTAAGGACAACAAAGTCAAGGTATTGGAGTGGCCATCACAAAGCCCTGACCTCAAATCCTATAGAAAATGTGTAGGGCAGAACTGAAAAAGTGTTTTGCGAGCAAGAGGCCTACAAACCTGACTCATTTACACCAGCTCTGTCAGGAGGAATGGGCCAAATTCACCCAACTTATTGTGGGAAGCTTGTGGGGGTTTGACCTAAGTTTAAACAATTTAAAAGGCAATGCTACCAAATACTAATTAGTGTATGTAAACTTCTGACCCACTGGGAAGTGCTTGATGAAAGAAATAAAAGCTAAATAAATCATTCTCTACTATTATTCTGACCTTTTCACATTCTTAAAATAAAGTGCTGATCCTAACTGACCTAAGACAGGAGAATTTTTACTGGATTAAATGTCAGGAATTGCGAAAACTGAGTTTAAATGTATTTGGCTAAGTGTGTATGTAAACTTTCGACTTCAACTGTATCTACCTTACTCCAGTTTCCTGGACACAGTTAAGCCTAGTCCTGGACTAAGCAACATGCTCAAAAGGGGAATCTCTGTTTGGGATGCCGGCCCCTATGTGTTTAGGTTGGTACTCTATTGTTGAATGTATCAGTGAGTCAGTAGGCTTAGTTACTTCCTAGTTGTCAGCTTAACAAAAACTCATGCAGACTTTGACAGGCCAGGTGGTTCGAGAGTAGTCCTTTTGATCTATGTATGTGAAACAGATGGGATTCCCTTCTCCGAACGTGGTGCAAACGAAATATTCCCTCGACATTCATTCAATCATTGTAGCCTGTTTTATGTTTACAATTTTCACAATTGGCGTTAACTCTCCCCAGAGTAAATTAGCAAGATGAAATATCACATTGTTGCTTCTTTTCTAATGAGTAGACAACAATTGCCATTTTGAAACCATGCAGGTCTCCCGAAAGGGAGTGTTTCACAGCTCCACACACACCCGCTGTACTGTACTCAGCCATTGTAAATCAAGCACAACATACAAATGCATCACGTATATTTGGTGCTGAATATAATGAATTACTGTACAACAGCTTGCCTGGGACTGGAAATGCCTGGAAAAATTCCCACGGTAATCATTTTAATGGTGAAATTTAGGTGCAGAAACAACGCAGTGGCAATGAAGGTTAGGAATCATGTTGGAAATAATAGAAGTGCGTTTGATAAAATTCATGAGTCACATTTGTTTTTCTACCGATGGGGGAAATGGGGTAGTGTAGCTCATAAGTTTCCTTAAGACCAATGTAGTTTCGGAAATGTTCCAACATGTCTTTGTGCTCTGTTCTCTTTGTTCTCTCGCTGCTCTCTCTCTCTAACCCCCCACCCCCTCTCTGTCTCCCTCTTGCTCTCTCACTCTTTGTCTCCAACGTTCAGCCGTAGAAATAGCCCAATATTCTCACAAAAATTCAGGTACGATGCTGTAACACGTGTCAACACATGCATTTGTGTAAAGTATGTCATTACTGCTTGCTTAGCGGAGTGCACTTCCTCCCGATTCCAAAACTACCTGGACGAACTGGGACCTCTGCTGCGCAGCCACACGTGACTGCCTTCCTGAATCGGTCCCAATCGCGCCACGCGAAAGGCTAGCTATTCGCTGGCGCAGGTCCACATCCCCATGTGCTACACATTCATTAGCCTATTTCTTAACCTGTATCCCCTTACATCCTCTCTCTCCTTCCCTCTCCCTTCCCACATCAGAAGTCCAGTGCAGACGTGGGAGACCAAGATGTCCCTGGCGAGATGAAGATCCTGCAGGAGAAGGAGGGAGGCATGGAAGAGCAGGGGGCGTGGCCGCCAACGACTCCACCCAGTTCACTGTGGCCGGGCGCATGGCCAAAGAGAGGTCTGAGTCAGACATGCCCCCTTCTATCAGACAAACCCCTTTTATCACACCTATCGCTCCTACAATGTGGCATGCTGCTCCACCACGCCTGCTGTTTTTATATGGGCTAATCCAATTGTATTGAGTGCTTGAAAATGCAGCTTGGAAATACATATTTAAGAGTGATTTACTCACACTTCATATAAATTGCAGAAGGCCACTTTGACGTCAATATGACCCCAGTGTTCTTTCCCATCAGGTCTTGTGTCGGAGACTGGTAAAGAGAGTCTCCATTTCCCACATTAAGAAGTCCAGCGCCACGCCAGTCAAGCCACATGAAGGTATACTATGTTCTCCTTTTGATGATTTGATAGACTGTCTGGCCTAGTTTTGGATGGTCATATGTAGTCTAAACATTTGTCGTCAGAATTTTTCCTGCGGCACTTAGGGATAGTGTGAAATTTGGCAATTAAACGCCCTTTTCTCTACTCGAGCCTATTCTATCTAGTGTTAGCAATGACTGGAAGACTACAGAAGCATGGCATGCTTAAGGGCATATCGTGCCAAAATCTCACACTATCCCTTTAAACCTCTGCTTGCTATTTGGGGTTTTAGGCCCATAGTTAGTTGCCCCATGACATGTATTTGTAAAAGTGCTATACAAGTACCATTTTCCTTTGACTCCTAAAACTAGAAACTAACCACATCAAGTGACCTGTTGTCAAAATGGCCGCCTATAGGTTGTCATCTCTTCGTGAGCAGAAATCTCCCACTCCAAGTGAACGTCAAGGTAGAAGGGGACAAGAGGGCTGGACAAGTTAGATCCTTCCTGGACAAGCTCCACAGTAAAGGTAAATCCCACACACTGACACTATTATTTCACCATGGCCACATTTTTTGTACACCTTTTCAAAAAAAATAAAGCCACTATCAGGTTTCTCCATAGGCACACTTTTTTGTCATGACACCCTTTGCGCCATAGAACCTTGAGAATCGACAGACTCAAATACACACAATTCCCAATAAATAAGAACGTTTTCTCTCCCTATTGACTTCTGTCGGAATCTTCCTCTCACTGTAGAGTTCAGGAAGTAAAGCTGGAATTGCTTGTTGAGCTTCTCGATGTTCAAACTTCTCTGTACACATTGGCTTGCAGGGCTAATAGCGATAATGGGTAAACTAGCTAATGAATCCATAATGTGTCATACACAGGGGGTTTGTAGAAAACTAGACAGTGGTGGCCTTTTGATCTACAGTGGTAAGAGTTCAGTCAAACTGGTTGAATCCTGTGAAAAGTTCTAATTTCCTGCTTTCTGTTTCTTGCCAGGGCTGGGGGCACAGCCGGACTTCCACCATCGAGGTGACTGCCGAGACGGAGAAAGAGGTCATGACCCTGGATGAGGAGACGTTTAGGCCGTGCTTTTACAAGCCTGTGTCGCCCCACTGCCCGAGCGCGCCGGCGTTACTGCGCTGACCGAGGAGGACCTCAGCGACCTTAGCCGGCCACGAAATACGGTTCAGTCTGTCAATGTAGCAATCTACAAACTGTATGGGAATCAGTCCTGTTATGTTGAATATAGTTCTCATGGCTAAGAATAAGTCTGGGAATTCCACTGGTCAATTTGATTAGATGAGTGTGCTGATCTACTAGAGTAGTTGGTACTTGAGGTGAGATTTGGAAACACTGTGTTAACATGGAAAAAATGTAGATAGTAGTTTTAGTTTAGTCTTTTTTTCCCCCAGATTCATTTAGGCAAATTGCTCTTCTTTATTTATTCCTCTAACATGACTATACAGAACCTTCCATGACTATACAGAACCTTCCATGCTTAATGTACTTTATGAGATGTACTGTACAATTTCACTTGATCATTGTGGAGGCCATAGGCATTGATTGAAGCTCAATGTTAAATGCAAATCTCCTACCATCATATCTAAGCCTTCAATATGACCAATCTTGATGAAAATTTGCAAATCAACTTGATTGGAGGTACACACACACTTCCTCGCCCTCGTCACGGCCGTTCACCTCGAGAACCACATACCGGATTTAAAAAAGGGTTGTTAGCAATGATTTTTAAGACTATTTCTTGCACCTACCTAGCTCAAATTCTAAACGTCGGATTAAACGACTATAGCATCCTTAAAGTTACCATTGGACTTTAGGTGCGAAAATGGTCGCCAGATTTACCAAATGTGTAGGTCAGGTTGATCAGGATACGTTGGTTGAAAGCAGTATTAGAAGTCCTATTCACAATCCGACTAGCTGCTCAAGTGCCTTTCCCTCAGGTCACGCTCAGTCAATGAGTACTAGAGGCCCCTACTCATTACAGACGAAGCAGGCGGCGGGCGGTATAAAGCAGACCACCTTCGGCCAGGCTTGGAGGAGGAGCAAGCGCGGCAGGCAGCGGGCTCCTGGGCACAGGCGGAGGCTGTTTGTCCGGCTAGGGGGCTGGCAAGGACGACTTGTGTTGATTGCCACTACAGGTCAGACAGACTTGGGCGAATTCGGCCCAACATCCTTCCTCAGAGGAGACCACCAGAACCTCTGGGCGAGCAGGTTGCCAAGTGCGGAGTGGGCAGAGGTGACAAACTAGGCGAAGTCATGTCCCCACTGGGCATTTGGACCTCAGGTCTTGGACAAAAAGCGATCTGGTGGGCCATGATGCTGGGACCTGGCTGGTTACGAGAGGGCCTCCAGCACCTGTTCCTCAACAGCCCAGGTCAAACCTGTGTCCCAGGGACTTGGCAGAATGAGCACAGGGTCCTTGGAGGGTCAGGAGCGGAGTTAGTAGGTACTGGCCGAGGGAGCCCGGCAAGCAGGCAGGTTCGGTGGCAGTCTCTCCTCCCACAATCACCCGGTCACCCAGTGAGCTGAGGTTGTGCCGGCGGAGCCATGGAGTAACCCAGGATGAGGGTTGGCCTGGAGGAGCAGGTGAAACTGGATAGTTTCTTGATAGTTTCAGACAGACCCATGGACAGGCGTGAAACGCAGGTCGATCGAGTAAGTGTCCGTCCAGTGCCCGGGCAGGAATAGGAGACGGAGGTTCTCAGTCCCAGTTGGCGTGCCAGCTTGATGTCCAGTATGTTGGCTTCGGCGCCCAGAATCCACCAGAGCAGCCAGGTCTTGAAGTTGGTCAGGGCGTGACTTGCAGCAGAGTTTGCGGTCGGAGGACTGGATGGTCATTGGCGGACTCCCCTATGCCCGGCCAACCCCGTGCTGAGCAGAGTTACATACGATGTCCATCACCTCCACAATAAAGACGGTTTGAGTGAACGTCGCTGGCGCTCTGCAGGAGTGAGAGAGGCTGCGCCCAATCTTCATAGGCTCAGACTGATCAAGCTGAACTGGGTGAGTGGCAGTAGATGACAGGCAGTCGGATCTCTCCGAATGCCGGTAGTAGAGTGGACAGCAGGCGCCCCCTCTCACGGCAGCGGGTCTGTGTCCCTCTGTCGATCCCTGACAGTCAGACAGATAGCCATCAGAAGTGGCAGGCAGTTCATCAGGAGACCAACTCGTCCTTGATATAGTCAGCCCAAACTATGGAAAAACTGGCGTCCACCAACGATGGTGTGTTCCAGAACTTCGTCTAGCCAGGGTTCGGAAGTCGATGCGGGATGAATCTGCGACGATCGTCTGCCTTGTCGAATACTGAACAGTTCACCAAAGAGCATAAAAGTTGGTGAATCCAGGTCAAACACCTTCAGCATCTCACTCAGCAAACAGGTCGAAGGTTGCACATGCGGGGTTTGTGGTCGAACTCTGCTGTTCCCCCAGAGTCGAAACTCGGCCATCCCAGGTAGTGATGGCATGCAACCTTAGGCCCCTCCGTGGCGAAGGTCCTTGGCTGGAAGGCTGAGTTGGCTAGTCCCAGGAATAGCCTTGGACCTGGGTTGAATCGCCGTTAGACAACAAGGAGTTTTAATCTTGAGTTCCCGGAGCAGGCTGCATGAGCAGGGCAGAGTAACTGGGGCAGGGCTGGTGGGCAGACTGGCTGGGGTCCAGGTTGGTGGAGTTGAATGATCACTTAGCGAGTTGTTGTTGCTGCTGCTGGGACTGCTGCTGGTGCTGCTGGAGCAAGTGCGTGTGCTTTGACCTGAAACAGAAGTGATAATAAGCGCTCAATAAGCTAGCTCTCTCAGTGTGTTCCAGGCGTAGCATGGCGGTGGTTGCTCGTTCTTCGGTTTCCATGAGGGGAAGTGTGCGCTGGAGTCCACAGTGGTCAGAATCGTGCTGTCACCCAGTTCAGACAGGCGACAAGAGGACCACAATTGCGTCACACCAGAAAGTTTATTTAAACCCAGGGAAAGGGATGTTGGGGAGTTAGTGAAGGCTCCAGGAGTTATCCCGTCCGATGTGCTGGAGTTTGTGCCTTCCCCCAGTGGCGATGCGTCGATAGCGCCGGTGGTTGGTGGTCCGAAGTCCTGGGGGAGGAAACACAGACACAGCGGGTGGAATGAAACCAGGCAACAGTACAGGACAAGGGAAATCAAATACGTAGTAGCAAGGCAGAAGGCTAGTCCAAGTTACGGGGATTGAAGAGTAGTCAGG
Source organism: Coregonus clupeaformis (assembly GCF_020615455.1). Taxonomy (NCBI): domain Eukaryota; kingdom Metazoa; phylum Chordata; class Actinopteri; order Salmoniformes; family Salmonidae; genus Coregonus; species Coregonus clupeaformis. The sequence goes on from NC_059192.1 coordinate 26,791,882, forward strand.
AGTCGTAATGGCAGAAGCAGGTCTGGATCTCCTGAGGCAGAAGAGTATCAAAACCAGGCAGGTCCGAGGGTCACAAAACCAGGAGTGAGCCAGAGGCGAGCAAACAGGTTCGGGTGTGAGCTTTTTATCGACACCGAGCTGAAAGACAGGGCCTTAAATACTGGGAAGTTAGTGGGTAATGCAGCGCAGCTGGCAAAATATTAGAGCGAGCAGAGCAGGGACAGGTGGAGCTAGTTAGGCTGAGTAGAGAAAAGGTGAGCAGAGTGGAAGATAGTGAAACCAATTAAGGTGAGTAACCCGGTGGAGTGAGGCTCCTTGACAG